>NW_026652294.1:48721384-49049247 GCF_009828535.3 Hylobates moloch | reverse complement strand
AGATCCCTGAGGAATCGCCACACTGACTTCCACAATGGTTGAACTAGTTTACAGTCCCACCAACAGTGTAAAAGTGTTCCTATTTCTCCACATCCTCTCCAGCACCTGTTGTTTCCTGACTTTTTAATGATGGCCATTCTAACTGGTGTGAGATGGTATCTCACTGTGGTTTTGATTTGCATTTCTCTGATGGCCAGTGATGATGAGCATTTCTTCATGTGTTTTCTGGCTGCATAAATGTCTTCTTTTGAGAAGTGTCTGTTCATGTCCTTTGCCCACTTTTTGATGGGGTTGTTTGTTTTTTTCTTGTAAATTTGTTTGAGTTCATTGTAGATTCTGGATATTAGCCCTTTGTCAGATGAGTAGGTTGCAAAAATTTTCTCCCATTCTGTATGTTGCCTATTCACTCTGATGGTAGTTTCTTTTTTGCAAATATTTTCTTTCAGTCGGTACTGCTTTTCATTTTGTAACACTATCATTTGAAGAGTAGAAATTTTTAATTTTTATGAATTCCAATTCATCAATTTTTTAATATGGTTCATCTTTTTGGGATCCTTTGTAAGAAATCTACCTGACCCAAGGTCACACAGATTTTCTCCTGTGTTTTCTTCTAAAAGGTTTATAATTTTATAGTTTTATAGTTTCTTCTAATAGCTTTATAGTTTTTTTTTTTAACATTTTCAGTCTGTGACTAATTTCTCTTTGATGTTTTCATGAGTAGAGGTATGCTTCAAGGTCAGTGTTTTTGCATTTGGATGTCTAATAGTTAACAAAATTATTTGTTGAAAATATCCTTTCTACATTGAATTATCCTTTCACCTTTGTCAAAAATTAGTTGGCTATATGTGTGGTTCTTTTTCTGGATGCTCACTCCAGTTTTGGTTTTGTTTGTTCAAAATTGTTGTGGCTATCCTAGTTCTTTTCTTTTTCTGTATAAATTTTAAAATTAGCTTATTGATTACTATAAAAGTAACTGCCTGCTATATTTCCATTGGGATTTCTTCAAACCTGTAGATCACTTTGGAGACAATTGACATAGTGATATGGAGTCTTCAGATCCATAAACATGGTACATTGCTCCATTTAGGTTTTTTGGGTTTTGTTTTCGTTTTTTTAGAGACAGTATCTCACTATGTTGCTCAGGCTGGTCTAAACTCCTGAGCTCCAGCAATTCTTCTGTCTCAGCCTCCCAAGTAGTAGCTGGGACTACAGGCACATGCCACAACTCCTGGCTCTATTTAGGTTTTTAATTTCTCTTATCAGTTTCTTGTAGTTTTCAGAGTACATGGTATGTATTCTGTCAGATGTATTCCTAAATATTTTATGTTTTTAGTAGTGTTATTGTAATGATGTTGGTTAAATGTTTTTTTTTTTAATTTTCCAAATGTTCATTGCTAGTATATAGGAAGACAGTTGATTCTTATACATTAACTTTGTAACCTGTGAATTTGCCTTACTGATTTATTTTTTCTTATAGCTTTTTTGTAGATACCTTAGAATTTTTACATAGGCAATCATGTTGTCTGATCGTATGATCCTATACTCGTTGTTAAACTTCTCGGGGCCTGTTTCTTGCCTGATGTATGGACTTGTAAGGATGTTACAGAGTCACAGAGTGATGATACGAGCTCTGAGTTAAAAAGACATTTGGAATAATTTAGGCAAAACTCTTTTGCTTCTGTTACATATGCAAAAGTGCTTTGTCTTTAGGGGCCAGTTTATCACCATGCTACATATTTTTTTCCTGTGTACTTTTTAAAAGTAAACTTTTATTGAAGCATGACATGTAAACTGAAAAATTCACCAATGATGTATACAGTTCACTCAATTATCGCAAGTGAACATATTATGCTAGAGGTTTTTGATTTCTAGATTTCTGTTTGTGGTTATTTTTATTACTTGAAAAACTAGAAGGCAGTTCTCTAGAATATGTATTGTCTCCAATGGAAGAGTTTCTCTGTTAACTTGAACTTTAATATCTAATAATCATTTATGTTAAGTATAACACCTCATGATGACTGAAATTTCAGTTGGATCATAGTCACTCCTAACATTTCTTTGGTGTCCATACACTAGATTCTGGTGCGTTCTGAGCTCAACTTCTGAATGTCTAGTCACCAGGTGTCCAGCATAACTGATTTTTTTCTGTCAGCAGTTTTTAAATTCTGCCACATGTCCGTCACATTATTTCAGTCACTTTTAATTTGGTTGACTGAAGCAGGAAAAGAAAGGTAGAAAATAAAGATTGAGTAATGTAGAGTACCAGTAGATGCTGTCTTACGTACTTGATAAATTGGATTCTTCCCCCGCCCCCCCTTTTTTTAACTTCATGTTATAAAACTATACATGTATTCCTTATGCTATGCGACTTTGCAGAAGCTCCCACTGGTATAGGCCAAGTATATGTCCCTGCCCCACTGATGCTTTTCTTGGCTCCATGAGTTCCTTGGGCCAGTGGAATGTTAGTGAGCAGAGAGGTTTTTCTTTGTTGTTTTTTTCAGTAGAGACAGGGTCTCACTCTGTTGCCCAGGCCGGAGTACAGTAGTATGATTGTAGCTCACTGCAGCCTCGAACTCCTGGGCTCAATTGATCCTCCTGCTTCAGCCTCCCAAGTAGCTGGGACTACAGGTACACCACGCCCAGCTAATATTTTTAGTTTTTGTAGAAACAGTGTCTTACATTGTTGCCCACATCGATCTCAAACTCCTGGCTTCAAGCAACCCTCCTGCTTCAGCCTCCCAAAGTGCTGGGATTTCAGATGTGGGCCACTGTGCCCAGCCTTGAGAGCAGAAGTCTTAAGTATGTTCCTCTGATTTGACTTGGCCTCCTGCACTCCTCTTTTCTGCCAAGAAAAGCGTGCTACCTATGTTCACTTGCCTTCAGTGACTGGGCCCAATATTGAAGACACATAGCAGTGTTCTGAACCTGACCATAGTACTGGTATCTAGCTAGCCCTATCATGCCCAACCTAGATCAGCTCACTCAGAGTCAATCTGAAGGCTCATGAGCATACAGGAAATGTAAACCACTGAGATTTTGAGATTGCTAGTTACCCAGGAAAAACTGGTATATAATCAAATTCTCTGCTCACCAGTACTTTAAACATGTATTTTTAGTTTTTTCTCTGTAGCTACAATAAGTTCAGGCACAATTTATGGGACAAAGAAGATGGAAGAAAATAGTTTTAAGCAGAAAAGTAAAGTAGGACAGCCAAACTGGACTAATTGCAGTATTATTCCTTAAGGAGTATTATTAGTTTCTAAAATTATCAGCTAATTTTTAACATTGGAACATTTTAAGTGAAAAGAGTTGCTTCACTAAATCAAATATATTGCTTTCAAAAATCTAATGCTGATTTTTTTCAATAAAAGGATTCCTCAGTTAAGGAATTACACTAATGGCATGCCTCTTTGTTTATGTAACTGTAAAATACTGCAAATTCATATGAATCAATGTCAAATATATTCATGAAAGATTGGAAATCAAGGATGAGAGAAAGAGACTTGAAAAGTAAGTCTAGGAGATACAGTATTCATCTGACCAGAATTCCAAAGAGAGAGAAAAGAAAAGTTGGAAGAGAAGATTTAGTCAGCATAGTAAGTGAAAGGGCCCAGAGATGAATGAGAAGAAAAAAAGTTAATCCTAGTAAAATTCCTGAGATCCAAGGATAGAGAATAAATCCTAGATTTCTCCCAACAGAAGTTTGGGATAAGATAATAGTGGCCTCAACTAAGGTCATGGTTGAAGAAATGGAGAGAACATGGCAGATTGTGGATTTGCCTCTCCTGAACATTTCATATAAGTGGAATAATACAAATGTGGTCTTTTGTGTCTGGCTTCTTCCACTTAGTACATTTTCAAGGCTTTTGAATGTTGTAGCATGAATCAGACCTTCATTCTTTTTCTGGCTAGATAATATTTCATTGTATAAATATGCCACATTTTGTTTATCCGTTCACCAGTTAATGGCATTTGGGTTGTTTCCACTTTTTGGCTATTATGAATAATGCTGCTGTGAACGTTCATGTTCAAGTTTTTGCTTGAAAACCTGTTTTCATATCTTTGGGTATATACAAAGGAGTGAAATGGCTAGGTCATATGGTAATTCTGTGTTTAACTTTTTGAGGAACCACCATCTTACATTTCCACCAGCAGTGTATGAAGATTTTAATTTTGCCACCAACATTTTTTTGTTCTCCCATTTTTTTTATTATACCCATTTTAGTGGGTATAAAGTGGTCTCTCATTTTGGCTTTTTCTGTAATGATTGTTGAGCTGCGTTACATGTTCTTGTTGGCCATTTGTGTATCTTCTTTGGAGAAATGTTTATTCAAGTACTTTGAAGTTTCTATTTTTTTTTTTTCTTTTTCAAGAAATGGTCTCACTCTGTCACCCAGGCTAGAGTGCAGTGGTGTAATCATGGCTCACTGCAGCCTCAACCTCCTGGGCGCAAGTGATCCTCCCACTTGAGCCTCCCAAGTAGCTGGGACTACAGGTACATGCCACTGTACCTGGCTAGTTTTTTAAAAAATATTTTTTGTAGAAATGGGATGCCACTCCGTTGCCCAGGCTGGTCTCATACTTATGGGCTCAAGTGATTCACTCACCTTGGCCTCTCAAAGTCTTGGGATTATAGGCATGAGTCAAGACACCCAGCTTTGCCCATTTTTAAATTGGATTGTTTGTCTTTTTGTTGTTGAGTTGAAGTAGTTCTTTATACCTTCTATTAAAAGTAATGGCAAAAAACTGTAATGAGTTTTGCACCAACCTAATAAATCAGGGGTGTCCAATCTGTTGACTTCCCTGGGCCACATTGGAAGAAGAAGGATCGTCTTGGACCACACATAAAATACACCAACAGTAACGATAGCTGATAAGCGTTAAAAAAAATTGCAAAAAAAAACCCATAATGTTTTAAGAAAGTTTATAAAATTTGATTTGGGCCACATTCAAAGCTGTCCTTGTCCACATGCAGCCCACGGGCTAGATAAGCTTGTTCTAGGTTCTGGATGTTAGGCTCTATCAGATACACGATGTGGAAATATTTTCTCCCATTATGAGCATTGTCTTTTCACTCTCTTGATAGTATCCTTTGTTGCACACAGTTTTTAATTTTGATGAAATTCATTTAATTTTTTCCTTTAATGCTTGTGCTTTTGGTATCATATCTAAGAATCCATTTCCATTCTTTGACTCTCCATTCATCATTTTAATGTTTTCTTCTGATGTATCTTCCAGTTTACTAATTTGATGTCTAATCTACCTTTACATCTATTTATTGAATTTTTAATTTTGTAATTTCATTCCTCTGCTAAAATTTTAAACATTTATTTTCTTAAGCATATTTAGCATATTATTTTAAATTCTGTCCCTCATTGTTTTGTATTCAGTATTCTTTATGAGACTATTTCTGGTTTATATGGCTTCTCTGATTTACTTTGTTCATGTTATCTTATCTCTGTTATTGTTAATTAAGGGCTAGATGCTGTATGTGATAAATTATGTAAATAATTTGAGACCTATGATGATATTACCTTCCTCCACAAAGATTTATGTTTGTTTTTAGCAGGCACTGTCAATGCAAGACTGTCTTAATTGAATTTTATGGGAAATATTTAGAGCTGAGCTTTAGTCCCTGTGAGAACCAGTCAAATTTCAGTTCCTACTTGCTCCTAGATTTTAACAAAAGTGTTGGAGTTTTGCTAGCTCCACTTTCACCCCTTTGTGGGCCTTAGACTACACACACACACACACACACACACACACACACGCACACACTATATATATGTAAAAATTTGTATATATA
Source organism: Hylobates moloch (assembly GCF_009828535.3). Lineage (NCBI taxonomy): Eukaryota > Metazoa > Chordata > Mammalia > Primates > Hylobatidae > Hylobates > Hylobates moloch. Next base: position 49,043,441 of record NW_026652294.1, on the reverse strand, counting down.
TAATTTTATACCATATGTTTATGGTTCTAATTTTCCTTGGGAAAAGTTTATCTGAAGTACATAATTCTGCCATTACCAGAAGTGGAAGTCAACAGCATATAAGTAGAAGTAAACAGCATATAATTACTCTTTTTAAAAATTAGAACAGATTCAAAGATCATTATATAATAATGTCAGTCTTACCCACTTGAATTTTTATGTATTTTCTTGGAGGACGGGAGAAAGAAATAGAGTTACAGTGATCCTACTAGCAATTGCACATGATGGCTTGCTAAGCAGATAGATACCTTTAATGTGTGTCTTATCAGAAAAAAAAAGTAAGATCATTTCTTTATACAACTTATGTGGAAATTATTTTCTTATATTTCCTTATATGATTGCATCTCTCATGAGACAGTGAACACCTTATAAGAAGGAACCTTAGTTTAGTCATCTTCAGTTTCGTAGTGCTAGACCTGGAATTGAGTACATAGTAAGTGTAGAAATGAACACATGTAGTGAAAATACTTTATTTGATTTTTCACAGTGAAAAATTAATATTTGTTGTTCTGAATTATCCTATAAGATGTATTTTAATAGGGAAGGCAGGATCTTTTCTCACCAGCTCTTTTGTTCCATCCCCTTCTAACAGGTGGCATCTCCACAGAAAGCGACTGTGCTTTTGAGCCAGACTACGCCGTCCCGCCACTTCCAGTGAGTGAAGGTATGCAGCACATTCGGATTATGGAGGGCATGTCTCGCTCTCTTCCATCCTCCCCCTTACTCACACATCAGTCTATCAGTGTTCGGCTCCAGCCTGTGAAGAAGTTAACTGGTAAGGACTTTACCTAAATTTAGTATGTTTAACAGGAAACCTAATGATGTGACACTTTAGGTCACCTCAGATGTCTATATTTGCATCTTCAGGTTTTTCCTCTCTGGCCTTCCTAATGTCACAGACTCTTGACACTAAAAAAAAAAAAACTCCAACTGATTTTAATTTAGAGAATTAGAACAGTACTCAGTTTGACAGATTGATGTATTTATTTTCTAAATGACCCATCTGTTGTGAACATATTTTTCTAGGTTCTGGTTTTGCCAGAATACGCTGTTGTTCTGATTTCATTTATCAGCTTGTTCATGTCAGGTTAACAGATGGAGACATTCTGATTTTAGGATAATAGGAGCTTGATAGTTTAGCAAAGGTACATCAGTCGTATTTTATTTGAAATTGTTATTTGTATATTTTATATCTATTTTTAAAAGATAATTTAGATAATTTCCTCTACACTGGACATTAACTTCTTAGGATATTTACTATAATTCATAAGTTATGGATTATATTGACTTTAATATGATCTCACAAGATGTATTACCCATTTAGATCAAGTTGTTAGGTGTAAAACTGTGGCTTTATTAAATGAACTTTTGTCCTTTTACATCTTTTCAGGAAATAAATTTTAATATATAGTTGAAGAATGCTTATGTGTGAAAATATGTAATCCTGGGTCACTTTGTTAGATTTCTTCTAGCATTATCAATATATCCCTGATGTCAGTAAGTTGACTAGTATTGAAGGGTTCTGAGTGCATGGAGGCATGAAATTAAGTTATTCACAAAGGATATGTCGACTGTTTCCTGTCTGACGTTGAGCTAGACAGTAGAGAAGTTTGATTAACATTATGACAATTCAAAAGAAAATGAGAAATGAAATTTTTGGGCACTTCTGTCTATGTAGAGTGAAACTTTTTCACTGTTTATAATTTTCATTAAAATAATAGCATTTCTTCTATAGTTCTACAAAGCATAAATTGTGCCTCTTTACATTGGATATTATTGGCATTTTCAAAAAAATAAATGAATCAAAGTCACTTTGGTCATTAGATACTTCAGTCTAAAGACACTTTGGTCATTAGATTAAAAAAATAGGTAAAATAGCCTAAAAACATAATATCCTGAAATACCAATTCCCTTCTAATGTCCAAAAATATGATGAATTTTATGTGATTAGGCTTAAATAAAATCTCAGTGCTTAGAAATTCTCCGTTTTACAGTCAAAGGTATTATTGATTACTGAAAATATAAAAATCCCAAATCTGCTGGCTGTCATGTGATGTGTTTCATTTTACCACACACAGTGGAAAAAATAGCAAGTCCAGTTTCTATGTAGAAGTGAGCTGGATTGCCTGAAGTTTTAGAGATACCACTTTCCTATCCCATTTGCCTATCTTAATTTGAATGTCAACTTAATAGTCAACCTTTATTAAGAGATAACTAGTAAATATAACAAAGTCAATAACATACCTAATATCACAGAGGTATTGTAGTGAAGCAGTAATGCAGAGTGTAATTGGTTAATGACATGTATGAACTTTTGAGTTTTAATTTTACAGTATTTGAAGCTTCTGTAATTTCTCATAGTTTTATTTACTGAAGACTACTATCAAAGGCCTAACAATTTAATGTTTAAGAATGCATTTTTAAATTTTGGAAGAAAACAACTGTTTACTGAAAGAGTATGTCAGGAAAATGTTTCTTTGGTCAATTTTCTGCCAAGTGAAGCAGATGATAAGAATTGTCTAGTTTAACCTGGAATGAAATTACTTTGAAATTCAAAATAAAAACCTTAGTAGATTATTCATCCATTACCCCTTCTTACCTAATCATCAGTTACCCCTTCTTTTCTAATTATATCTTGTTATAAGTAAGTAAAAGGAAAGTTGAATGGAAAAAAATTAGCCGACCATAAAGAAATTTTCTCCAAAGAATGGTTCTTTCTTGGCATTAATTATCAAAATGCAATAATTTAATCAGGCCATTAGGACTACACTTAGTAATTTCTCCATTTCCATACATTCAAACTTTCAAGTGCCTTATATGTATTCATATTACCAATCAAACAGAATGAATAGGGCCAGAAGAGTCATCATATTCTATTTTCTTTGTGACTTTCTAATAGTCTCTTGTCTCTGGCACAGTTAAAAGCAGTTTGCTTATTATTCTTCGGTGCTTTTTACTTAATCATTCAACAGATATTTGTCTAAGGCCCATTAGATGCCTAGGCACTGCTCTAGATATGATAGAGTGGTGAAAAGGACCACTAAGACCCCTGCCTTCAAGGATTTTGTATTTCAGTTGAGAGAAGATATAATAAATGCATAGCCAGTAAATAAATACTTGAATTTTAAATAGTGGCAACTACTACAAAGGTAATGCAATATGGAAGGGGTTAGAAATTGGGGTTGAGGTAGAGTTTCCTTCTATGGAATGACTGGGGAGAGTCAAAGGAGGAGATATTTGAGCTGAGTTTTGAATTTAAGAAGGAGCCAGCCATGGGAAGATCTGGGATCGGAGCTTTCCAGGCAGAGCTAACAGTCAGAACAAAAGTCCTAAAGCAGAAATGAGCTTGGCATGTTCAAGGAATGGAAAGAAGGCAAGTGTGGCCTGAGCAGAGTAAGTCTGAAGGGACAGTGGTAGAAAATGAATTAGAGCTGGGGCACGATGGCTCATACCTGTCATCTCAGCACTTTCAGAGGCCGAGGCAGGAAGATTGCATGAGGCCAGAAGTTCGAGACCACCCTGGACAACATAATGAGACCCTGTCTCTACAACAAATAATTTAAACAAAATAGCTGGGTGTCATGGCATGCCACCCATATGTAGTCCTAGCTACTGAGAAGGCCTCGGTGGGAGTGTTGCTTGAGCCCAGGAGGTGGAGCTGCAATGAGCTCTGATCCCACCACTGCACTCAGGCCTGGGAAACAGAGCAAGCAAGACCCTGCCACTAAAAAAAAAAAAGAATAAAAAATAAAAATAAATAGATAAAAAGAGTTGGAGAGGTAGGCAGAAGCCACAGTTTTTAGGGTCACGGTAAGGAGCCTACTCTGATGGTAGGATTTTTTTTTTTTTTTTTTTTTAGCTTATTCTCTCTCTATTGTTTTTTCCTTTTTATTTTTACTTATTTTTTTTTATTATACTTAAGTTCTAGGGTACATGTGCACTATGTGCAGGTCTGTTACATATATATACATGCACCATGTTGGTGTGCTGCACCCATTAAGTCGTCATTTACATTAGGTGTATCTCCTAATGCTATCCTTCCCCCTCCCCCCTCCCCCCACCCCTGGACACAGGAAGGGGAACATCACACACCAGGATTGCAGAGTTTTAAACAGAGGAGGAACAGGTAGTAAGTAGTATGATCCAATTTACCTTGTGATCAAATCTTGTTGGCAAGTATGTAGAGAATGAAGTATGAAGGAGTAGAGTATCATATGTTCATTAGCCTTGTGCAGTCAGCCCTCTGAATCCATGGATTCAACCAAACACAGATTGAAAATATTTTTCTTAAAAAAAAAACCGTCTGTACTGAACATGTAGATTTTTTAATAATCCCTAAAGAATACAGTCTAACAACTATTTACATGGCATTTACATTGTATTAGATATTATAAGTAATTTAGAAAGGATTTGAAGTATATAGAAAGATGTGCATAGGTTATATGCAAACACTATGCCATTTCATATCAAGGATTTGAGCGTAATCCAAGGAAGGTCCTGGAACCAGTCCCCCATGGATACTGGGGGACAGCTGCATAGGTTTTCCTGATCTTTAAATAGTCATTATTAGTCATTGTCTCCACTTCTAATAAGGTGGGTACTTATGTGTTCATTTTATAAGGTATGACAAAGGAGTATCCTTTTCCTATCATTGTTAACTTTGTAACCTTTATACTCTTAACATACTTATCTTAGTCTTCCATGCCAGTGTATATAAAGACTCATTTGCAGATATAGGTCCATTTCCAAATACTTTGACTCATTTTCAGTCTGGAGGGAGTAAGAATGGGGAAAGACCAGCTCAAGAATAGATATAATTTAGAGCTTGAAAACTAATTTTTAAATGTATGCACACCTCACTCTATTCAGTACAAAAATAAGTTAATGTAGTAAACGTGTTCAAGAGAGGCATAGACTTTGTGGTCCGACTGTTTGAGTTTGTATCCCAGCTCTGAGTGTCACGTCATGACTGTTTGCTTCTGTTTCTTCATCTGTAAAATGGAGATAACAATAATACAACCGACTTCATGGGTGGTTGTATTATTCTTATAATCACATTGTTTTATACTTTTTAAAAACTGTGTTTAAGGGCTCAGAAAGTGTTAGCCGTTATTGTTAATAAAATTTGTTGAGAAATTTGTAAAAATTGCTTTTCATGTTAGATACCAGTGGGAACTTTAAAGCTTTGTATGTTTTTAAAGTCGTACTTTTTAATGAGTAATAGCAATAATAATGACAACAATTTTCATTATAATGCCTGTCGTGTGGCATATACACTTACTAGCTTGTGTTTTTGTCACTGGTATCTCCACTTTACAGATGAGCAAATTAAGTTCATAGAGAGGTAAATGTCTTGCTGAAAGTAAAACGTCTTGTGGAGGATAATACAGCTAGGCAGCGGTCGGAGTTAGGATTAATACCCAGTCCCTCCAGATGTGTCTCATTTTACCAAGAAGAAAATCGAGGTTTAGTGAAGTTAAATAACTCATCCAGAGTATCTAGTGTATCAATTAAGATTTTTATTGTTTCAAGTAATAAAAGATACAGCCAAATGGTTTAAGCAGTAAAGAAGACCTAAAAATTGGGCAGGTTTCAAGGTTCATTGGACTTACTTAGGTATTGCTGTGCTTTGGGGGCGATGTGGAAGAGAGTAAGCAGAGGCTCCCTGTGGTCTCCAGATTCTTGCCCAGTGTCCTTCCAAGATGCTTTCCCATAGTATCATAAAGATCCTCAGCATAGATAGATGATTAAGGAGTGCTAAAACTTCATTCAACTCTTATGGAATTTATATTATTTACCCATTATGTACAGTTGTTAAATTTAGTAAAACTTAAATTTTGCATATACATACTTTGGGTAGGGGTGAAGATTGGTACAATCATTTTTATGCCAATTTGACAATATGTATCAAAATTATAAGGCACATAATCCTTAATACACCAATTTTATTGCTAAGAGTTTGTTTTACAAATAAGCTTGATCAGATTTGAAAATGTGTATGTATGTGTGTACATATATGTGATATTGTTTATATAGCAAAAAATGAAAATCCAAATATTTCTCAATAGGAACCCATGTGTGTTTTTAAATGATACATATGCAGACATACATACACACATGCATGCGTTTGTTGGTAGCCTAGAGAGATAACTCTTAATCAGAAGTGAGAGAGGGATGACATAAGTTTTGCTGTATAGCTTTCCATAAGTCTTATCATGTATAAAATGCAATATCTCTTGAGACAGTATAACAAAATGAACTCTGTCATTTCCTGATTGTGTAATCTCGCTCAAATTTGTTTAAAGTCTCTGTACTTCAGTTCCCTTATTTCTAAACTAGGGATGATAATAGTATCTACCTCATAGGAGTAATAAGAGAATTAGATTAATTAGTACATGTAAAGCACGTAAGACAGTGTCTGGCATAGAGTAAGTAGTCAAAATGTTAGCTACAATTATTATTATAGTTTCTAAACAGATGTGGGTATTGAGTGTTTATCAGCTATGTCAAATATGTGTTCTGAGCTTTTGCAAGGTAGCCTTCAAGAAACAATTATACTAAGTAAGTCCGTCTACTTTTCTGAGGAGTAATCTTCAAATACCAGCATTAAATAGACTATTATTTAATCTCTGGGAGAAAAAATGGCCTGGTTTTCAAAGTATTTGTTGCCAATAAATTGGAATGACCATGCGGCAATCCAATTTGGATGGTAAATAAGTCACAATAACTGATTTGATCATGCTGAGCCTGGATATTTTAGATGCTAGCTATGGCCAAAGCCATGAATAAAATTGAAACATTTACTTGTTCCAGAAACATCCTGGAGAAATGTTTGAAAAGCTCTTTTGACATTGAAAAGGGCCTATACATAGTGTTATTCTACATAGTCTGATATATTTTAGTATATTCATGATACGTTCTTTGCATAATAATATACTCATCTTGCAATTTTTGAAAACGTACCAGAATTCAAGATGTACTGTGGTGAATTTTATGATGGGAAAAAAATACAGAATTGCTGCAAAGATTAAGATTTCTTAAACATACAGTCTGACATATAACAAACATTAACTAAATATTATTTTTCTTCTCATTTATATCTTGGAAAAAATGGAAACATAGTCTTGTTTTATAAACATCCTGGAAAAATTACTGAAAAGTGAATTGGAAAATATAAAGGGCCTGTAGATAGTATTAGTCTCTATAGTCAAGATTTATTTCAGCATACTTATAATGCTATGGCATCTGAGTAAATATCTTGCAATTTTAGGATAAACATTGGAATTCATAATATAGTATAATGAATTTGTTAGATTAAAAAATATAGGAGACATGCATGGTAGTCTTAAGTTCCATCATTGCTAACTGTTAGAGACCACATGTTTTTGTAAGGTTAAATGAGGAAATATATACTAAGACTTTTAAGTTCTTTTGGAATAATAGGCTAATTAAACTATTAGATCTGGACCTCGTTCAGGGTACTGTTTCTAATCCGGCTTCTAACTATTTCTAATTCAGATTCTCTGGTTTATGAGATAAAGATTAGGCTATAGTAAAACAGTGTAGGATTGGAAAAAAGGTGGGGGGCCTTATTTCCATTTCTGGCCTTGAAGAGGTTATTTCTATAGTCTTCCAAATCAAAAGTAGAGAATGTTAGAGGGTTATTACTTAATTCAATATAATAATTTCAATTATCATGAGTCAGTATTGTTAAAGAAAACCAGAGCTCGACAGTAAAGTGGTAAAAACAGATTTTAGTAAGGCTCTATTGCAATAGTATAGAACTGGGCTCAATTCTGAATACAGTAAAGAATGTTGGGGATTTATAGCTAAGGAGCAGAGTGGGGCGGAGGATAGAATCAGTGGATGGAAAATTATTAAGAGGAAGCTTCAAGAGTAAGGGGATTATTGCCGAACCAACTAAACAGTGCCTTGCTGAAGGCAAGCCATGTTGACCAGATTATCAAGGGTAGGGGGATTCTCACTAAACTGAGTTAGCAGAATTCTTGCTACAACTGGGCCAGGAGGCTTGAGGACAAGGCCCACGCAAGAGCGTTGAAAAGAGGGATCAGAGGAACCTGACTAAAGTTTGGTTAAGGGGTGAGCCTTTGCCACTGCGTATATGTTGAACACCTAAAAGGCAGCATAAATTATCAAATAAATAATCCTTTTGTGATATTTACACACACTGGATTTCAAAATAATTAAACCTCTTTTTGTATTTAACCTGTGAGGTTTTAGACAAGAAAGTAATTTTCTAGTTTTTTTTTTCTTATCATATTTGAATGGAAGTCACTCATACAGAGTGGAAGTATTATTTATAGTATTGTAGTGTTTATTTATAAAAGGATTATTTGTAGTAGGTGTAGTATTACTGTATGTATTCTATTGAAATATAGTAGCCCTGTCTTCCTACTTCTATTCAGCCACCACTAGGGAAAGTTTGCGAAAGTGCCCAAATGACCCTTAATGAAGAGAGAGCCAAAATAACAAGTCATTGATCCTTTTAAAATGAAATGGTTTCATTTCTGTCAGGTTAGATGATTTGCAAGGTTATGATGAAAATTGGAATGGAAGAAAAACAATAAGAAAAATATTTTTAAAAGTCAAATAAGATGAAGTAAGTTAGTTGTCACAAGAAAGTGATTTCAGTTTCCCTTATAAAGACAAAGTTATCAGAATGTATAAAAAGCATTTCCAGTGACATGTTATTTATAATAGATGCTTCTAAACAAATTGAGAGGAAGCTTACAAATAAAGGGATGAAAAATATATACCAAATAAATGTTGAGAAAAGGATAGTATTATTTGCAATAATATTAAACACAAAGAAAAAAGTTTTATTTGATATTTTATGCAGATAAAATTCATGAAATAGATGTTAACGATTATTGCTTTTTTATGCATGAGACAACATGGCATCAAAATGTATAAAGTTATCCAAGAGAAAAAACATATGTTCACACCAAAACTTGTACACATATGTTCATAGCAGCATTATTCATAATAGCCAAAGAGTGAAAACAGTTTGATGTTCATCAGCTGATGAGTGGATAAATAAAAAGTGATATATTCATATTATTTGGCATTAAAAATAAATGCTTTCATGATCCATGGTGAACCTTGAAAACGTTAATGCTAAGTGAAAGAAACCAGTCACAAAAGAACATATGTTATATAATTGCAGTTATATGAAATGTCCAGAATAGGCAAGTAATCTATAGAGACAGAATGTTAATTGGTGGTTACCTAAGGGAAAGGGGTCACCAACGATGGTATAGGTAGTGAATGCTTAAGGGTATAGGGTTTCATTTTGGGGTGATGAAAATGTTCTAAACTTAGATTATGGTGACAATTGTACAACTCTGTGAATGAACGAAAACATTGAATTGTACTTATATCTCAATAAGGAAGTTTTTTAAAAATAAAAACTTCATATAGTAAACAGCAATGAAAGGGAAAGTTGATGAATTTATATTTAACACATTTATGCTGGAGGCTACAAATTTTTTCATGTCAAAAATCAGACCTTGGCCATGACCTTGAGCAGTAGGATATAAATAACTCACACAAGCTTAGCATTCCAATAATGGAACACTAGGCATAAATGAGTTAAGGCAGATTTCATGCCTCATAAAATGAACAGCTCATTAAAGGGTATGGATAATTTGAATAATAAGCAATTAAACTTAACTCATTATATTTCAAAACTGCTGAAAGATTTGGAATGTTCTAAACAAAAATAAGTGTTTGAGGTGATGGATATCTCAGTTACCCTGATTTGATCATTACATATTATATGCCTGTATCCAAATACTACATATACCCCACAAATATGTAAAGTTAATATGTGTCAAGTTTTTAAAAGCTTAATTCAGCTGAGTGTAGAACCTCATACTGAAAAATGTAAAATTTCTTATACTTGTATTATTTTCCAGCACTTGTGAACTGTTTATAAAAGTTGATTATAGGCCAGACGTGGTGGCTCACGCCTGTAATCCCAACACTTCGGGAGGCCGAGGTGGGCAGATCACAAGGCCAAGAGACCGAGACCATCCTGGCCAACATGGTGAAACACCGTCTCTACTAAAAATACAAAAATTAGCTGGGTGTGGTGGCACACGCCTGTAGTCCCAGCCCTTTGGGAGGCTGAGGCAGGACAATCCCTTGAACCCGTGAGGCAGAGGTTGCAGTGAGCCAAGATCGTGCAGCTGCACTCCAGCCTGGTGACAGAGCAAGACTCCATCTCAAAAAAATAAATAAAAATAAAAAATTTTTAAAAACTTGATTATATATTTGGCCATAAAGAAATCTCTGTACAATGCACGTATTTTTCATTGAAAATCAAAATAGAATCTAACAACAAAGAAGATAGGGAGAAATTTCTTTTCTACTTCTAAAATTTTAAAGTTTAAAAATAACTTTTGGGTTAAAACAGAAACCAAAATTGAAAAAAAAGTTAGAAATTAACATGCATTATGTATTAAAACTTATGAAATGTAGCCAAAGTGGTACTCTATGGAAAAGTCATTACCTTGAATACTTTTATTAGAAAACAAGAAGTACTGAAAATAAATGAACTAATAAGGAGATCGAGGAAGACATAGTAAACATGATGTAATCAATAAAGTTAAAAGGGAAAATGAATAAGCAAAAAACTAGTACTTGATCAATAAAGCCAGTTTCCTTGAAAAGACTAAGATAATAGAGGAATCTTTGATAGAAGTGATCAAAATGAAAAAGAGGGAGCGAGAAAAGATAACATAGAAAACATACAGAATAAGAAATTAATTAGTCACTAATCTTTTTATTATAAGGGAATACAGCGTATAGCTTTATAGCAAAACAATACACACAAAAAAACCTTGAATGAGATGGAAGAAAACGTGCTGTAAATTTGACTCAAGAAAACTTAAAATTATGACTAGCCTGGTAACCATAGAAATCAAAGATCTCTAAGAGTCAGCAGACCTAGATGATTTTACAGGCAAGTTTTAGCTAAACTTACAAGTAATAATAATTATAGTAATAGTAGTAGTAATTAAAGATAATATTTTTTGAGCTGTTACCCTATTCTAGACAGTGTTAAGTAATTTACGTATATGAGCAAATTTAATCTTCACAGCAAACTTAGTGGATAGTCAACAGTCTCTGTGTGAACACTTTCAGTGATAGTGAGCTTTCTTCTTTGTAACATAGCCTGTTCCTTTGTTCAGTAGTTTTAACTGTCAGTTCTCTAATTTACATGGATGGAAATGTCCTCCTTTATTGCTCCTATCCGTTAGTCCTAGTTCTGCCTTGTACAACTATATGACATAAATTAACCTCTTCTTTCACATGGCAGTCTTTTATATCCTGGAAAGCAGCCATCATGTCTACTTTTCTGTAGCTTAAAAGACTTTATTTACAGCTTGTCTAATATCAAGATGGTAGTACATCTGTGTTATTTTCATCATCTTCTGCTCTAGTAACCATATGAAAATGGGCATGAGATTACTTTGAAATTACTCTTCCTTGTGACCCCTTATCAACTGTCAGTGAGCATTTTTTTCTTTTGAGAAATTGAATAGAAACTCCTAGTGTCTACATTTTGGCATCCTTTAGTCCTGTAGTTCTGTGAATTTCCTGCATGGCTTTACAGAAACTGTTATTGGTAGTTTCATGTTCATGTCTTCCTGTCCTTTTAGAATTCTGAAAGGTAAGTAGTGTGGGTCTGGATTTTGATTATGTGTATTTTAACTTGTCCTCAGTACTTGGTCTTTAATGACCTCTTAATGATGTTTATTGGTTTAAATATAATTTTCTTAATGGAGAACATTAAAGCAAAATCAGAGTTGTCTTAATTTGTTTAGGTTGCTGTAAGAAAAAACCTCTGAGACTGGGTAATTCATAAGGAACAGAAGTTTATTTTCTCACAGTTCTTGTGGCTGGGAAGTCTAAGATCAAGGCACCAGCAGGTTTGGTTGTCTGATGAGGGCTGCTGTCTGCTTCCAAGATAACACCTTGTTGCTGCATCTTCCAGGACGGAGGGACATTGTGTCCACGCCTGAGGGAAGATGGAGGTACGAGAGAACCTAACTCTGTAGCCTCTTTGATAAGGTCTTAATCCCAGCCACAAAGGGAGGAGCCTTTATATGGCTTAACTACCGCTTAAAGGTCCTACCTCTTTCTACTGTCATATTGGCCATTAAATTTCAACACCTGAATTTTGGAGGACATGTTCAAACCATAGCACCAAGGGTTGAAAAATGGATTGTTCTGTCTCTTGCTTAGAGCAGGATATTGTTAAGCATGGCAAACTTTGGAGTCAGATATACTTGGGTTCAAACCCTGACTCTGCTACTTATTAGCTGTATGACCTTGGCCGTGTCACTTGACTACTCTGAGTATGTTTTCTTACCTGTATTATATTATTGGTATTTCTGCATCACAGAGTATTGTATGGATTAAATAAGATATCATGGCCAGGAATGGTGGCTCACACCTGTAATCCCAGCAATTTGGGAGGCCAAGGTGGAGGATTTCCTGAGCTCAGGAGTTTGAGAATAGCCTGGGCAACACTGCAAAATCCTGTTTCTACTAAAAATACAAAAAAAAAAAAAAAAAAATAGCTGGGTGTGGTGGCATGCAACTGTAATCCCAGCTACTCAGGAGGCTGAGGCAGGAGAATCGCTTGAACCCGGGAAGTGGAGGTTGCAGTGAGCTGAGATAGCACCACTGAACTCCAGACTGGGTGACAGAGTGAGACTCTGTCTCCCTGCCAAAAAACTAATTAATTAAATAAGATGTATGTCAAGAACTTGGTAAAGAGTTTAGCTCGTAGAAGGTGATTCATAAATGAAAGCTTATAATAAAATCACTACATGATTTATCTTTCCCATGCAGCAGATCTGTCCTGTCCTTGTCCGTTTTTTAATTCTAAAAATATCCCAGCAATCCTTTTTGCTATCTTCAAAACATAGCTCTTCTCAGCTGGGGCTCTCTCTGTTCTTCCTGGACAATATAGTTAGATGATTTTCTACTCTTCATCTTTGATTATGGTTTTCTACTCTTCATCTTTGATTATTTCCCCCTCTCTTTGTATATTTCTTCTTCAGGCACGATCTGTCTTTATCAAAAAATTTCTGATATGGCAATATTTATTTCTTTAGATGCTTCCATATGTTTATGATTGTATAAATTGTTTTTTATTTTATTTATTTATTTTTTTGAAACTGTATCTTGCTCTGTCACCAGGCTGGAGTGCGGCACGCACAATCTCAGCTCACTGCAACCTCCGCCTCCCAGGTTCAAGTGATTCTCCTGCCTCAGCCTCCTGAGTAGCTGGGATTACAGGCATGCACCACCACACCCAGCTAATTTTTGTATTTTTAGTAGAGATGTGGTTTCACCATGTTGGCCAGGATGGTCTTGATCTCCTGACCTTGTGATCCGCCCACCTCGGCCTCCCAAAGTGCTGGGGTTACAGGCGTGAGCCACCGCGCCCAGCCACTGCTTTTTATTTTTAGTCTATACTCTCAAACCATATTCTCTTTTAAAATTATTGACCATTGGCTAATAGCTTCTTTTCTTTACACTTTTAAAGAAATGTTTGCCTAAATCTGAAGTGTTTTTTAATTCTGTAAATAAATACACACAAGCACATGTATATTATCACTGTTTATAGCACAAATTATCACTCTAATTTCCAATTTTTGGATTGATTATTTTATTTTATTTTATTTTTATTATTATACTTTAGGTTTTAGGGTACATGTGCACAGTGTGCAGGTTTGTTACATATGTATCCATGTGCCATGTTGTTTTGCTGCACCCTTTAACTCGTCATTTAGCATTAGATATATCTCCTGATGCTGTCCCTCCCCCCTCCCCCCACCGCACAACAGTCCCCGGAGCGTGATGTTCCCCTTCCTGTGTCCATGAGTTCTCATTGTTCAATTCCCACCTATGAGTGAGAACATGCGGTGTTTGGTTTTTTGTCTTTGCGATAGTTTACTGAGAATGATGTTTTCCAGTTTCATCCATGTCCCTACAAAGGACATGAACTCATCATTTTTATGGCTGCATAGTATTCCATGGTGTATATGTGCCACATTTTCTTAATCCAGTCTATCATTGTTGGACATTTGGGTTGGTTCCAACTCTTTGCTATTGTGAATAGTGCTGCAATAAACATACGTGTGCATGTGTCTTTATCGCAGCATGATTTATAATCCTTTGGGTATATACCCAGTAATGGGATGGCTGGGTCAAATGGTATTCTTGTACACCAGTCACAGACAAACAGAGAGCCAAATCATGAGTGAACTCCCATTCACAATTGCTTCAAAGAGAATAAAATACCTAGGAATCCAGCTTACAAGGGATGTAAAGGACCTCTTCAAGGAGAGCTACAAACCACTGCTCAGTGAAATAAAAGAGGATACAAACAAATGGAAGAACATTTTATGCTCATGGGTTGGAAGAATCAATATCGTGAAAATGGCCATACTGCCCAAGGTAATTTATAGATTCAATGCCATCCCCATTAAGCTACCATGACTTTCTTCACAGAATTGGAAAAAACGACTTTAAAGTTCATATGGAACCAAAAAAGAGCCTGCATCGCCAAGTCAATCCTAAGCCAAAAGAACAAAGCTGGAGGCATCACGCTACCTGACTTCAAACTATACTACAAGGCTACAGTAACCAAAACAGCATGGTACTGGTACCACAACAGAGACATAGATCAATGGAACAGAACAGAGCCCTCAGAAATAATGCTGCATATGTACAACTGTCTGATCTTTGACAAACCTGACAAAAACAAAAAATGAGGAAAGGATTCCTTATTTAATAAATGGTGCTGGGAAAACTGGCTAGCCATATGTAGAAAGCTGAAACTGCATCCCTTCCTTACACCTTATACAAAAATTAATTCAAGATGGATTAAAGATTTAAATGTTAGACCTAAAACCATTAAAACCCTAGAAGAAGACCTAGGCAATACCATTCAGGACATAGGTGTGGGCAAGGACTTCATGTCTAAAACACCAAAAGCAATGGCAACATAAGCCAAAATTGACGAATGGGATCTAATTAAACTAAAGAGCATCTGCACAGCAAAAGAAACTACCATCAGAGTGAACAGGCAACCTACAGAATGGGAGAAAATTTTTGCAACCTACTCATCTGACAAAGGGCTAATATGCAGAATCTACAATGAACTCAAACAAATTTACAAGAAAAAAACAACCCCATCAAAAAGTAGGTGAAGGACATAAACAGACTCTTCTCAAAAGAAGACATTTATGTAGCCAAAAAACACATGAAAAAATGCTCATCATCACTGGCCATCAGAGAAATGCAAATCAAAACCACAATGAGATACCATTTCACACCAGTTAGAATGGCCATCATTAAAAAATCAGGAAACAACAGGTTCTGGAGAGGATGTGGAGAAATAGGAACACTTTTACACTGTTGGTGGGACTGTAAACTAGTTCAACCATTGTGGAAGTCAGTGTGGCAATTCCTCAAGGATCTAGAACTAGAAATACCATTTGACCCTAAATCTGAAGTGTTGAATTGATGGTCCAGCATTCCTTTTAGTGCTGTGACCAATGAAGGGTCAAACCAAGGACACCTAGGACCTGAGATGGAGAAGGCAAGTTAGTAAGATAACAGTGTGGTAGCACTCATGAAGGAGATGCATAAACAGACCCTAAACATTAGGGTGGAGCAGCAGTAGGGTAATTGTTAGGTGTCACAGGAAGTAAGTGGAACCTGTTAATCCAAGGGAATCTAGCGGGGAGGCAGTAGGCAAAGTTCCAGGGAGGACAAGTAGTCAGCACCAAGAAAAGTGTCTAACATTGAGGACACAGTGTAAGGTAATGTTTGTTTTTCAACAGATCTTTATGGAATGTCTATAATGTAGCAGGGTTAAGGCTCAGAACTCTAGGCCCAAAAGAACTGATAGGGTCACACTGGTCAAGAACCCAGCTGAACAAAGAACCCGTTTAGAGTTCTGCATATTCATTTGTAAACTCTGTCTGGGCAGATTAGTTCTTTTTGAGCTTCTGTTTCTTCATATGTACAGTGAAGATAATAACACCTTAAGGCTGAGAGGAATACAGAAATGTGTGTAGAGAGTTTCTTTTTGTTCCAAGCACTTCTTGTGACAAACAAGGGGAAATAATAAAAAGAATCCTAACGTGAAAAAGTTGTCAATCACTTGATTAATATCCTTTTTAGCTCCTGTGTTGTGGTTCCAAGAATTGGGTATCAGTTTTAAACATGGAAAATACCATGAAGGTTACAGAAAAAAATCCTTCATTGTCCATCCTTCTTCTGTGACCTTCCCCAGAAAACTCACCATGATTTATGCCATGGTCCCTAGGAAGTCTAATTTTTTTACTTAATTGACCTTGTCCTTCTCTCCTTGCTTAACTTCCCACCTGCTATGGAATGTGAGCAGTTTAGAAAGTGTCAAATGTGGAATTTAAGGGCTAAACAATTTTGCCCATGAGGAATACTTTTCAGTCACAAAGCATCAAAAAAGTCAAATAAATATCCACGATTCAAAAGAAAGCCTTAGTAACTCTCTAAAAAGGAAATAAATTATAGTATGGGATAATATAAAGCTTAGAACAGAATATATGTTCACATTATAATAACAGAAATTTTTATAATGCTAAACTATATTATTATTCTCATTATAGAAAATTATGCACCCAAATTGACATTCAGCACATAAGAGTAATAAACATGTGGCATGGCAGAGTAACTCCCTCTCTTAGAGGAGGATTTTAAACACCAGAGGGCAGAGTGTTCCAGAGGACATTTTCAGTTCAGCTGGCCTTTCTTAATTGTAAATATGCATCCTTAGCTTGCCTGTCAGTCATTCATGTCATTGGCAGAATTTCAAAAGTTAAGAAATGTGGTTATTTCATTTTACTTATTATTTTTTTAAGACACAGAGTCCTGCTTTGTCACCCAGGCTGGAGTGTGGTGGCGCAATCACTGCTCATTGCAGCCTCAACCTCCTGGGGTCAAGAGATCTTCCCACCTCAGCCTCCTGAGTAGCTGGGACTACAAGCGTGCACCACCATACTTGGCTAATTTTTTCATTATTTTGTAGAGATGGAGTCTTGCTATGTTGCCCAGGCTGATCTAAAGTCCTGGGCTCAAGCAACCCTCTCACCTTGGTCCCCCAAAGCGCTGAGATTACAGGTGTGAACCACTGCCCAGCCAAGAAATACGGTCATTTTAGAATTGTCTATGTGGTATTATCTGTTTTGATGACTTGGTTTAGATAGCACAATGAGCAGTGTTTTGAGTTATACCAGAGGTGGTTGAACATCTCTGTTTTCCCCATTTCTGGTTAATGTTCATGTTTCTGATTTCTGAAAAGGATTTTAAAAAAAAATTATGTATACATCTATATCATTCAGTAAATTTTGTAACTTTAATGAAGTAAGTAAAGTGAGAGAAAGGAAATTTGATATGTGTATTTTATGGCTCAGTATGCCCTTTTATGCCCTGCTTATCAATAAAAACATTCTGAAAGAACCACCTGCCAACTCATGACCTTTTTCAAATGTTACAATTATCATTTAGAGGTAGCATCACACATTTGGGAAAATTTTATTCAAGGTTTAGATAGTAAAGTCAACATATAAAATAAAAACTGAGTATAAAGAAAATTATCCTCAGAAATCCATTACATATCATTCACGACATTCATTAAACAGATACTGCTTCTCAATATGTCCAACCCTGCCAGTTTATCCTTTAGAGTTGTAACTATTTTACTCTTTACTCTCTTTTTTTTTTTTTGACCACCAGGTGAAGTGTTGGCTAATGTATAGGGATCACATATATGATTTTTAAGAATATATTTCTTTTTCTTCTCTGTCACTCATTACCCTACTGCTGCAGATTGAAGCCCTGATCTGGAGCAGTAGCCGTTGCTAGGAAAGACACAACCCTGTGTAGAAATTTGGCCAAAGCTTGAATTGCAATAGCTAGTAAAATGGTTACTTTCTTACTCCTGTGAGAATAGAGATTTCATATATACATCTCTTCATAAATATTACCCTACCTTTAAGCACAATAGAGTTTAGCACGGAGGATTACTCCTTAGAGAAAGCTTTTAATATAGCAAGACTGAAAAAAGAATGTAAAAAAAGTGTGTAAGTTTTAGCATGACTTACCTAAATTAATCATAAAGGAGTTAAAAATTAGTAACCAAGGGGAAGAGCTAACTCCTTAAATCTCTCTCCACCCTTAAGTTAAATCCAACTTTTCAAACAAAACAAAACCTGTGTACTTTGTCTTTTAAAGTATTTTAATCATGTCCTCATCCCAGTTAGCTCCTACACAGCGTAAGCAACGTTAATATGAAAGTCAGTGAAAAAATTATTTGTTGTCCAAGTTTACATTTTTTGCAGAACTTCTCTGGTATCTCTCTAATGCAAAGATCTGCTCAACATGACTTGATGATGGGGAGGTGGGAGAGAAAGTTGCTCTTTTTACCTAAGATATTGAATAATCAGTATTCTAAGAAGTCACAACTAAAGAGAATTTCCCTCAAAAATAACTACAGGCACAAGACAATATTTGAGTTAAAAAACTTACTAGATAGAAGAGATTAGACTGTCCAGGAAACAGAATGAGATATGCTGTCCATGGAATTTTCAAGTCAAACATAATAGCTCATTTTTGAGTTTGCCCTACAGTTTTCTAGTTAGGTGAGATAAAAAGTAATAGGTTATTTTAAACAACTCAGTCATTTTGCATGTTCTTTGATATTAGCCATTCCATAGAAACTGCTTATACTTCTTTATTACCAAGTTACTATTTTCTAAAGACATTTGTAAGTCATGTTGAGGCAGTAGAATTACTTGTACATTATTATATTAAATAATCCCTGAACGCTAGTCCACAGTATCTATATCTGCTATAATTCTAAAAAGAAATAGCTACTAGCTACTTGTGACAAGTATATTCAGTGTGATGGGACACAATATCCAATCAAACATAAAACCTAGCCTGGAAAAATATTTACCCTTTCAGGCAATTTTCTATGTTTATGGAGTTCTATTGAAATTCCACTTTTCATTTTTATCTTTGCTGTTTTGCTTAGATGCTTTTGCTTTGCTGTTTTGCTTAGATTAAAAAAGATAATATAGATTTTTAGAATTTTAAGCCTTTGCTTTGTATTTATTTTTTTCTATTCCCACTATAGCTTTAGGAATAAGGTGGAAAATGCTTTACTGAGATCAATCAGAGGGTCAGAGTAGTTAGGTGACTTACTCAGGGTTTTATTTAAAAGTAGCAAAGCTGTTAGTCCAACTATAGTCAGAAGACTAGTCAAATGCATGTCCATCCCACTACATTGCAATTCTTTTTAGTCACATTTTACTGAGGTTCTTCATTTATGGAGATAAATGCATCATAAATATATGACCAACAAATAAATCTATGACCAACAAATACATAACTTTTCCAGAATTGGTATCATAATGGCAGTGTTGCCCACATAAGAGAAGGTGTAATAGGTAAATTTACCAAATATTTTGCTTTGTATTGTATCTGAATATTTTATTAAATAAATGGTGATGGAAAAGTAACACAGAGATATGATATAAAACAATTTCATACAGAACTACTCTATCTAAATATATGAAATATCATAGCATCAGTGACCCATGCTTAATAAATCTAATGAAAGATATTTTTCTGCACCAGTCATCTCAGAGCCACGTCCAGAAGACTGTAGAGAGAGTACCATTACGACAATCTATGCATTGGTGCTTTCACTAGCTCCCCCTTCTCCTGTGATACCGTTTGGAAGCTATCCTACTATCCCCTGGAAGGGGGAGCTCTTCCTGATTCCTGAGAGGTGAGGAGAAACTATGTCAAGAAAAAGATTGTCCAGGCCCAGTTAGGGAGAGGCCTTTAGAAGCATGGGGTGGACCAGTAACCCTGTCTTACAAGTGATTGATGGAGAAGTTTTCTTATTCATGAATGAAGGCTATGAGCATTTTTAGTGAAGTTAGTGTCTTTTGAAACTTTCTTTATCTAGAAGGAATACAGGTGATAGTATGCCTCTCTTTGAAATTGGTGTCATTGCTACTTTATTAGTCAATCAGTTGATAGTGCTGCAGTTTTGATGTATCTGATGCATACCATCTGAATGAAAGGCATTTAATTAGGGTTTTAATATCTCTAAGTATTTAAAAATGAATTTTCTGCTATCTCCAACTCTAGACAGTTCCTTACATTGCAACAAAATCACTGTATAATTTTAACACAACAATAAATTATGGAGATACTGCAGACCTATATTAGCTTGCTAAAGTATTAATATTTTAAATTACCTCAATTGCATTTTTTGTTGGTGCCTACTAAGTAACTGTTTTACAACGTATATTCACACAGCTCTGATTCAAAAATTCGGAAGTGCAAAACATGAGAAGGAAACAGTAGGAGAGGAGTTTACAGCTTTAAGGCATGAGGAGCTTACAGCTTTTTAATATAAATTGTTCCCAGAATCCATGTCACAGATCCTTATATGGTGCTGCTTTTTTCCTCTTGGTTGCTATGACAACAGCAGCACTGCACCATTCATCAGCTCTGGACCTGGGCTGCACTGCTAGCCTCCCTTGTTACTCCTGAATGTTAAGAAGAACATCCGTGAATCATTCACTCTGTTAACGCTGCGCCATTAGAAACCTAAGAACCAGTTCTTCCAGTAATTTGCTCTAACAGTGGGTGAACTAAACTGCGCCACAGAAAAAAAATTGTGTAAAAATATTTGTTTTATCCTAATGGAATCATACAACCTATATTTGCTGCAGTATTCTGAAAGGATAAGCTTATGTCAACCAATCTAATGAAAAGAACTCGTCTGTGTAATCTCTTGAAATCATTAGTTGTTCAAAACAGAATACCACAGTGCTTCTCTGGATACAAAAAGAAGCAGGTGATGTTGTTAGGGGTTCTAAACCCCTTTGGGAGCATCTCTTGTGCTTTGGGACCATAATCAACATCTGCTATAAGAAGTATCACCTGTAACGCACAGTAAGTTCTGCACAGTGTAAAGAGCTGGCTGGAGATTGAAGTGTGGGTCATTCCTGATGTGTCAGGTCTGATAACAACGTGACCAGTGAATAAGAAGCCTTTCAGCTTTTCTAGGGGAAAAGACTCTATAGTATTGACTAGTGAGGAAGAAAAACTAAAACCTGTGAGTATGATGAGTAGAGTATCTGTTATATGGATTTCTGAGCTGTAAAGTCTACTTTGTTCTTTATCGAAAAATAAACACAGCCTAAGATAATTTGACATTTAGTTTTCAAGGAAGCCATTAAGAAGCTGTATTTTGGCACATTTATTTAATTTTTAATTGTGTGTTCTTTTGCTTTATATATTTATATGCATATATGAACCTTTTGAAATAGTTTTATATTTTAAAAAAGAATATGCATTGCAGAGAAGGCTGTTAAAAACTCAATTTTTCAATGTAAATGTGAAGGTTAGATTGTCTCTCCTGTTAGATTGCAATTCCAGAATAGACCTCTACTTCCTGTTGCAGTATCCTTATAAATAAAATACCTTTTTAAAAAAATAACAATATGGAAATCTAGAATTTTGTAAACAAGCTTTCTTAATACATAAAATTATTCTTGTTATTTCATTAACTGGAGTGTTTACCAATGGACTTTCTTAGTTTAAGAATTTTTTTAACAACACAATGTGCAAATTATGATATTTATTGTCTATTTTCTCAGTTGAGTTTAGACTAAATTAGAAATTTACCTTTGTTTACGTGTATTTTTAGATCATTTGGTAATTATCAACAAGATATATTGATTTTATATACTGAATTTTCTTAAAAGACTCTTTGTTTTCTGGCTTTTAATTATTTTCTCTTTTTAGTTCCTCAGCTAACCATGGTAACTTAGAAATGTCTTGAAAGTAGGAACTTGGTTTTTCAAAATTAGGATATTTGTAGTGATCTTCAGCCACTTCAAAAAAAGAAAAAGATATTTTCATTTAGTCTTATTCTTTCAATTACTTGTCTTCCTAAGTTGCTCTTATTGATTTATTGATTGATTGGAACAGAGTCGCCCAGGTTGGAGTACAGTGGTGCAGTGATGGCTTGCTGCGCCTTCACCTCCCAGGCTCAAGCCATCCTCCTCCCTCACCCTGTTGAGTAGCTGGGACTACAAGCATGTGCCACCATATGCAACTAATTTTTTTTTTTTTTTTTTTTTTTTGAGACAGAGTCTCACTCTGTTGCCCAGGCTGGAGTGCAGTGGCGCGAACTCGGCTCACTGCAAGCTCCGCCTCCCGGGTTCATGCCATTCTCCTGCCTCAGCCTCCTGAGTAGCTAGGACTACAGGCACCCGCCACCACGCCCGGCTAATTTTTGTATTTTTAGTAGAGACGGGGTTTCACCATGTTAGCCAGGGGTGGTCTCGATCTCCTGACCTCGTGATCCACCCGCTTCAGCCTCCCAAAGTGTTGGGATTACAGGCATGAGCCACCACGCCCGGCCCTCCAACTAATTTTTTTAAAACATTTTTGTAGAGATGAAGTCTCATGTTGCCCAGGCTGATCTCAAACTCATGGGCTCAAGCAGTCCTTCCACCTTGGCTTCCCCAAGTGCTGGGATTACAGGTATGAGCTGTGGCTCCCAGTCTGAGTTGCTCTTCTGAAATGCACTTTATTTGGAAAATATGTACTTCAGTGATATGACTAGGTTATTTTAATTTACACAGTTAGCAAAAGAAGATTTTTGTTATTTTGTCATTATACCATTCAATTTCTATTCCTTCTTCCATTTTTGAGACTTTGCCTATTTCTTTACACAAGTGAGTTTGCCCAATGTTTAGAAAGCCTTTAAATAGGGAGAATTAATATGTTAAGGGATAATGAAAGGGTTAATCACTTATATTAACAGTTATATATGCCATTAATAACAAGATTTTGCTTCTATCATCTATAACGGATCAAATAAATATTCACATTTTAACTTGCTCTGCAAGTAAATAAAATAGGAATTTTAAAATTTCTGTATATTTAATAATTGTGTACATTATAAGTTAATGCTTCTATATGACTATCCTCACACATGTATATATAGAAACTAAGGATTTTATATATCCATTATCTCTGAAACTATAATTTTTATTAACAGTAGCAAAGAGGCCGGGTGCCATGGCTCACACCTGTAATTACAGCACTTTGTGAGGCTGAGATGGGAAGATCCCTTGAGGCCAGGAGTTCAAGACTAGCCTGGGCAGCACAGGGAGACCCCATCTCTACAAATAATTTTTTTAAAAATTTAGCCAGGCATGATCGCACATGCCTGTGGTCCCAGCTACTTGGGAGGCTGAGGCAGGAGAATCACCTAAGCCTGGGGAGTTGAGGCTGCAGTGACCCGTGATCACTCCACTATCACTCCACTGCACTCCAGACTGAGTGACATAGTGAGACCCTGGGCAACAGAGCAAGACTCTGTCTCATAAAAAAGAATATTAATAACAAAGACTGGTTTAGGTATCTTTTACTGAGGTTAGTGTTTTTATTAGCAGATTTATTCATTTTCAAGTAATCTTTCTTGACCATATCCTTTGGTATTTTTTTTTATGTTTGGGGTTTTACCTATTATATATTCCTTAAAGATTGTATATTAACCTGTTTGTTTGTAAACTAGCTAATGTAAAATCCACTATAGACCTCCCTATTTTAAGAGATTCTGCAATAAGTCCTTTTATAATAATCCCTATTATGCTGATTTGGTGAATCTGTATGTATGTTAGGTTTTCTTAAAGGCCATCCAGTTTATTTCAGCATGTAAAAATTCAAGTTGCAGATTTAACTGGCAGTGTTCTGTGAAAAAAATAAGACTTAATGCTTGGATGATCATTTAGCCCCTCAATTTCAAACTAGTTGGACATCTTCAGTCTTACTTTCTGAAATTCTTTAAAAAGTCTTTTCAAGGCCGGGTGGTGACTCATGTCTGTAATCCCACCACTTTGGGAGGCTGATGTGGGTGGATTGCTTGAGCTCAGGAGTTTGAGACCAGCCTGGGCAAATGGTGAAACCCTGTCTTTACAAAAAATACAAAAAATTAGCCAGGCATGGTGGTGCACACCTCTGGTCCCAGCTGCTTGGGAGGTTTAGGTAGGAGAATCACCTGAGGCTGGGAAGTTAAGGCTATAGTGAGCCATGATTGCTTCAGCACTCCAGCCTGGGTGACAGTATGAGACCTTGTCTCAAAAAAACAAACAAACAAAAAACTATTCAATATTGTTCATATAACATACAACTGGGTAAAATCTTAGTTAATAGTAGGTGTTGCTTTTTTAGGGGGAGGAAATGTGCTAGTGAATAGAATATAACAATTTCAAATGTAAACTCTTAGGTTTTTTCCCCTGGTTTTCATTAACTGAAACTTAAACATGTTATTCTAATAACACTTCTGAATATCTGGGAATTTGTTAGTAATAAGCTTTTATTAGAAAATAAGTACCTCATTTCTGTTAGAGTCTACATTAAGACATGAAGGACTCATATTGGTGATAAATTATTTTAACAGGGTCATTTCTAGTTATCCTAGCTATTTTTTCTCATGGGAATTAATGATAATATTTCAGTGATAAATGTGTCTTTTATCACTCCAACATTATATAAGAAAACATTTTTACCACTGTAAACTTTGCAGCTTAGGACAGGTTAACTTCTATGAGGTTTCTCTTCTATAAGATGAATGAAATAGTGTATTTTTGTAGTGTCATTGTAGGTATTAAGAAAAATATATAGATAAAGCATCTAGTATAGTACTTGACACAGGGGAAGCATTCTCTTAGTGAATCTTTGATACTTACTTTCCCCCCATTCCTCTCCATTGGCCTACATCAGTGCTTTTTGGACTTTTCTTTGGGAGTTCCTTTAGGGCAAAGGCATTACTTACCAAAGGGATCTGGGATGTAGCCTGAAGTGGTACCCAAAAGGAAACCTGGAAATTTCTTGCAAGTCTCATATTTCTTTAAAACAGTGTACATTCTACATGTATTTTTATTTTATAATAAAAATGTTTCCCAAAAAAAAATCTTTAAGTAAAACTCACTCTTCAGGAAAATGTACCACATTTTCCCCTATAAATTTGCATACCCCAACATAGTACTCCTCACCTATATGTATTCCCCAGTTGAAGACATACTACTTAAATCATCGGGTCTGGGTATCATTTTAAAAATAGAAATTATAATCAGCCAGGTGTGGTGGCATACATATGCTTGTAGTCCCAGCTACCTGGGAGGATCGCTTGAGCCCAGGAGTTCTAGGATGCAGTGAGCTGTGATTGTACCACTGCACTCTAGCCTGGGCAACAGAGTGAGACTTCATCTCTTGCGGGGGGAGAGGGGGAAGAGGGGGAGGGGAAGGTGCATACTTCTCTGGAGAAAGAGATTGAGAATCAAGAGGCAAGGACGAAAAACTCAATCTGGTTGAATTTGGAAGGCTTACTCAGTTCAAAAACGTGAGTAGTGGTTTGAAGTTGAGTTAAGCTATAGTGGGATGAGAAAGAAATATTTCATGTCGGAACTAGAGAAGAATGATGATAGAGAAACGGTTTAGCATTTTAAAGCCTGAGAAGTCCTACAATAAAGGGACCTTTTTAATTGTTTAATCTAGCATCTTTAAAACTTGACAACAGACACTTTATTTCTTACATGCCCCTGCAAAACCATGTGGAACAAGTAAGTGTTCCAGGGAGCATGCTTTAGGAAATAACTGATCAAAGAAAGTTATGTCATTTAGAAGGAAAGAAGAGTGGTTAACTGCACAAAATAAAGTATGAAAGAAATCATCTTAGCACTCCAGAAGATATGGAAACATGGCTGGGTCTAGTGGCTCATGCCTGTAATCCCAGCACTTTGGGAAGCCAAGGCAGGTGGATCACTTGAGGTCAGGAGTTTGAGACCAGCCTGGTCAACATGGTGAAACCCCGTCTCTACTAAAAATACAAAACTTAGCCAGGCATGGTGGCGCATGCCTGTAATCCCAGCTACTTGGGTGGCTGAGGCATGAGAATCACTTGAAACCTGGGAGGCAAAGGTTATAGTGAGCCGAGATCGCACCACTGTACTCCAGCCTGGGCGACAGAGTGAGACTCTATCTCAAAAAAGAAGCAAAACAAAAACAAAAACAGAAGATTATGGAAACATAATTTACTCAGATTCCCCAGATAAATTATACTTTGCTTTAATATTTTAAAGATGGGTGTGTTTTTTAAATGGGAGAAAATATTGTTTATTATATAGACTGGAAAGTAAAATGATAAAGTGACTTAAGTAAAATCTCAGAAGCAAAAGTGTACAAAATGCATTCAAGCGGTAAATAAGTCAGTTTGTCTGGAACAGAGGTTTCATGAAGGATGCTCTGGAAGAGACAACTGGGACCAAAATGAGGAAGCCATTAGGGCAGTGGTAAGCTAACATGGTAGCCATGGAAAATGTATAAAGAGAAAAAGATTTTGGAGGAATAAGCAGATTGGTGACTGACCAGTTATAGAGTACAGCAATATGAAAGATCTGCCAAAGATGATTATACAATTTTAAGAAGAAAAATGATGGCTTCACTAATAGGAAAAGCTTAAGACAGATAGCTGATTTTAAGAGATTGATACACATTGAGTTCAAGGTGGTAGGAGGATATAAGAGGGGAAATGTGGGCCGGGTGCGCTGGCTCACACCTGTAATCCGAGCACTTTGGGAGGCTGAGGCGGGCGGATCACGAGGTCAGGAGATCGAGACCATACTGGCTGGCACGGTGGAATCCCGTCTCTACTAAAAATACAAAAAAAATTAGCCGGGTGTGATGGTGGGCGCCTGTGGTCCCAGCTACGGGGGAGGCTGAGGCAGGAGAGTTGCTTGAACCCTGGAGGCGGAGCTTGCAGTGAGCCGAGATTGCGCCACTGCACTCTAGCCTGGGCGACAAGGCGAGATTCCGTCTCAAAAAAAAAAAAAAAAAAAAAAAGGGAAATGTGTTTTCAGCACTTTGAAAATAAGTAAGGTTTTAAGCTGTAAATTTGGAAGTTATACCTGTAGAGAGTATAGTTAAAACTGTAGAGTAGATAAAATCTTTTTTTTTTTTTTTTTTTTTTTGAGATGGAGCCTTGCCCTGTCAACCAGGCTAGAGTCCAGTGGCGCTATCTCAGCTCACTGCAACCTCTGCCTCCTGAGTTCAAGCAGTTCTCTGCCTCAGCCTCCCGAGTAGCTGGGATTACAGGCGCCTGCCACCACGCCCAGCTATTTTTTTGCATTTTTAGCAGAGATGGGGTTTCACCATCTTGGCCAGGCTGGTCTTGAGTGTCTGACCTCGTGATCCACCCACCTTGGCCTCCCAAAGTGCTGGGATTACAGCCATGAGCCACAGCGCCCGGCTGTAAAGTCTCTTTAGGATGAGAATTGCACAAATAAAAAAGGTAGGAAGTAAATATTTCATAAGAATTTACGAGGAATTTTCATGTTTACTCATTTTGTCTTTTTGTTGGCACTTTGAATTATTATGGCCCTAATCTTATTTATGAAGAAAACAAGACCTAATTAGGCTAACCATGAAGGAATTAGACATAAGAGATCAGAGCTCCAACTTAGACCTCTCTCTAACTTCAGTATCTGTTCTCAGGGATCAAGAAGTAAATCTTTTTTTTTTTTTTTTTTTTGAGGCGGAGTCTTGCTCTGTCGCCCAGGCTGGAGTGCAGTGGCGCGATCTCGGCTCACTGCAAGCTCCGCCTCCCGGGTTCACGCCATTCTCCTGCCTCAGCCTCTCCGAGTAGCTGGGACTACAGGCGCCCGCCACCACGCCCGGCTAATTTTTTGTATTTTTTAGTAGAGACGGGGTTTCACCGTGGTCTCAATCTCCTGACCTCGTGATCCGCCCGCCTCGGCCTCCCAAAGTGCCGGGATTACAAGCGTGAGCCACCGCACCCGGCCGTAAATCTTAAGAAATATCCACTTAAGGGACCAAAAGAGAAAAACCCACATTAAAAAACAAATGAGATGAATAAGGAGCAGTATGAAAGATATTGAAGGAACCAAGATGGTGTAACTTTTGCTGGAAACTGAGGCTTGGAACCGTTTGAGTGACCATATAGGATCATGATTTTCTTGACATATGATTCTGCTTTTTGCTTTCCTGAACTGTAGTCCAAACACTTAGCTGCAGTGGTCTACATTTGGCAAATACTTGTATTCTGTTTCATTAAAGAGGAGAAAGAAAGAGAGAGGCTACATAAAACTGGTGGGAGAAGAAAGCATCTAATGAGAAACTTACAGTCAAATACACTTCTTAGAGTTCTAATTGCTTTTTGGTGTCTGTGATATATAGTCACATGTAGCAGGGATCCCCAACGCTCAGGCTGCACACCAGTACCAGTCCATGGCCTATTAGGAACTGGGCAGCACAGCAGGAGGTGAGCCTGCAGGCAAGCATGCATTACTGCTTGAGCTCCGCCTCCTGTCAGATCAGCAGAGGCACTAGATTCTCACAGGAGCATGAACCCTATTGTGAAATGCACATCTGAGGGATCTAGGTTGCTTGCCCGTTATGAGAATCTAATGCCTGATGATCTGAGGTGGAACAGTTTCATCTCAAACCATCCCCACCCCCAACAAAAATTGTCTTCCACAAAATGGGTCTCTGGTGCCCAAAAGATTGGGGACCACTGATACATAGGAGTCTTTAAGACTTTTAAAAATAAAATATTTCTCTTTCTCCATTCAACATCCTTACTCCAGTAAATTTCTCATTAAGACAGCTGAAAGGATCCCTAAAGCAGTTAACTGTCTTACCTTAACTCCTGCAATATGATGTAATAGTTCAGATCCTGCACTTACTAGCAGTGTGACATTGGGCAAGTTGTATAACTTCTCTGTGCTTCAGTTTCCTCATCTGTGAAATGAATATAACAACTCCCTTAGGATTTGTAAGAATTAAAGGAATTTTTACAGGAAAAATGCTTACAACAGCCTCTAGTACATAGTAACTGTTCAATAATGATAGTTGATGATGATGCTGTCACTTAATAGCAACTGCATGATCCTATGTATCTCTCTATACCTTTCTTTACTTTAAGGTCCTCTGTACTTTTCATTTTTTTCTTTGTTGAGAAGGGAAGCCGTTTTTTACCTTTACTAGGTAGGCTAAGTTTTTTAAGTGAGCAGAGAGTAGTTACAACTTGAATCAGAAGGCTTAAATTTATATGACAATATAAATATGCCTGGATTTAGAAAACATCTTGCTGTCAAATGGATACTGGTGGTGTCCTCTCCTGATAACAGTAATATTGTAACCATTAATGTTCAGAGTATTTCATTGTGAGTTTATATTACTTCCCGTGGGAACTGGTTTCATATTCAGTCCAAAACACTTGATAAGTGTGTAGTTTCTCCTTCCTTGTTTTATTTAAAAGAACCCTTTACCAAAAAAGTATGATAAATATATTGTCACATTGTTTTGATACAATGAGAAGCTTTGATATAATTGTGGTAAAATTATACATTCAGTACACAGCAGGCTTTTTCATCTTAGCATTTATTACAAATTTAAGTTTTAAATTAGTTAGCAATATAATGTAGCGTAAGCTTATCTAACATAGTTTGTGTATTCTGGAGCCAGACTGCCTGAATTTGAATTCTGACTGACATGCCTTACTTCTGTGTCCTTGGGCAAGTAACTTAGCCACTCTTTCCCTCAGTTTCCTCATCTGCAAAAAGCAGGTAATAATAGTACCTACTACTTCCGAGGGTTATTATGAGGATTAAATGAGTGAATGACTTTGAACAGTTTTGATCACAATAAGAGCTCAATTATTGCTGTTATTATTATTTAGTATTTGTGTAGTTTACATCTTGTCTCCCTAAAAGGGAGAGACAGTATTTGTCCTTTTTATTATTATATCCTCAGTCTTTAGCACAATGCCTGGCATATAGTAGATGTTCAATAAATATTTACTGAATAAATCATTAAAACATCCTGTACTTACCTAGAGCTTCAATAATATTCTTAGCTTGAATGCCTTCGGCTAAGCAGGCCAAAGCAGATAACCCTAGTATGATGTTAGGAGCCTTTACTCACTAAGGTGTTTTTTTTTTTTTGGGGGGGGGGTGGGGGGGAGGTTAGTTGTTGTTTTTGTTGTTGTTGTTTGACAGAGTCTCCTTCTGTCGCCCAGGCTGGAGTGTAGTGGTGCAGTCTCGGCTCACTTGCAACCTCCGCCTCCTGGGTTCAAGCAATTCTCCTGCCCCAGCCTCCTAAGTAGCTGGGACTACAGGTGCATGCCACCACACCTGGCTATTTTTTTTAATTTTTTTAATAGAGATGGAGTTTCACTATGTTGGCCAGGCTGGTCTTGAATTCCTGACCTCAGGTGATTGGCCCGCCTCGGCCTCCCAAACAGTTGGGATTACAAGCATGAGCCACCATGCCCGACTCACTAAGGTTTTGTTAAAGTGAGATCTTGAAAATTTGTGACTCACTGTTTTATTTATTGATCAGACTTGTGATGGTAAACACTTTTCAACTGAGGCTAGAAGTATGACACATGAGTCACGTTCCTTTCACCTCTCCGCCCTGCACTGATTCTTAGGACTCTGACAGTATTATAGTGCCTAGAAAAGAAAGAAATAGCTCTCTTCATGCCAATTTTGACCTGTTTTTAAAGCTTATTACTGAAAGGTTATAATGTAAAAGGTCTGATATATAAGGTACTCTTACCTAAGCCTGAGGCTGAGGACATACTGCAGTTATGACTAAGTTTCTCATTTTTAAGTACCAAAAAAAGTTAGCTTGTCAACACTGCAATTAAAATTTGCTGTTTTTTCTTGTTATTACCACTGGGTGTTCTCTGTTGTGTTCAATAAGGAATTCTCCTTATTGTACTAAATGTCTAATATTTTCTGCTCTTCTCCATTCTGGGGATAAATCATTGCTTTAATGAACCATTTTTGTCGATGTATTAATATCTAGTCTAGTTTAGACTTACTTTAAATGATATTTCATTTGTTTATACAATGTGACATTGAACTACGAGCTACCTCTTCTACTTCTAACTTAATTTCAATTTGACTTTAATTCTAATTGTATAATTTTTCCAGATTATGCCTTGGATTTTGAAAAGACATTTTTTATCAAGGTTCATCTGTCCAAAATAGTTTTATGTTTCTCTTATGCTTTTGACACTTTACTTCCCAAATCATTTATTATTGAGAAAATAGCTAGTAAAATGTCACAAAAATCGTATAGAGACTGAAATGTGACAAAGTAGAAATGATTTCTTTATGAAAGTCTATTCATGCTTTTATTTCTTACTCCATCATGGTCCTCTCAGTTATGGGCACTGGCTCTCATTAGTCACTGTAAGAAACTGGCAGGATTTTATACTCTGCGTTATTTCAAAATCTAAATATTGACAATTAGTGCCTTACAAGCATGGTGGCATATGAAAATATTGTTAGACTTCTCAGACCTTTCTCATTTCTCATTTGCGTTTTGCCTATTACCATGCCCTGCACACTGTGAGCTAACTCTACCAGTTAGAAGAGATTTCTTGACTGACCTTCCCCTAATCACTTGCAGGATTAAAGTTTTCATTCCCTTTGTGACACCTACTGACTGTTGTCAGGACAAGATGTATATTAGAAGCCAGTAGGCTACCTTCTAATGCACCTAGGTACTTCTGTTATTCCTGTAGTGGCCTGTGCTTAATGAGAGGCAGTTAAGTTAATGCCCATTGTACTTGTTATTATGATAATATAATTAAATTACATATACATTAGATATGAATACAGAAAGAAAGCACCTATAAAAGAGTTTCTAGGAAAATTATGTTAAAAGCTTTGGAAAAACTCAATATCAATAAAAGTAAGTTGCTAAAAAAATGGCTGTAACTGGATGACTAGTCAATAATAATTGTGCATTTTAAAATAACTAAAAGAACATAATTGGATTGTTTCTAACACATAGGATAAATGCTTGAGGCGATAGATACCCCATTTACCCTGATGTGATTATTACACATTATATGCCTGTATCAAAATAACTCATAACACCCCACAAATGTATATGCCTACTGCATACCCCCAAAAATTAAAAATAAATTTTCAGTGAATTTGGGTGAAGGTATTTAAAAAATCTGTCTATACTTAGATTGTCTAAGATTTTGTTTTATTTTGAAAAAATTGACTAGATTATACATTTTAGTGCAGTTTACACAAAAAAGAAAAGTTGGAACTCATATTCAAACAAAAAGCCTTGGCCTTACAGCAAGAGTTTGGTTAATAAATGTACATTTATATTTTAAGGAAAAGTATTTAATACACGTACCAACTTTTTCTTTGCTCATTTGCAACATTTTAGAAAAACCAATCCACTACTAGTCCCTATCGGTGTAGGATAAGAGGATTTCCTGTATATATTACCTTCATATTTTTCGGTGGCCCTGACCAAGTTTGGGAGAATCCTGAGAAAAACCACAAATTATTCTCAGGAGAATTTGTGGGATAGACCTATGAATTATGGTCTTGGCTGTATATGACTTAGGTCAAAATTTTATTGTGAGTGGAAATTTGTGTTTAGTAACATGTCATTCCTATCTGTTGAGCCTACTAAATGCCCTCTCAAACTAGACACCTACGTGTAAAGAATCTTATGTTCTTCTTGGTTCAGTTGCATACTTAAGGACGGTTTATAGAAGTAGTTAAGTAGCCAGACTTTGTGGGGGTTTTTGTTTGTTTTTTTGAGCTAGGGTCTTGCTCTGTCACCCAGGCTGGATGGCTCACACTGCAGCCACAATCTCCAGGGATCCTCCCACCTCAGCCTCCCAAATAGCTGGGACTACAGACGCGACACCATGTGTCCAGCTGATTTTTTTTTTGTTTTAATTTTTGTAGAGATGAGGTCTCACTGTGCTGCCCAGTCTGGTATTGAACTCCAGTCTGGTGGTAAACTCCTGGGCCCAAGCAGACCTCCTGCCTCGGCCTCCCAAAGTGCTGGGAATACAGGCACCATGCCCAGCAGTACCTAGACTTTGTAGTAAGACATACAAGGTTCAGGTTCCAGCATTACCACTTATTAGCTGTGTGAGTTTTTTACATGTTATTCACATTTTTCAAGTTTCAAATTCCTCTCTTATAAAATGTGCATAACAAGAGTAGCTACCTCATAAGAATGTTACGAAGATGAACAGTGTATGTCAAGTGCTTAGCAATGTACTTAACTCCTGAGGTCAGGAGTTTAAGACCAGCCTGGCCAACATGGTGAAACCCCGTCTCTACTAAAAATACAAAAATTAGCTGGGCGTGGTTGTGCACACCTGTAGTCCCAGCTACTTGGGAGGCTGAACATAAGTAGCTGTACATAAGAACAACTATGAGCAAGAAAGTTAGCTTCATATCTGTAGTATTTTACCTGTTGTAATGATGAGTCCAATTAGATTAGAAAAATAAATTATAATCACTACCTTATATTTTCTTTATAGTAATCTTATATATCTATACAGTTATAAAATAAGAAATTGTGTGCATATGATGAGCACTGAATATTACATCATCTGTGTATGCTCATAGTTAGACATTCTAAACTTTTAAGTGATCTTTATTAATAATGTAATAATTTTGAAAACTTATCTAGAAGTATGTGATAGATTTACTAAAGTACACATATGGACAGAAACACATAAGAACAACTATGAGCAAGAAAGTTGGCTTCATATCTACAGTATTTTACCTGTTTTAATGATGAGTCCAATTAGATTAAAAAAATTATAACACCACCTTATCTTTTCTTTATAGTAATCTTATAGATCTATACAGTTATAAAATAAGAAAGCTGGGAAGGCTATTTATATTTCCTCTCCAGTATCCAACTTAATTGTTTCTCTCATCTTAATCGTTTTTGTTATTTAGGTAGCACAATAACACAATTTACTTGGCCAGCTCAGTGGCTCACACCTGTAATCCCAGCACTTTATGAGGCTGAGCCGGGCGGATCACCTGAGGTCAGGAGTTTAAGACCAGCCTGGCCAACATGGTGAAACCCCATCTCTACTAAAAATACAAAAATTAGCTGGGCTTGGTGATGCACACCTGTATTCCCAGCTACTTGGGAGGCCGAGGCAGGAGAATCGCTTGAACCTGGAATACAGAGGTTGCAGTGAGCCAAGATTGCACCACTGCACTCCAGCCTGGGTGACAGAGTGAGACTCCATCTCACAAAAAAAAAAAAAAAAAGAAAAAAAATTTAAAAAACCAATTCTTTTATTTGCTATTTTGTTAATTCCTAATAGGAGTTAGTGTTGACAATCACTTTATCTGTTAGTTTACTGCGTATTTATGTTTCAAGGGGCATAGTCTAACCTAAACTTTATTATAATTGAATCTGTACAATAAAGAATTTTATTATGGTTATTACTACTACACAATTATACATATCCTTTATTAAGGGTAAAGTAGTTTATTCTGCTTTGAGGCTCCCCTGAGAATTTAAAGCTCTGATTCAGTAAATTTAGTAAACACTAAATTTAGAGCTGCTTGTGGTAATATACATACCTTTACTGCATCTTACCTTGATATGCAAAGATACCACTAAAATCCCTGGATAATAAACATTTTGTTTTTCAAGAATCCAAAAACAAAGCACATTAACTTTATTCCTTCAGAGTTGTGGGAAAGTGAATTTAGCAGAGTTTATAAGAGTCAACTAGCATCAGTGAAGATTCAGGGAGCTGAAACTGAGAAACATGAGGCAGATCACAAGACCGAAAACACTGCATGAAACACAGGAAAGGTTTTTCAAGAATTGTGTCTAAATAGAGTTTACCTAAAAGAAAATAGCTCTAAGCAAATTACTGTGGACTATGTTGTAGTATAACAACAGAAATGTAAGACTGATTCTCCACCACAGTTTTTAAGTTCACAGCACAGTTTCATAAAGTAAAATATTTAATGGCAAGAAGAATGTAATTACTGTTACATCAGTATGCAAACTAAAATAAACCTAATCATAATAAAATCTAGACTTTAAAAATTGTCATGTAGAAAGTCTGAGGGTCTACTGCTGCAGGTGTAAAATAAAAGCTGGTCTGGGCAAAGAAAGAGGTCGGGATCACTTGTTGGTTGATCATGTTGGTTTCTTTCTGAACAATCCCATTCCACTCCCAGAAGAAAAGGGAAGGGGAGGATAAAACATGTATTTCTTACCAAATATCACATTGTTATTACTGTTTAAAACAATTACTTTGGTTTTTTTTTTCTACATTACACCAGTTCCTTAGGTTGGAATGTAAATTTGCTTTCATCACAAGACTGATCCAAATATCCAGTATTAATGGATATTTAAGTAAACGTAACCAACTTTCAAGTTTGAAAGTAATATCATTTCATATTATCATTTAAAGGATTTGTTAAAACACAGATTGCTATGCCCCACCCTCAGAGTTTCTGACATGGTCATTTTAGCCATTTAGTCATGGAGCCTGAAAACCTGCACTTTGAACAAGTTTCCAGGTGATGCCGGTCCATAGGCCACACCATAAGACTCACCAGCCTACATGAGCTCCAGGGTTCCATGAAGATTTGAAAGCTATTGAATACAGAAGCAGAACCTCCTCAATAGGATTTTGAGATTTTTGTCTTTCATAAACACTGAAACTTTCTAAAGTTATTGGTTTCTAGCCATGGAAATATTTATGCGTTGGAGTGCATACATTCAGCTTAAATCTAGCTTTAGTGCCCAATCTTATAAAAACTTTGGTTTTATTGTTTTCCTCCTTACCATTTGTTGTTCCAGGCCTTAGGTAATTCTGTTTTTCTCTTTACCATACAGTGTTACATTAGTAAAATGACAGAAATCACAAGGAAGATACATCAATTTCTTTCTTTTGAGATTTGCTTTTTAGCTTCCATTCCTCTTTACAATATTTTGCAGCACTGCTTCCACCTCTATCCTACTACTAGGATTTTTTTTTTTCAAATCTTAAACAAAATAATGTGATGAATTGAGCAATATATTTTATTTAGTTTAAAAACCAGAGGTGGCAAGATATTTATGAAAACCCAACAAAAGAAAGACCTCTGAGCCAAATGAGCATCTACTTTTTAAGTATTTATAGAACACCCTCTTACTACCATACAACCAAGAAGAGTAAGACAAACAGTATCTCATGCCTTTGTGTATTTAAGGAAAGCCAGAATAAAAATTCCTGCTTCTACCCCTAAATCAAAGCCTTCTCTGGCAGAATGCTAGTTCTGTCCCTCCAGCTAGCTCTCTTTTTTCATGGTTTACTTTCCACCAGAGCTTTCTGTACCCTGTTTGTCTCAGGAATTAATCATCTTCTTATCTTCCCTCTTCTCTCCTAGCCAGATTATACCAGGGTTTTAGGGAGATTGAAAAGCAACTTGTCCTCTTACAAATAATAGAAATTTCTGACAAATATTCTAAGGTCAGAGAAATATGATTCTTTACTCAGGGTTAGAATTACTAAGTATTCTCTGTTGTGATTTAGTAGCAACTGCACATTCCAGCAACAAGCCAGAAAGCTACTGGCCTTCACACTTAATCTTTGAAAATGCCTCAATAGTCATTTTAGTCTGTGAGACAAAGACTTACTTTGTTTTTAATTTATCCTTACAGAATTGTGTTACTGTACTGACACAATGTTCACATATATGCAAATAGTAGCAGGGTTTTTTTGGGTTTTTTTTGTTGAGATGGATGGTGGCTCTGTCTCCCAGGCTGGAGGGCAGTGGCGCAATCTCGGCTCACTGCAACCTCTGCCTTCTGGGTTCAAGTGATTCTCCTGCCTCAGTCTCCCAAGC
Organism: Hylobates moloch; assembly: GCF_009828535.3. Classification (NCBI taxonomy): domain Eukaryota; kingdom Metazoa; phylum Chordata; class Mammalia; order Primates; family Hylobatidae; genus Hylobates; species Hylobates moloch. Next base: position 49,006,536 of record NW_026652294.1, on the reverse strand, counting down.
AGCTGGGATTACAGGTGTGCGCCACCACACCTGGCTAATTTTTGTATTTTTAGTAGAGACTGGGTTTCACCATATTGGCCAGGCTGGTCTGGAACTTCTGATCTCGTGATCCACCCGCCTCGGCCTCCCACAGTGCTGGGATTACAGGCGTGAGCCACTGCGCCTGGCCAGTAGTTTTTTACTTCCCACATTGATTGACTAGGATCTTCTTCAGCTTACTATCCTGAAGTTTTTAAAAAAAAAAAAAAAAAAATGGAATAACCTTCCATAATTCTTTTTTTTTCTTTGTTAATGCTAGATCTTTTGGGTCTGCCATGGAGAACTCAGTTTGGAATTGTCAGTAAATGATAGCTCACTTTTATATACTTGCTTCCAATCCAAGTCTGTTTCTCCCTCAGTTCTTTATTATATATAAAACTATGTTTTCAAGGAATTTATGTAATTTTACCTAGTCAGCATATTTTCAGCCATTATTGACAGCTAATGCAAAATGGAAAACAGCAGCGTGAGTGCATTGTGTATTATTCTCAAAACACTATTCTGAGATGATTTTCCTAAAGCCCCTGCCTTGAAAGAGTTTATAATCTAGTAGAGTTTGATGATTCCTACACATAGAATGGGTAGAATTTATACTGCAAATTTATAAAACCAGAATCATAAATCCAGTATTATATAACTTAGCATGATTTTAAATCATAGTTGGTAAAATATTCAAAAAGAAACTGGTTTCTAGCATTCACATAAACACCTCTTATCCAACGTATTATACTTTTCCCTGTCAAACATACAAGAGCACTTGTACTAGTATCCTGTTATAATATGTATTCCACTCAAGGGAGTAACTTTCATCTATTAAATAGCAGTTATCCTTCTTGTGGGAAGAGGTGGGGAAAGGGACAGACATAACTGAGGTAAGAAGCGTGAGTAAATTACTTCTTGTAATTTTTCATCCACTCTAGATGACAAACATTCTGACCAACTTCTTATAATTTCGTTGGTATGTCTCCATGTTCTTCTATTGCTTGTCATATCACCACCCCCACCACCATCGTCATTATATACTAATAACACCTAGTATTGAGCACATTATATATGCAAGGCACTATGCTAATTTTACAGAAATACCTTCATTTAAATCTTTAACCTTGAGAAGGGAGTGGCATATTATTATAATGACTACATAGGCCACTTAGCTTAAAGATGTATACAGAGCAGCTGTTGTGTACACTATCACTAAATCATGAATCCAAGATCCATATTTTAGTTTCTGTTCCAGGGTAACTTGGTCTGTGGCCTTGAGTAATGCATTATACTTCAGCTATTTCCAAAGAAAAATAAATACTAATTCTTTTTTAGTGTTATCTATATTTTACCATATAAATTTAATTATCAGAACAACTGAGATTATGGCTCACATTTTAAAGACAAGGAATCCAAGCTTGGAAAAGTTAAATAATTTGTTGAAGACTACATGATAGGCTATGTAGCACAAGTCTTGCTTAAAAGCCCCTCCATTCAGTCACTGTGTTTTTTACTTTATCCTATAATTTCTTTTATCATACTCCAGATAAATAAGAGAAGATAATACACATGTAATACTTCTATCTTGAAAGATGCTGGAAAAGATTTTTTTTCCTCCAATTTAGGGGGCATACTAACAATTTTGACAACACAAGAACATCTAGCCTGTTACTGTGGCTCACACCTAGCAGTTTGGGAGGCCGAGGCAGGAGGATTGCTTGAGGCCAGGAGTTCGAGACCAGCCTGGGCAACATAATGAGATCCATCTCTACAAAAAATTTAAACATTAGCTGGGTCCATGTGGTAGCATGCACCTGTGGTCCCAGCTACTTGGGAGGCTGAGATGGGAGGATTACTTGAGCCCAGGAGGTTAAGACTGCAGTGAGCCATGCTTGTGCCACTGCACTAGCCTGGGCAACAGAGTGAGACGCTAGCTAAAAATAAAAAACAAAAAAACCCCCCAAAACCAAGTACATCTTGCTTCATACCTTACAGTCATATCACTATCTGTTATGTACTGTTGCATAGATTGCATTTGTAAATATGTTATGTAAGTTGAATATGTAAAATTATTTTGAGATATTTGTTGAGAACATGAGAGTTACTCAACAAAGAAAGACAGTGCTAATATTCATCTTAATATAGTGATGCAACTCATAAAATGTTGATCAGTGAATTTCCTTCCACTTTAGGTTCTCAATATTCCTTTCAAAAGCCATACATTTGAAAGAGAAGTCATCAATCACTTTTAGCTTTTTTTTTGTTGACTAATATTTTATACAAAATTTAAAAATAGGAAGGCCATATATTACAAAATTTTAACAGAGATAGGATTTCTGGTAAATTTTATTTACACGATTTTCTCTTATATGTTTTATTTTTCCTATGATGAACCATGTTTATATACTATCTTAAATTTTAATGGAGTTATTTATCATAGCTACTTTAAAACTCAGAAGTTGGTCTGACAAATAGTTAGAATTGCTCGTATCAGTAAACCAGTAATCACATATTAGCCAATATATCCAAACTTTGAAATAACTCCTTTTTATATTGTCAAAAACCTAGTGCTCTTTAGATGTACGGAAATGAAACCTAATAATGTTAAACTTATTGGCATTTGAGTATTGTGTTTCAGGTTAGCACATTTAAAAGGCTTTTCTGAGCTCAGATTATTGATTTGTATATGCAAAAATAATAAAATAGGTAATTGAAATTTACACTGCCTTATTTTATCGTATACACTGAGTTTTGCTATTCACTGCTGTAAAGAGATGTCATTTACAACAGTTGCAGACCATAGTAATTTGCCTGTTTCCTTATAAGATAAAGATTTACAGATAAATGAAGATTTAAATCTCAATTTCTTCTTGAAATGAGAATTTCTTTAAGTTATTCAAAATCCTATTGAAGTAATGTCTGTAGGAATATCCTAAGTTATTGTCATTTTTTGAGTAACTATCTCTTTGGGTCAGTAAGTTGTCTCCATATTTATTGCTTCTATGTTCTATCTGTATATCAATGTGTCTGGTATATCCTTTTATGTGGCACAACATAATTGCATGAAAATAGAACTTATGTAGGAGGAACATACTTCTTCTGAGTTACCTTGGATACAGCTTGGAATCACCAGTTTTCTTAGGCCTTAAGTTCTAAATAGATGAAGGACATGAACAAATCACTTATACCTCTATAAATACCTACACAAATGTAAACTAGTTAATTCATTCAACAAGTAATAGTACTTGCTCTGTGCCTGGCACTATTATAGGCAGTACTAAGGATATAGCAGTATATAAAACAGACAAAAGCTCTACCTTTTGTCAGCCACAGTCTGAATAATAAACATATAGAAAATGCAAATTAAAATAACAATGAGAGGCTTCTTCCCACTATGATGAATTTACCAGTAACGGACTTGCCTTCCCACCGGAAACAACTGTTTTCAGACATTGGATAATTGACAGTATGGTAATGTGATCCCTGAGAGAAAGGGTGTGAGTTGAGGGTGACAAGAACTAGATGAATCCTGGCTTTCTGACACAAGGTATTCTGACTGTGGAGAACTCTAGCAGAGAATGACAGTCTTGCTGAATTGAGATCAGAGATTGAGGCGGCAAGGGCAACCAGAAGTTACAGAGTACTGGAGGACGGAGCTAATCCGAGACAACTGCAGAACTCTGCAGAGGGGTCCTTTTGCATCTTTAATACGGAGTTGCAGAGATGTGCAATGAGACTCCACGAGGCTAGAGAAAGAACTGAACAATTCCTAGAGTCCCAACAGGAATGGGAGATTTTTATTTTTTATTTTTTATTTTTTTTCATCCTGACCGGAAAGATCTTGTTAAAAACCTGGAGCATTCAGTAGAGATCCAAGTAAGAACACACATTAGTAGTAAGGCTAAACTAGCCTCAGAGTAAAAAATTACTCCGTACCTACCTAAATAGAGCTTAAAAACAAGTTCAAAAGGACAAAGTGATCCACAATTGACTTGCCTGCTTTGGAGGGCCAGGAACCATCTACTTGGCCTGACTGTTAAAAGTTAGGAATAAAGAGGATGTTGATTTCTTTTGTGTTGTATCCTTCAAATATCCCTCAATGTGGAAGGGCCATTACACAGCTAAAGTGTCTTTTCTTTTCAAATGTGTTTCCCTTGTAATTCTTCTTTGTTCTCAGTGTATTTTGTTGGATATCTTTTATAGAAAAGAATCCAGTCATTAAAGCTAGAAATTAAATGATTGTAGTCATTATAATGAAGATAGTTTATATAATCTGTTTGTTTCATGAAAGCCTCTCTGTGTTTCTCAGGTGACAAAGATTTGTTTTATCCATGAGCGCTTTTTAAGACTCACTTTGTATAGTAAAACTCTTATTTGTAATGTCTGTCTTTGCTTTGATTCTCTATACTATTCACTTAACAAATAATGATTAACCAGCTATCATATGCCAGATACTATTCTAGGCATTGTAATATAAAGCATTATATTTGGTGAAAAAAGTTTGGAAATAAATAAATAAATTTAGGTCGATCTTAGGTCCTGATGATGTATTTTCAGCCCATTTGAAAGAAAGAAGGCTAAATTTAATACAGGATCTGCTACTTTATTAGCTCTGCATCTCATTTTTATGAGTGTCCAAGGTATTATATAGAGTATGGCAAAGAATACTATGTTTTTATAAAACCTGTTCTCCATTTTTCCTGGGCATACAGGTAAACTGCATATAACTGCATATTCCAGCTTTCCTTGCACTTAAGTGTGTCATATGACTGAGCTTGAAGGAGGTATGATTGGAAACAATGTGTTCCAGTTCCAGACGTTTCACAAAGTTCAGAAACTTTACATGTGCAATTCTTCCCTTCCCCCTCCCACCCTCTGCATCTCTGGATGCAGAGAATCCAACAAAGAACTCTGGGGCTGTAAGATACTGTTGGAACTACATTATAGAAAGAAGCTTCCTACTGAATATGCATATTGAATGAGAAATCTATTGTATTGGGCTACTGAGATAAAGTTGTTTGTTTCAGCTCTTGGCCTACCCTGACTAATACAAGGAGAAAACATAATTGTACTGTAACTGTAGTGATATATCTATGTGAGAGGACCATAATTTTTATAAATACATAGGCTGAAATTGAGCTTGAGAAACTTCAGTCTTTCTCAAACAGTTCATTAAGATGAAAACATTGCTTGCTTTCTTTTGTATTAGTGCTAATGGCTCTTGTTCTGCTTGGATGGTTGTTGGAAGGGCTACTTTAGGCTGTGTACTTGCATATCCTATCTCTCCTTGTCAATCTGTATTCTTTTTCTATCCTTTGAAATTAAATACAGCTCTGCACCATCTTACCTATCTTTTCCTTTCTCTTTGTTAATGATCACAGACATATTTTTAAAAGATTTTTCTTTCTATGCCAGGTTTGGTCATGATAAAATCCTTCACGTATTTTAAAGTGTGGTAACACAATTTAGAAACTTTGAGAACCCACTCTAAAGCTTCCAAGAATGACCTCATGATTCACTCTCACTTTAATACAGTAACTACAGCTTTTCTGTATTGACATACCACACTTGTCTAAGTTACAAAGCTGCATTGTAACCATGGACGTAGATTCTTCACAGATTACACGTGTGTACCACACACAGATTCAGTCTGTGCTTCCTCTTGCTTTTGACCTCTGACTATGCCATCCGTGGAATTGAAGGCTATTAAAAGTATAGAGAAGTGGATTGGCCCTTCTGAAAAGATGGCAAAAAATTTTTAAGAGGAGACTGCTCTGACTATCTCATCAGATGACTAGATTGCTCAAATAATTATAAGTCTGTTCATATGAGAAGTCTTTTTTTAACTTATTATTTTCTCTGTTTATACTTGTTATCTCCCAATTCTCTTAATTATCTAACCAGTATTCCAGTCATGACTGTAACGCCACTTCTGTCCTTCATACTGAACACCAACTTAAATGCACTTGCCTAAATGTTTTGCTCACAACTCAACACAAACTAGACAGAAAATGGAGAATTAAGTCAAGCTGCTCTATTGAAATAGAGTTTGGCCGGGTGCAGTGGCTCACTCCTGTATTCCCAGCACTTTGGGAGGCAGAAGTGGGCAGTTGCTTGAGCTCAGGAATTCCAGACCATCCTGGCCAACATGACAAAACCTCATCTCTACTAAAAATACAAAAAAATTAGTCGGACGTGGTGGCACAGGCCTGTGTAGTCCCAGCTACTTGTTTGATCCTGAGAGGTGGAGGTTACAGTGAGCCGAAATCGCACCACTGCATTCTAGCCTGGGCAACAGAGCGAGACTGTGTATGATGAAATAGAGTTTGGCCACTGGGCGTGGTGGTTCATGCCTGTAATCCCAGCACTTTGGGAGGCTGAGGAGTATTGCTTGAAGCAAGGAGTTTGAGATGAGCCTGGGCAACATAGTGAGGCCCTGTCTCTACAAAACATTTTTAAAAATTAGCTGGGCATGGTGGCATGCGCCTGTAACGCCAGCTACTCAGGAGGCAGAGGTAGGAGGATCGCTTGATCCCAGGAGGTCAAGGCTGCAGCGAGCTGTGATCACACTACTGCACTTCAGCCAGGGTGACAGAGCAAGACCCTATCTCAAGAAAGAAAGAAATACATGTTGGTACCTGCATTGTTTCTTAATTTCATTCATTTGGTATAGGTATAGGATTTCCATGATTTCTGCCCCACCTGATTATAACTACTTTTTGTTTAACCTAATATTTTCTTGGAATTTCATGCTTTTGTTTAAATACTTTTAAAGAAACTTTATACTACTAGTCAAATTAGAAAATCAATATCATGAACATAACTAGAAGATTAACTAGAACATTAATCTGGCTACTTAAACCTTCAAATGATTCTGAAGCTCAACTCTCTTTGTTAAAAAGGAGGATTAGCTGATACTGGCCGCACATTAAAATTTTCTTCTTGACATATTCAGAAGGATTGACAGATAATTGAAAAGAGTAACTTTATAGCAATTTCATTAGTCAGAATAGGCTAAACTATATTGCCGTTAACAAACCATCTTTAAAATGGCAGCAGATTCATACAACAAATGTCGGTTTCTAATTCACTGAGCAAACGTTGGCAGCTCTCCAGGGCAGCTGTCCTTTATTGCTGCTTCAATCTTGTAGTTTCACTATCTCAACATGAGACGTTCATCATGATTTTTCTGTCAGAGGAAGAGACATACTGTAGAAACATGCAGGGAGTATGTCACTTCTGCTTTTATTTCATTGGCCCAAACTAGTCTTCTAAACTGCACAACAGCTGGTAATTGTAGTCACCCCTCCGCCTGGACAGGAATGGAGACCAGGATATTGGTGGGCACTAGTAATGCCCACTGCGCTATGTAATTCAGTGCTATTTAGTGCCATTTTTATGAATGATTTTAAATCATCTTTTACGTCCTAAAATCAGTTCCATACCTTGAGGAACAGTTTTTTGTTTTGTTTTCGAGACAGAGTCTCGCTTTGTTGCCCAGGCTGAGTGTAGAGGCACCATCTTGGCTCATTGCATCCTCTGCTTCCCAGGTTCCTAGCAATTCTCCTGCTGCAGCCTCCCGAGTAGCTGGGACTACAGGCGCACACCACCACTACACCTGGCTAATTTTTGTATTTTTAGTAGAGATGGGGTTTAGCCATGTTGGCCAGGCTGGTCTTGAACTCCTGACCTCAAGTGATTCACCTGCCTTGGCCTCCCAAAGTGCTGGGATTACACGCGCAAGCCACCATGCCCGCCCAGGAAGAGTGTTATAAACGAAATAATATAATATTTGAAATCAAAATATCAGGATATGAATCTGTAATCTACCACTTAATTACTGTAATCTTGGACAAGAGATCTTGTGATTCTGTTTTCCCATCTGCAAAACAGGATTAATGTATTTTATATAGAAAAATTACAAAGGTCGAATGAGCTTAGGTAAAAATTTAAATAAAAGTATAAAATAGGCTGGGCGTGGTGGCTCATGCCTGTAATCCCAGCACTTTGGGAGGCCTGTGTGTGCGGATCACCTGAAGTCAGGAGTTCAAGACCAGCCTGGCCAACGTGCCAAAACCCCGTTTCTACTAAAGAAAAAAAAAAATAGAAAAATTAGCCCGTCATGGTGGTGCACAGCTGTAATCCCAGCTACTCCAGAGGCTGAGACAGGAGAATTGCATGAACCCAGAAGGTGAGGTTGCAGTGAGCCTAGATTGTGCCACTGCACTTCAGCCTGAGTGACAGAGCAAGACTCTGTCTCAAGAAAAAAAAAAAAAGTATAAAATAAACTGTTACACAAATGATGTTATTTTATTTGTTGTTACATAGCTTTTTTTGAAAGTGAGGTAGTTGTTTTTAGAGCTGTGTACCTCACATTAGAACTGGGCTCTAGCAAGAAGTTTTGCATCACTAACTAAAAGAAATAGGCCGTCTATAGGACCCAACAGAATGATCCCATTTCATCGGTCTTTCTAAAACAAAATTTAGGGATGTTTTCTCTTCCATTGAAATGCTCATTTAAAAAAAATTGTTACATTTAATTCTTATTTGAGTGCCAAATAAGATCAGAGCAAAATTAAAAGTGTGTATAAAGCTCTATGAGAAAACTACCGTCTATAGATGTAATGTTGGAAAAAGTTTTTAAACTTTTTTACTTGATAAACATTAAAATGGTATCATTAATTTTTAAAACAAGGCAAAGTGTGATGATATTTATTTTAATTGACTGAACTAAGTTAGAACAAACTAAATTCATAAGCCAGACATCGCTACAGATTTCTTATACACTGTTGGTATAAAGTCTAGCCACATATATCTGAAGTAACTTGATTTTCTAAGTCACTTGCTCCTGTCCCAACTTCTTTCTTAATTTTCTGGTAGATTTTGTAAAGGAGTGCTATTATTTCTTCTTAAGGTAGTTGATAGGCTTCACCAGTGGTGACGACTGAGACTGGGCTTTTTTGTGGTAAGATGTTTAATTACTAATTCAGTTTATTTACTTGTTACAAATCTATTCAGATTTTTCCATGTCTTAATGAATGAGTTTTGATCATTTGTGTCTTTCTGTGAATTTGCCCATTTCATCTAAGTTATCAAATTTGTTGGCTTAAAGTTGTTATTAATAACGCCCTTATAGTCCTTTACATTTCTGCATAGTCGATAGTGATGGCCCCATTTTTATTCCTAATCTGATAGTTAATGTTTTGCTGTTTCTCTTTGTCAGTCTAGAGTAAGTTTTTTCTATTGTGTTTATCTTTTCGAAGAATTAAATTCTAGTTTCATCATTTTCCTCTGAAAAGCAAATAAGTTTATTTGCTATTTCATTGAGTTCTGCTTTAATCTTTATGGTTTTATTTTTCTGCTGGATTTGGGGTTTAATTTGTGCTTTCCAAATTTTTAAAGACATAAGTTGTGAGCATGTTTTTCTCCAGTTACTTTTCAACTGTTGTAACTATAAAATTCTTCATGAAACTTTAAAAGAAGATAAATTAGTGAAATTAATGGGTCTTCTGAAACCAGTTTCTTAAAATCACCTTATAATTCCAATTTTTAATAGAAAATTAACATCTATTAAACTCTGATGAGTTGGGGAGGCATCTGCAATACATTTTTCTCTTTAAATTGTATAGCCTATGTTTTGTCCCATTTTCCTGGCACTTGGCTTTCTTCTGTTTGTATCATAGCTGTTCTTCTTCTGTCTTACCCCCTCATTAAGTTCCTTTAGGCTGGACACTGTCTTAATTATGTTTGAATCCCCTGAAGCATTTCTTACTGCTCTGTGCACATGGTAGGAACACAGTAGCATTCATTGAATTGAAGGGAACAGCTCATATGTTTTATGGAATTGGTTTACAAATAGTTATTGCAGGTTTCTAACAAAATAATTTTCATTTAAACTATCATTATTTGTATGTGAAAATTTCATGTAGTACCAAATTTACATTTTTAACAAATCTGAGTTTTCATGTTTGTGAAGTATCCTAATACTCTCAGATGATTATACTAATCCTTAAAAAGGTATCATGATGCCTCCTTTAATATTTATTACATAGTAACATTTCTAGTAGAGAGTGGGGCCTTTGTTATGTCACATTTTTTATAAAATGTTTAAAGAAGGAGATAAAGATGAAAAATTAAATAGGAATGTCATAATTATTCTAGAGCTTTTAGCAATATTTGCCTGTGTATAAAATTATCAATTTATATTTCACAGCTATAACTTCTGAACAAGAAATTACTAAATACAGAAAAGCATTTAGCTCTGATATCACAACCTCTTTATTTTAATCAGTAGAAAACTTTATTAATATATTTGTGATAATACATGTTTTGAAATTGTTACCTGCAGATAAATATGCTAGTATACCTTCTCAAATTCCATTATTTTTGCTATTTCTTTGTAGCAATTTGCTGTGTCACTATTAGTATATAGTTATTTCATCCCTTATTGAATTATTTATAGATTTTAAATGATGATATTTCAGTTATTTGGCTTTGGTTACTTTAGAGTTTTTATTTTCATTATTAGGAAGTTAGTATAAAAGTCTTTAGGTGATAAGTACTTTATTTAAAAGAATTTAATATTCACATTTTGCTGGGTACAGGGGCTCTCACCTGTAATCCTAGCACTTTGGGAGGCTGAGGCAGGAGGACTGCCTGAGTCCAGGAGTTTGAAACCAGCCTGAACAACATAGTGAGACCCTGTCTTTAAAAAAAAAAGAAGAAAAAGTTCTAGAATTTAATATTCAAATGCTAAATTTTCAATAGACTCAAAGTCAGAATATTTTCTCCACACTTAGACAGCTTCTGTATTCTTTATGGTATGTATTCTAGTGGGGCCCCTGTTTATATTGAGACCATATGCTGTGAGTTGTTGCTGACTAGGTAGATTTCAATATTTTTTAAATGGATATAATTGCTGTGTTAATCTTAAAAATGGTAAAACTATGTAATGTTGCCTTTTTGCTTAGATAAAATGAATCGTTTTTTTTCATTTCTAAAGTTGTTCACTATGATAAATAGAGATAGGAAAGGTTCATATGAGAGTCCATAGTGGATAACTAGTGGCCACATACTAATTGATATTTGTATTGGTAAACAAAGTCATCTTTACTTTGCCACACTGCATACATGTTATATTTCCTTTATATTTGTGTAAATCACAGAGAAATCAGATATCTAATAGTCTGTTTTCAAGAATGTATATGTATACTATGTCTCTAGCTACAATAATATACATTCACATTTAAATAAATGTGTTCCAATTATTTGACACTTCAGCATAAATTCGATGTAAAACTACACACAACAGTTTTTATATGAAATTTGGAGTAAATTGAGTAGGGAACTAAAGGGCATAACATGTAGTATTGAGGAAGTAGAGGGAGATGAGAGGTTTATAAAACATGTACTTTTTTTTATACTTACATAGAAGAAATAACTAGAAAGATACTTTGCAGCTATGTATTAATTTTATAATTGGTTTCAGAGAAGCATAGTTTTATTTACATTATGATGAGTCAGAAATTGTTTCTACAGTAGACTAGCCTTTATTTGATAAAGATTATCATATCAAATTTTGATTTTCTTTTTCTGCATTGTATCTTTTTATTTTTTGTTTTTTTTCTTTTCTTTAGGTACTTTCTCAGAAAACAGGAAATATGAATTATCATTTTTTTCCTCTTCACCATTTTTCACTTTTATCTACCCTGTGCCAAAATGTCAGATTCTATTGGTTTTTCCTTCTCTCTGTTTTTTTTTGTGCTTTATTTTATTTTTATTTATTGTTTTTGACCCCCCCACCATTTTGCAGGAAATGAATAATTAAAAGGGAAAATCTCCTTGCATTTCCACTTTCTTCAAGATGTTGCTTATGTCACCATTGAAGCACAATCATGAGAAATAGTTAATCAGCACATTAGATAGGGTAGGAGGATGCCCTTCCCACCTATTTCCAGATTTTAAACCTAACAGAGATCCAGGGTTAATAAGAAGGAAACAAAGAGTGACACAAGCACTATCTCTCCTTCTACCCTTTTTTCCCCACTCCCACTGCAGAAAATTGATGATATTCAAAGGTTTATTTTCTAGTAAATGTTTAGGAACTAAAATGTTATAAGATTCTGCATATGAAAGCTTTGTTAAAACTTTTTAAAATATAGTTTTCTCTTTCCAGATAAATTTCTCAATGTTTCTCTCTACTTCTTTACAATTCTATAGTTCAAATCTTTTGTTTCTATGTTGCTTCAAAGAGTTTTACAATTTTAGCTCTTATTTTTAGGTCTTTGATCCATTTTGAGTTAATTTTTTATATGACGTAAGATAAGGATCTAACCTCACTCTTTTGCATATTCAGTTTCCTCAAAACCATTTGTGGAAAAGACTGTCCTTTTCCCACTAAATGGTATTAGTATCCTTGTCGAAAATTATTGTTGATACAGTTTATTTCTGGCCAGCCTTTTCTATTCCATTGGTCTATATGTCTGTCTTTATGCCAGTACCATACTGTTTAGACTACTATAGCTTTGTAGTAAGTTTTGAAATCAGAAAGTGTGAGAAATCCAAGTTTATTATTTTTTTTCAAGATTGTTTTGACTATTTAGGTTCCCTTGAGATTTCACATGAATTTTAAGATGGATGTTTCTATTTCTGGAAAAAAAAAAAAAGGTCATTGAAAGTCGTTGGGATTTTGATACGGAGTGCATTGAATCTATAGATCACTTGGGTGATGTACCGTCTTAATATTGTCCCCTAGTGCATGAAGAATGGATGCCTTTTCATTTATTTGTACCTTCTTTAATTTCTTTGAGCAATGTTTTCTAGTTTTTGGTGTACAAGTCTTTTGCTTCCTTGGTTAAGTTTATGTCTACATATTTTATTTTTTTTGTTGTTGCTATTTTAAATTGAACTATCTCCTTAGGTTTTTTTTCTCAGATTGTTCATTGTTAGTGTATAGAAATACAACTAATTTTTGTGAGTTGATTATGTATCCTGCAACTTTACTGAATTTGTTTATTAGTTCCAGCAGGTATTTTTCTGGAATCTTCAGGGTTTTCTACATACAAGTTGTCTTCTGCAAACAGATCATTTTACTTCTTTCTCCTTTGGATGCCTTGTATTTCTTTCTCTTGCCTACACAAAAATTTTTATTTTCCTCCCACATTGGACAATTAATGTTGATTAAGTTATCTTCAGGTTAACTTTACTAAATATACTTTATAATCTCAAATCCAACTTTGCGAAAATACTTTCTTGGTACTTTTATTGTTCTGCCTATCTTTATATTTATCTTCCATTTTACATTTTCTTGATCTTTGCTTTCATTTGGTCTGCCTCCATACTGTTCTCTCAGTATATTCTTATCTGAGTCTTCTGCCAGTTTCCTCCTAAAAAATCCCTTCTGCTATGAAACATTTACTAAAGACAAATACCTCAGTAATTATTTAAAATTATTATTTTAATGCTCTTATATTTCTTTGGACTAGATATACTTCAACATTATCTACAGCATTCCAGCATACAGAGGAACCTCGATAGGTAGATTTTCTCTTCTCACCATTAGCATTCCTGTGTGATGAATCTGATTTCTCTTATCCTCCCTCAACTACCTGCCTCCCAAGTGATCATGGGAAGAATTAGTGAGTATGGATAGTATTGTTATTTCTTCAAAATAGACCCCATAGGTTAATACTTTATAACTTAGGACTCTTTAAAAAACAGCAGCAACAACAACAACACAAGGTTAAATTGGTAAAAGAATGACTGAAAAGAAATTCTAATAGCCGGGCGTGGGTGGCTCATGCCTGTAATCCCAGCACTTTGGGAGCCTGAGGCAGGCAAATCTTTTGAGCCTAAGGAGTTCCAGACCAGCCTGGGCAACATGGCAAAACTCTGTCTCTACCAAAAAAAAAAAAAAAAGAAATAATGAAAATCACCCAAGCATGGTGGCACATGCCTGTGGTCCCAACTACTCGGAAGGCTGAGGTGGGAGAATCACTTGAGCCTAAGAGGAGGAGGTTGCAGGTTGCAGTGACCTGAGATCACACCACTGCACTCTAGCCTGGGTGACAGAGCCAGACCCTGTCTCACAAAAAAAAAAAAAAAAGAAAGAAAAGAAAAGAAAAATTCTAACTTTACCACACATGTTGATACTCTCACAGATGAGGCCTTGATTTGTATTTCATTACAGCTTTTTTCTTAAGAAAATTTTCTTAATGAGCAGCTTGCATGTGGTGTTTGTAGATTCTCTAATCCAGTGTTCACAAACTTCAGTGTGCCATACGATCACCTGCAGGGCTTGCTGAATACAGATTGCTGGGCCCCCACCTTCCAGAGTGTCTGACCCAGCTTATCTGGGGTGAGGCCTGATCATTTGCATTTCTGACAAATTCCCAGGTAATATTATACTGCTGGTCCAGGCACCACATTTTGTGAACCCATGGTCTAAAGAATACTGTTTAACTTCCATGCTGTACCACATATTTATTGTTGTCTAACTTAGACCATTTTGACTTGGATACCCTACTAAGGCATAACATACTGTATTTTCTTCAATATGATTCCCTTCTCAATTAAAAAATAATTGGTGATATCACTGTTCTCATCCCCTTAGACATCTTTGTTTTACTACTCCCATGCCTCAACATATATGCACGGTTCAGACTTCCAAATCATGCTGAATCTGTGATGACAACAGCAAAAACAGTAATAACAGCTGATGTTTTTAGAACATTTATTCTGGGCTAGGTACTGTTTTGAGGATTTTATTTGAATTAATGTAATCCTCACAAATTGTCTTTGATGTTATGAGCCCAAAATAACTGATGAAAGGAAACAAACACAGAAAGGTTCTTACAGCTAGAAAAAAAAATGAATGAAATGGGACTCTAATGTAAGCATTCTGGTTTCAGAGCCCTTACCCTTAATTCCTGCACTCAAATTCCTCATGAATGTGCTGCCATGTTATGCTGTCTCTATAGTATGTCTGAAACTACTTTCTTACTTTGTGTTCTGTAGCCATAGCCCTCACTAGTCCATGTATTAATAAACTTAATAAGTGAGCTATATCACTGTATCCAAGCACTGTGCTTAAATACTTATATATGTTTGGAATTAGTTAAGCCTCATAACAGTACTGTGACTTTATGAGGAAACTGAGGCTTGGTAAGGCTAAATAACTTGCCCAATTTCTTACTATTAATATGTGTTAGAATCAAGACCTAGATTTTTCAGATCACTCTACTTAACCTCTAAGCTGATACGCATTCATCTGCTCAACCTCTGCCAGATTCTGTAACTCAAGTCGTTGAGGGCATAAGAATCGATGTTCTTAGTATCAGTTCCAATCACTTATTTGTGCAGTAGTTTCTGTTATCTCTTACATCACAGTAAAATGCCAAGTTTGGGCTTTAGATTGTGCCTACCCATCTCATCTCAACCACTTTCTTTCTTCTTTTAACTATCAGAGAAAGCCTTTTAACGTGGAATTCTCTGACTCACGTGAATCATCTTACGTACCATTTTTTACAATGAAGCATATTAAAATTCCAGGCTTCCAGGTAAAATATTATGCCCCATCTTCCAACTTGCCCTGTTATGTTCTCCACCAAGCAATATTATGACTGTTGTTCAACTTATTGTATCTGTGATTGTCCCTCCTGTGTTTGACTTGCAAATGACACTAGTTTTCTATGACTTAGATGAGAACACCATTATCATCTACCTTATAAAATAGTTTAACTTTATTATTAGACATGCACAGTACCCCATGGATGAGGGAAGAGGTGAAGAGTAGATAGAAGAAAGAATTAAATATCTCCTGTGAGCTATAAAGATAACCTCAGTTGGAATTTCCTGAGAAGGGAAAATAAAGAAGTTGGTATACATTGAGCTTCATAGATCTAAAATAACTCTCTTTGCTGGAGAATTGTATATTTTAGTAAGAGGTTTTATTTTTTTTCCTCTGCCAGATCTATTTAACTTCTGATTAACACCATATAGTCCATACTCTCTTCACAGTCTTCAGCTGTTTCCTTTTTTCTGTATGATCTCTAGAACCCTGATCTTTTCCCTTGACTTCATCTCATAATTCTTGTACACTCCTCATACCTCCCTTAAGTTCTCCTGCCATCCTTCACTTTTTTTCTTACATTTCTACCTTAAGTTTCTGGTCTGTCTACTAGCCCTAAATTTCATTATTAAAAAAATGTTTTTAAGATTTTAAGATATATAGAGTCCCTTGAGCAGGGACCTGTGCTGTCTTTGTCAGAACTCAGCAGGTAAAACAGTTACTCTGATGCCATAACAATGCTTTAATAAAATTCTAGTAAAGGACCTAAGAGCTTTAAGGGTTAAATTACTATATAATCATTTTTCCTGTACTAAGCAGTATTGAATAAATAAACTGTTTCATTATTTTTAAATCTGTTGGTGAAATTATAATGAAAGAGATTCTAATATTGGCTATTAGTAGCCTGCATATGTACATATAAATCACTTCAGATCTTTATTTGTAATAATGATTTTTAAAAACAGGCTCAAGTCTCACACTCATAGCAAAGGTGAGAGTTCTGCTATTCCAAAGCTTGCTTTTGACAGAACCATACTGTTAGGACTCTTAATGTTAGGCCTTTGTTGCCATGGAGACAGTAACAGGCTTTATTATTATTTTTTAATATACACTGAAAATATACATACCCTAAGGTCTGAAGTGTGACTTAGTTGTCTGTTGGTTTTGAGTATTGACACATTTTGAAAATAGTTTCTATATACTTTTAATACTTGATTTTTATCCTTCAAAGAAAATGAAGGAGATTTCTGACCATTGTGATAACAGAGTTGTATATTACTTTTTACAGGGTCTTTTAGGAATAACGTAGAATCTCTTATGGGTCAGTAATGGATGAGGATTTTGAAGAACATGCAGAAACTTTTGAGAAAAGTAATGTGATCTTAGACACATGTCTTGGCCACCTGTGATTATGACACCAATGTAATACAAACAAATCAATTTCAGATTCAACTAATACATTTGTGCCAGTACTGTGCTAAGCAGTCACCCTATTATAGTTTATTTAATAGAACTCAGTTTGAAAGCAGCTAAGCAATCCTAATATTTTAACTTTTACAATAACTGATTATTCGAATGTGTATCAATAGCGTTCCTGAATTTTTACTCCTAAAAATTAGTAAATAAAATGTATACATACTTTCAATAAGTAAAACTTTCAATTCATGAGTTATACTTTATTCCTTACAAGAATGAATGGATTCCATGGCATGAGATATTAATATTCCATAGGCCTCATAATTAAATTGGTAACTAAATCATATGTCTTTAGCTTCTAGTGTCAAACTAGCATGGCCTAGTTAATATTTTAGTCTACCAACAGTTTTGACTTCTTACATTAATAGCTGAGAAGTAAGGTAATTGATTTTCTTGTTAAGCTACGTAGATTAGGCCTGATGGCTTATATTTAATCCTACTTATGGTGTTTATCATGACCAAGTATTAGAGTAGTTATTTCTGGATAACAAAAACCTTTTGATTACAATTATTATAAACAAAACCTTAAAACATAGTCCTGTGCTTTCCTTAGTTAACATCTGTATTTAATGGCAAAAGAAGCCAAAGTAAGAAAGCTCTTTGCTTTATAAAGAGAGAGAAATAACTAAAGGTAACAGACAATCACAATTTATACTAATAGTTTTGAATATTAGATTTTAGCTTTTCCAGTTTTCAGTGACTTTTAACAAGACCCATCTCCTCTATGAAGAATGCAGTTGGTTTTTTTTTTCTGGCTCAAAAAATAGGGTAACCTGATCTGAGTCTGACAGAGTGTGTCGTTCATTTAAGTGCTTCCATCTGTTGCCTGCTGTTCCCCTTACTCATGACCCCTCTATGTTTCTCTCTTTCCCTTTTTCCTTCTCTTTCCCTGTTTCTCTCCCTTCCTTTCTCTTTCTTTCTCTCTTGCTCTCTCTGTCTCTTGCTCGCTCTCTCTCTCTTTTTGTTCTTAGCCCCTCTGAGGAAGGCAAAGTTTGTTGAGAGCCCACGAATTCCAGAATCCGAGCTTGGCTCACCAACCCTCACTTCAGCTCAGAAACTGGACGTGGATGCATACTGCCCTGGTAAGCATGCATGCAAAGTGTCTGCTTTGAAAGAGGGAGGATTGGATCAGGCCCATCCAGCAGAGCAGTATTTTGCATGTATACTACTCATAAAAACATGTTACCTCTTTTGCAACTGATTGCCTATTCTTCTTAATAGAACATAGTTTTTACTGAATGCCCTGTTTTGACTTTGATACAATGAGAGTAAGTATTGAAAATAATTTCAAAGGTAATTTTCAAAAGAATTAAAATAATTTTGGTAGATAAGTAGTTTTAGGTAAGTAGGGTTACCTTTGTGATTTGAGATACTTGAAGAAATTTTGCTATGGCCATGTACAAACAGGAATGTTGAAGATGTGAATAAGAATATTCATTCAACACTAGACATACAACACTTTTGCATACAACCTTTATGCCTAATTCCTGTTGAATTTCTGGATGATTGTAGAAAATACTTGTGATGCTGGAAACATTAAACTTGAATTAGAAAAGAAATATAGGTTTCCGAGATGGACTCCTTTTGGATACAGATACTTACTTTTAGAAATACCTCTTGTGAATGGCCTGTAAACACATGTGAGAGTTCACTAAAACCCTTCTTGTGTGGGAGCCAAACTGAGAAAGACTCATTATCAATGCCTAGATTCTTTCAAACTTAGATGAGTTGCCTGGCAACATCCTTTACACTCTCTCTACAGTGAGTCTATAGAGCTGTGTCAGAAATGTTCACAGCTCTAGCTGAGTATACGGATTAGAGCATTAGTAAAGGACCTTGGAAGACTTGGTTTTAGGTCTTTTGTTTATTCCTACTCATTAAAATTGATGTTAAACCACAGTGAATACAACTACTACATATTTACAGCATGGGGGTCAGCAGAGTAAAATGTATTCCTAGTTCTGGGGAAGGTATCATTAGCTGTGATCTGAAATGTCAGTATAATACACCTTTGAAGCCAGATAAGACATAGTAAAACAAAAAAACAAAACAGTAGGAGAAAATTTGGGCCAAACCTCGTAAAATGAGAGACGTTTCATTTTATGAGTCAATTTCGAATATTGAAAGACCTTGGGGATTTTGCTTTCCTTCCGGGTATTGAAACAGCTTCATCCACTCTTATAGATAACCATTCTTTTCTAAATCAATCACAGTTTTGTATTAGGAACCAGCTTTTCTGTTTCCAAAAGGAATAAAATAGTTCCTTAAATGGTACTATAGCACACGATTAGAAGAATCTTTCATGTTTTGAGGTATTGTCACGCTTCTTGGGCAATGGAATATTGTACTTTGCATTTCTTCATGCAAATGTTAGTGTTATAAAGTAAAATAAGAGTGCTAATTTTCTATCCCTTTCTTGAGTTTTAGAAGGAAAACCCTATCAGAGGCCTTTTCTTTTCCAGATTTGCAAGTCAGAATGACTGTCATGGGGGCCTAATCTTTCACTTCCTGATTGCCCATCTGACATCCTTAATCTAATCTAAAGCTAAAGTCTTATTCAGGTGATTATTTATATATATTTTCCACAGGCATGAATTCTTTGCTGAATTAGAATTAAACTAAAGCTCGGTTATGATTTTTAGAAAGCAAGGAAGAAACTAAAACACAATATCAAAGTGCTGCTAAAAAAGTCTTTCCTTATCTGAAACAATTTTAAAGCATAGAAACTTTATAGTGATTTGCTCTTTTCTAATCAAGTTATTAGATGCTCTGAAAATTAGTTTCTACCAAGATAAGAATGGTAACTTGGGGGTTGAAGCTATTATCTCTACATAGTATCAAAAATTAACAATAACCAAATGAATTGAAGAGTATACTCACAAAACAAACAGATTTTGCATTTTTTCATGCAAATTTTAGTATTATAAAGTGAAATAATACTTAATTTTTGAATTTCTTTCACATAGGATATACTAACACCACTGATGATACTTTATTGTACATTCATACAGAGTGATACAGTTAAGGCTGCTAGTGTTCTGATACCTTCTTGTCTGCCTGCTTTACTCATTATCACCTGAAAATTTAGGAAAATACTTTGTCTCCCAGAGGCAGCAATCACAAACTGAAGGTTAGAGCAGTGGTTTTCAAATTTTAACTTACTTCAGAATTACCTGGAAGATTTGTCCAAATGCAGATTGGTAGGCCCCCAGAATTTCTTAGTAGGTCTGGAGTGGGTCAAGAATTTGCATTTCTGAGAAAATCTCAGATCATGCTGAAGCTGCTGTTTGAGATTCTATGCTTTGAGAACCAGTTGGGTTACAGGGCTGCTGCAGGCTGCTCACTGTACAGTCACTGTTCAGTGGTTCAGTGAACAATGCTGAAAGTCTATGGGGTTCCTTCTACCACTATCGATATATGGGGAGTAACTGCCAGTGTTGTTTCTGTGTTATCTAAACTTAAACCTTTTGGTACCTATATTTTAGGTTGGAAGAATAAAGCTTTTGTGTCTGAGAAATGGACATATATTTTTCTTGGTGTGTCTTTTTGTACCTGACATCTGTGTACCCATGTCTGACTTTTCTGTGTTGTCCTACATGTAAAAGGAAATTGTGGATCAAACCAAACCAATTCATTGATGGTTAAGTCCAAAAGTGTAGGGAAAGCTACTCTGGAGTATAGCTGTTGAGCTGGAATATTAAATTTAGTGATTCATTATATAGCATTATCTTCTATAATATCTAATTAGAGGTTTACTATTCCTCAAGTTACATTTGTTGTATGCAAAAAATGTGGGAAAAATACAAGGAAACAGTATGTTTTAGTTCTGCAGCTACAACTGTGGAGATAATCGATGGTGTTAAGTAGACTACCAGAATAAAGGGGATGTTCTGGGAATTGTGTGTGTTAATTGTCTCACAGTGGGGAAACTAAGATCTAGAGAATTCAAACGATTTGTCTAGGGTCACAAGCAGGATTTATTGTTCAACTCTTGAAGTGGACACAATATAGTCCAAAAATATATTGCCCTCTAATCCTGTTACTGTGTAAATTCCATGAGCATTCCTTACTGTCCTTAGATTTAAAAGCAGAAAATTCAGTTAAGTATGAGATAGTCATATTCTATTTTTATGAAAAAGGGTAACCAACTGTTAGTGATTTAAATAAAGCAATTTCCAAAATAAGAAAATGGATTCATCCTACACTCTATCACTTTTCTATCTACAGTATTACTTATTAGGTGTGTGATTTGGGGCAAGTCACTTAACCTTTCTACCTATTCCTTCATCTGTAAAAATAGAGATGATAATTTTAAATCAGTTTAATATATATAAAGCACTTAGAAGAATGCTTGGCTCATAGTCAGTGCTCATAAATGTTAGTTGATTTTATTATTTTTGTAGTGATGATCCTAAGGTATAAGACAAGGTCTTAATCAGAAAAAATACTCAAAGGTTTAGGGTCATTTTTTGTTAAATGTGTCCTGTTGCATTTCAATTCTGATTTTTCACTGATGAATCTTATGGTCTGGAGCATGTCACTTAACTTTTCCGTTCCAGTCTCCTGTCACAGCAACATTATTTCTATAATTTAACAAATTATGCCTTATATAGATACATGAATATATATTCATAGGAAAAAATTTCTAGAAGAATACACCAAACCGTACCACTGGTTGCCTAAGGAGGGGAGACTTTGAATTATTGGAAAGTTAGAGTAGGATTGTTGTGAGATAATGTTAGTTAGCAGAGGTTATATCTGGTTGGTGGCATTACAGGTGGTCTTAATTTTCTTTCTTGGGCAGCATGTATTAGTGAATAAGAGCTTATGTTCTGGAGTTAGATCTAGTTTTAATTTTTTTCTCTTCCACCTACGAGCTGTGTGACTGATAAAAATAGACCTGTCTTAAAAAAAAAAAAAAACCTATCATCTCATAGGATTGTTACAGAGATTAAGTGAAATAATGTATATGCCACATGCTTAGCTCAGGCAAAATAAACAAGACATTAGCACCCTTTCTGTTACTCATCATCATCATCATTATACTTTTCTGCATTTTCTAAAATTTCTACAATGAAATTCTATTGAAAATTTTCAGTAATCTGATGACACTAAATGATAGTGATACTTTGTGTTTATTTTAGTTTTTTAAGTGTTTCTGTTTCACATTATAATATAAAATTTCAAGTATAGAAGTGACCTTTGACACAGATAATGGTAGGCCAAGTTGACAGTTTTATAGGACTTTTGACTACATGTGCATGAAAGGTTAAGGGCCAAAGCCCAGACCAGTCTTGAAATAGGCAGGCTTTTATCAACACCAAATATATTCAGAGGAATTTGAGATTAATCTTTTTATATGGGTTCTTTTAAATCTCTTAAAAAACGGTAGTGTCTTTCAAAGGACAGTGTTATTTAAGGTGACAACACAATTAGCATATATTTAAAACTCAAAAAGAGAAAACAGTTTGATTATAGTTAGTGCATATTCATATTTGTATATATTCTGCACCTGTAGCAGTTTTTTTCATTTGGATTTTTTATCTGTATTGTACATTCTATAGTATGAGTACAAGCCATTGTAAACAAAGTGTTTTATTTAAAGTGAGTAGTTCCTTGAACTGTCTTTTCCCAACTCCTGTATGGTCATGGTCATTTCCATTAAAATCAAAGGATGATTTTATTTTTTTCATTTTCTTTCTTCCATTTAAAAAATTTCCGAGAACATTATAAAATGTTATCTTTATCCTAAATAATTACCCATGCTTCTTTGGTTTTGCTACAAACTATGTGCTTGTACATAAAATCTTCTGTATGATTTTGCATTGTCCTGTGAGTACCAAGAGCCTTTTCCTCCTGTTTCATATCTTTTGTTATATTGTGTTTGTATTCTGCTTTATTGTAAATACAGTAAGTATGAAACAGAATTTTTAACCTGAGTAAAATTGATGAGCTTGGGGGGAGTCTTAGCCCTTTAAAATGATAAGTAAAAACTTGCTACGTGTACATATGTACTTTTTCCAATCATAGGTTCTCAAAACAGTTGGTAACCTCCCTTGCACCAAATAAAAAGAAAGAAGAAATGCTATTGTAAAGGTTGAAATGGGAAAAAAAAAAAAAGCCTATTAATTATTAGAACAAGAACAAAAAGCTAAAAGTTGTATAGTGGATAGACTTGAGAGGCGAATGAAAAAGGAAATAATACAACTATGGGATTGGCCTATCAGGATATGAAGTCTAAAACAGAGATTAGGAGACGATGAAACAGAAATAAGTTGTGTATTAGAAGTATGAGATACTGCCTTATTACTGGTTACGGAAATAAGCATAAGAACTAGAATATGAATATAAATGGCTTTTCTTCCCCACACTTTCCTATCCATGTAAGTTCTTTTTTTCTCTCTCTCTTTAAATAGAGATGAGATCTCCCTATGTTGCCTAGGCATACTGCAACCTCCAACTCCTGGGCTCAAGCAGCCTTCTACCTCAGCCCCCTGAGTAGCTGGGACTACAGACTCATGCCACCACACCTGTTTAATTTTTATTTTTGTAGAGACAGGGTCTCACAATTTTGCGTAGGCTGGTTTCGAACTCCTGGCCTCAAGTGATTCTCCCACTGGGCCTCCCAAAGTGCTGAGATTATAGGCGTGAGCCACCATGCCCACCCTACTTTGAACATTTTTAGTTGTTTTCCTGATCTTTAGTTTTTCATTGTTTGTGATGTGAGTTTTAATCTTCTGTAGTTAATGAAATTTTAGGGAGGGGATCAGGGACAATTGTGTTCCTCTTTGGTGGGTCCAGTTTCTAGGTAGATAAGGGAACTTCAGAGAATAGCCTCATCCTATGCTTTGGGAGAGGCAGAGGATTGAGACAGGAAGTGGGAGGGGAGGCCAGAAAGCCCTTGAGGCTGCTGCTTTAGTTCAGCATGTCAAGGGACCATATTTTGGGGTACGATTTTCTGTGCCCCAGCATTTAGAAGGTTAATAATCTCATCACACTAACTTTTAGATAACTTTTCTAAGGTGTTTTACTTCATAAAATCTGAAGGCTTGGCCTCTGAAGGTGGTGTTTAGATCCGTAATTTAGTTAGATATCCAAAGGGGCAATATTTTCATTAACTGTAAAACCATTTTAACTTCCAGCTTTTGAAGAAGTAGAATGTTCTGGTTTAGAGTAAAATGCCAGTGGTTTAGAGCCAGACTGCCTGTGTTCATATACCAGTTCTGCTACTTAACTACTTGTGTGACTTTGGGCAAATTACTTAACCGTGATTTGTTAATTTCCTAATTTCCCTCTGTGAAATGGGGATGATAATATTACCTATATCACAGGAAGGTTGTAAAGATACGACACATTAAAATATATGTAAGATAAAAATATAAACATACATAAATACATAAAATATGTAAAATAAAAATATAAAATATATATATATATATATTTATTTATTTATTTATTTATTTTTGAGACAGAGTGACACCCTGCCACCCAGGCTGGAGTGCGGTGGCAGGATCTGGGCTCACTGCAGCCTCCACCTCCAGGGCTCAAGCAATCCTCCCACCTCAGCCTCCCAAAGTGATGGGATTACAGGAGTGAGCTACCACACCTGGCCTCATAATGTTTTATGTTGACTTTTTACTGCCTTTTATCTAAGGATATTGTAGGTAAAGTTATCATATCTTTTTTTTAATGAATGCTTCACAAAGAGAATAAAATTTCATGTATACTGTAGTTACTGGGCATCTTTATATGAGGTCTATATATAAATACTAAATTGTGTTGTGTGTGTGTGGTTATTTTTAATGGGCTCAGTTTTTCATAGTGGTGACTAGTTCAGGCTTGGGAACAGAGAAGCTTGAGTTCAGTTCTGGCTGTGCTACTTTATTAGCTGGTGACTTTTATTTAATCTCTCTAATCTACTCTGGTTCCTTGTCTATAAAATGAAGATAGTAATATCACTCACTCCATAAGGTGTTTGTGATAGTTAAATAAGATAGTATCTATAATTTACTTAGCACAATGCCTGGAACATCGGTTATTGCTAACAACATATTTGTCACATGTATGTACTATTATACATTTAGTTCTTGGAAAAAAAAAATGTGTTTCTTAAGCAGAACGTATGTTCCTGCAGCTCAGTGTTGAGGAAGAATTCTGTGGGAGCAAAGAAGGGACAGAAAGATACTCTTGACTTAGGTTTTGACACGCAAGAAGCTGGAATTCAGTATCTGATGTTTCCACTGCCATCCTTTACCTCTAAGTCACTTAAAATCCTCTTAGTCTTTTTGTTTTTTCTTATCTAGAAGTTATAAATTATCACGTTGAAATTTGTAAGACTTGCAGGAAGTGTTGGTTACATTTTGTTTATTGAGTGCTCTTCAGAGTAGGTATTTGTATTAGTTATCTATTGTTACATAACAAATTACCATAAAATGTAATAGCTTAAAACAGCATTTGTTATCTCAGTTTCTATGTGTCAGGAATCCAAATGCAGCATAGCAGGGTTCTGTGGCTCTCACAGGTTGCAATCAAGGTGACAGCTGAGGCTGTAGTCATCTTGAAGCTCAAGTAGGGAAGTATCCTCTTTCGTGTTTATACACATAGTTATTAGAAGGATTCAGATCTTCATGGGCTGTTGAACTGAGGGCCTCTATTCCTCGCTGGTTTTCACCCAAAGGCTCAGTTCCTTGCTCTGTGGGCCTCTCCATAGGGCAGCTCACAACATGGCACCTTGTTTCATGAGAGCAAGCAAGCAAGAGGTAGAGAGGGTACCAGCAAGACAGTGACAGTTTTTATAACCAAATCATGGAAGTGACATTCTATCACTTTTTGCCATATTCTCTTCATTAGAAGCAAGCCAGTAGGTCCAACTCACACTCAAGACTCACTCAAGTGGAGGGAATTACAAAAGGTCATGATTACAGAAGGGACAGGGATTATTGGGAGCCTTTGAAGAAGTTATGATCTTAGTTCTCTTGGTTTAAAATAAACGTAAGTGTCTACTTTCTATTGGAAACATAAGTACTGTCAGGAAGTATTCTGAAGAATGTTTTCACTGTCTTTTGAAAATATTTTTAGCTCTTATTTAAAAAGTTATCCATATTAATTATATAAAATTTCAGCTAAGTGAAAATAAGAAAATATACATAATCCATGACCCCACTAATCAGAAAGCCATTGTTAATATTTTGGAATATAGCCTAGCAATCTTTTTACATACAGTTGGCCTTCCATATCCACAGGTTCTACATCCACAGGTTCAACCAACCACAGATTTAAAAAATCCACACACAAAAAAATAATACGAGAGTAAAAATAATACAAACAATATGGTATAATAGCTATTTACATAGCATTTACATTGCATTTGGTATTGTAATTAACCTAGAAATGATTTCAAATATACGGGAGGATATATGTAAGGTATATGAAAATACTACGTCATTTTGTATATAAGGAGCTTGAGGATCCACAGATTTTGGTATGGGATTGGGAGGGGGGTCCTGAAATCAGTCTCTTGCAGATACTGAGAAATGGCTGTATTTTATTCATCTGCTTAAGCTGCCATACAAAATACCATAGATTGGGTGGCTTAAATAACAAACTAATTTTCATACAGTTCTGGAGGCTAGAAGTTGAAGATCAAGGTTCTGGCTGATTCAGTTTTTGGTGAGGGCATTTTTCCTGGCTTGCAGATACTGCCTTCTTACTGTGTCCTCACATGCTTTTCCTCTGTGCATGCGTGTCAGGAGAGGGAGGGAGAATGAGACAGCAGGGAGGTTTCTCTTCTTTATAGGGACACTAATCCTATTTGGATCAGGGCTGCACACTTAAGACCTCATTTAACATTAATTACTTTCTCCAAATACAGCCACACTGGGAATTAGGGTTTCTACAAATAAATTTTGAGGGAGACACAAACATTCAGTCCATAATATGTACTTTTTTTTTTTTTTTTTTTTTTTTGAGACGGAGTCTCACTCTGTCGCCCAGGCTGGAGTGCAGTGGCGCAGTCTCGGCTCACTGCAAGCTCCGCCTCCCGGGTTCACGCCATTCTCCTGCCTCAGCCTCTCCGAGTAGCTGGGACTACAGGCGCCCGCCACCACGCCCGGCTAATTTTTTTGTATTTTTACTAGAGACAGGGTTTCACCGTGGTCTCGATCTCCTGACCTCGTGATCTGCCTGCCTCAGCCTCCCAAAGTTCTGGGATTACAAGCATGAGCCACCGCACCCGGCCCATAATATGTACTTTTAAAGTAAAGGCGATAGACTGGGCACAGTGGCTCATGCCTGTAATCTCATTGCTTTGGGAAGCTGAGGTAGGAGCATTGCTTGAGGCCAGGAGTTCAAGGCTAGCCTTGGCAACATAGCGAGACCCCATCACTACACAAAATTAAAAAATAGTTTTAAAAACTTAAGGTGATATTGTATATATCATGTTTTGAAATTGACTTTTTAAAATTATGTTGTATGTGTTTTTACCTTAAGAACTATTCCATCATTTTTTCTCCTGGTAGGGCATTTCATTATATAAATGTAACATAGTTTTTAAAAACCAATATACTGTTGCTGAACATTTAAATTGTTTTAATTTCTTGTTGTTATAAAGGTGCTTCAGTGAACATACTAATTGCTAAATGATTGTTCGTATCTACCGTTATTTCCTTAGAATGAATTCCTTGAAATAGAATTGATAGAAATCCAGGATTATTCAAAATCTTAAATCTTTATATTACTAGATTTCCCTCTGGTACACTGCTTCCAGAAATGTATCAAAATATTTTCCTCAGAACTTTCACCAATACTACATGTTTTTGATGAGTATTGCTTTTGGCTTTTTTTTTATTTGTGTGTGTTTGTCTCTTCACATCTCCTTCAGAAGCCTTTTCTATCACTTTAACGCCCTGTGATCATCCTCAAATATTTTTGGCTTTTATAGTCTGTCTTATATAGAAAAACATTGTGTATTTGATTTTGTTCACATGTTAGCTGTGTCTCCTCACCCAGATGTATTATGACTGAAAAGGATGTAGAGGAGTAGTAAGGCTTGCCAAACTGAAAAGTATGGATAGGCTTGCTTGGCACCTGACAGTGCAGTTGAAGCCTCATCCTTTAATGAGTTTTCTCAAAACACAAAAGTTTTCTTCATAACCATTGTGAAATAAAATGTATACCAGCCTGGGCAACGTGGCAAAACCCCATTTCTACTAAAAATACAAAAAAATAGCTAGGCGTGGTGGTGTGCACCTGTGGTCCCAGCTACATGGGGGGTTGAGGTGGGAGGATCGCTTGAACCCAGGAGACAGGTTGCAGTGAGCCGAGATCAAGCCACTGCACTCCATCCTGGGCAACAGAGTGAGACCATGTCTAAAATAAAAGTAAATAAAATAGGTAGATTCCATATACTCTGAACAGCTTTGTGTTTTTCCATTTGTTGCCGTCACTTTCTTCCCTCTGGGTTGCTAAATCTAATGCTTGTTTCCATTTCTCATTTTATTTAACTTACCTGCAACACTTAACACAGTTACTCACTCCCTCTTCCCCAAAGCACTTATTCTGTGACCTCCAAGTTATCACATTATTGTTTTCTTCCTAATTCTCGGGCATCATTTTCATAGTCTATTTTGCTACTTCCTTTTCTTCTCCCACTTCTAAAAGTTGGAATACTCTAAGACCTGGACCATAGATATCTTCTCTGTGCTCACTTTGTTGGCATTCTCATTCAGGCCCACATCTTTTAAGGACATGTATATATTGATGACTCTGCTGTCATCACCAGATTTACTTTGATGGCCTATAAGACCCTGCTCAAGTGTACATCCACCAATTAGTAGGTGCCCATGCTGTCCCAGTTGTTAAATATTTTTGATACTAGCCCTACCCTGTTACTTTGCCTTTTTTAAGATCTTTGCTAAAATGTCACCTTTTCATTGAGACTTTCCATTGACACTATTAAAATTGCAACCTGCAGGTTACTGACAATCTTGACATGCCACTTTGGTAGAATCTTGATGGCAGAAATTTGATTGCAGGCTGGGTGCAGTGGCTCATGCTTATAATTGCAGCACTTTGGGAGGCCAAGACGGGAGGATCATTCGAGGCTGGGAGTTGGAGACCAGTGTGGGCAATATAGCAAGACCTCAACTCTACAAAATAAAAATAAAAAGCCAGGCGTGGTGGCATGTGCCTGTAGTTCCAGCTACTTGGAAGGCTGAGGCAGGAGGATCACTTGAACCCAGGAGTTTGAGGCTGCAGTGAAGTATGATTGTGTCACTGCACTACAGCCTGGGTGACAGAACAAGACCCTGTCTGAAAAAAAAACAAAAAATTGAGGGTTTAAAAGTGAGTGGGAAAGAGGAATTGTAATCAGTGAGTATAAACTGCTCTTTCAAAGAATTCTGTGATGAAAGGGAACAGAGCAGTAGGGAAGTAGCTGTAGGAGACTATGAGACAAGCAAGGATTTTCTAAACTAGAATAAATTTCAGTTTATTTTAAATAAACTAGAATGCTGTGCTCTGGTAGAGAGGGGAAATTGATGATGCAGAAGAAAGGCGAGAAATGCTGAAATAACACACTTGAGTAGATGACAAATGAGATAAAAAGCAAAAGTGAAGGGGTTGACTATGGAAAGGAGTGAACTAACTAGAAAAAAGTTATCTTATGGGAACAGATGCAGCAGGTAAGTAGGTAGATATGGTGACGTGAGCTGGCAGAAAGCCTCTTCTGATTGTTTTTATTTTCTAAATTAAATGGAAAGTGATGTAACCAGCTGAAAGTGAGGATGAGGAAAGAAATATTGAGGTTTGAAGAGAGAGAAGAAGCCATGGAATGTGTTCCGAGAGCGAACGGATCAGGGATATGTAGTAGGATTGCTGGGCAGTACTAATGTCCCACTTAACGTTAGTGGTCATTAATTTAACAAGGGACTTGTTAGCAAACACATTTAACTGTACTGGAACTGTATATTGGAGATACACATTAGGTGAAGAATTGGACCTTAACTGGAGTTGGGGTTTGGCCAGATTGGAATGAGAAGATTAAAGAGGATCAAGGGAGTTGAGGGTATTTGCAAAGGAGTGATTATGGTGATGACTGTGAAATCTAAGCCAAGCAGGAGAGGAAATGAGAACATGAGGGGTGAAGGACAGTGAACTTGTGTAGATTCAGTGGGTTTTAGGTACCAATAGGCTCAAAGAAATGAGCTAGAAATATCAAGTGGTTGTCAGAGGCATTTAAGATTAAGGTTATGGACAGTTTGTAGTCATTAGTAATGACAGTGTTAAGAATATAACTGTGGGAGTGGGTGACTGAAAGAGGATTGGGGAATGAGATCACCGGAGGGGAGGAGGTCAACAAACTGAGGCCAGGAGACCATCTGTGTGGATAGAAAAATTGTTATTGTAATACTGTTGGAGAGTATGAGAGTAAACCAATAGCTATAATCTTCAAAGAATGAGTGGTCTGACTTAAAGTCTAGAGAAACTACAAGAAGGAAGGGCAGTGATTGGTACAGTTTGATGATGTAGGATTTTAAGCTGGAGTGTTACGGTAGAAAGTAACTTACTATATACCATTATACATCTCTAATCTTTACCATTACCTTTTATTCTGATATTTTCCTTCTTTGAAAGGAAATACTTAATATTTGTTTAATATTTAATATTTGTTGAGGACTATAATATTAGGCATTGGTCTGAACACAAGGGATGCAGTGATGAAAAAGCTGAACAGAATCCTGTATTCATAGACCTTGTAGTTTAGCATAGCTCATTTAGCACAAACCAAATCTCAGTTCCCTGGATCCTAGTTTAGGAAATCCTATTCTAAGGATATCTGTCTTAAATCAGTGAATATAGTCCGAGATAGTAACTGGATATAGTAATTTTCTATAATGTATATCATGCATATTTGTTTTTTAGCATAAATACATTTGGCTGTTTGAAGACTGGCTACATATTGATGAGAGGAATAATGCTATACTTTGAAAATTTTTTAAATAGTAGTATTAGGGAAAGATACAGTACAAATGGGTGGTAAGTTACTTTTGTTCTCGAACGTTCCTGTCTGTGTTGATCAAGAAAAACAAATCAGTACTGGGAGATAAATTAGCAAATCTTAGCTGCAGCATCAGCAGCTTTTTTTTTTTTTTGTAAGAGACAGGATCTTGCTTTGTTGGTGAGGCTGGAGTATAGTGGTGTGATCATAGCTCACTGCAGCCTCGATCTCCTGGGCTCAAACGACCCTCCCACCTCAGCCTCCCAAAATACTGGGATTACAGGTGTGAGCCACTGTGCCTAGCCAGCATCAAAATCTTAATATGGCACCATGAGAGATTTTTCTAAACCCAGACCTTATGAAAGTGGCATGAAGTATATTACATATTTTTAGTCAATATACTTTTATATAAAAGCCAAAACACATCACAGTAAATATAAAGGAAACTGAAGCTATAATTGCATTAATTATAAGTTTTAAATGAAGCAGTGAATGTATTAGTCAGGGTTCTCTGGAGAAACAGAACCAATAGGTTATAGATAAAGATATAGAGAAAGACATTTATTATGAGAGATTGTCTCAGGCAATTATGAAAGCCATAAAGTTCCAAGAACTGCCACCTGCAACCTGGAAGCCCAAGAAAGCTGGTGGTATAGTTCCAGTCCAAAACCAAAGGCTTGAGAACCATGATGTAAGTCTCAGTCTGAATCCAGAGGCCTGAGAACCAGGAGCACCAATGTCCAAGAGCAAGAGAAGATAGATATCACAGCTCAAGCAGAGAAAGCAAATTCACCCTTCCTCTACTTTTTTCTTCTATTCAGACCCTCAGCAGATTGGACAATGTCCATTCACGTTGGTGAAGATGATCTTCTTTACTTGGTCTACCAACTTAAATGCTAATCTCCCATAGAAACACCCTCACTCACCAGAAATGTTGTTTTACTGGCTCTCTGGGCACCCCTTAGCCCAGTCAGGTTGACAAATTAACCATCAGAATGCACGGTCTGGCCAGGTGCAATGGCTCACACCTGTAATTCCAACACTTTGAGAGGCTGAGGTGGGAGAATCGCCCAAGGCCTGGAGTTTTGAGTCCAGCCTGGGCAACATACCGAGACCCCCCCTCTACAAAAATAAAAATTAGCCGGGCATGGTGGCTGTAGTCTGAGCTACTTTGGAGGCTGAGGCAGGAGGAACACTTGAGCCCAGGAGTTTGGGGCTGCAGTGAGCTATGATAGCACCACTGCACTCCAGCCCGGGCAACAGAGTGAGACCCTATTTAAAAAAAAAAGAAAGAAATGCACTTGACAAAGTTCCAGTTTATGCCCAAAAAGCTTTCAAATTGGAGATACCTGGTTTAGTGTGTCTTCTCTATATTTCTGCATATTTGATATGTGCCATTCCATTGCCTGGAAGCATGAATTGTTCATCCTTGTCTTCCAACAGAAAAGTTCCATAGTGCTACTGATACTCTAGCCTTTTCATTTTAAAAGCTCCCTGCTGCCATTCTTAACAACTGTCTGTAGGTCTTTCCCATTACCCAATCTGTACTGCTACACTGCAGTGGATTACTTCTTCCTAGAATGGTGCTTTTCTTTTAAGCCTAGATAATTACATCATATTATTTATTATGTAACTTCTAGAAAACATCCCAGATTTGGAAACCAACAGAGAATAAATTTGTCATTTAGATAAACGTGACTTTTGATGATATGATATTACTTTCCTTACTCTGATCAGTGTATCAATGCCTTTCTTTCCACATTTGAATGAATTGTGCTATTGATGAGGAAATCCAGGCCAATAAGGGAATAATATGGAAATATAACACTGCGGAAGTAGTGGATCTTTACCATATTTTGTATCTCAAACATATGTCTGCTGAAAGCAAACAATAGAAACCTCAGTTTAAAACCCAAAGGAACGTTTTAATAAGAAATATCAGTCTTAGAAATTTCAGTCAAGCACTGAAGATTCTTGAGCTGGTCAAATATTGCATCCCATTTAAGCCAAATAGTCATCATCATACATTGATGTGCATGTAGTACCCCTTGTAGACTGGGGGCAATTATGTACGCCAGGAAACACTAGTGCAGGAGTTGCTAAACAGTGAATACTTTCCACCTCTGTATATCCCGTCTCTACAGTGATTCCAATTTCCAATGGGAGAGAATCAGAAGAGTAGGAAGTTGTGATGGAAGATTGTAGTGTAAGCATTTGAAACACTGTTCCCCTACCAAAGTGCCAAACTAATGAATTCTTTAATACAAAAGGAAGAGTTTGTAATGTCATAAAAATTGTATTCGTAGATAGCACACAGAGAGAGAGAGATAGAGATTGTTTGGAGGACTTCTTTTCCATTTATCTGTGTATGTCTGAGTTATGTAGGATTATTAAATACTAAGTAGACAAATTTACTTACTGTTTTTAGGAAGTATATAAAGAAACAAAGGCAAATGGTTAGAAAATCACTTAATCATAGAAACATAGATTTCTATAAAACATATTCTTTATTAGCTTCTGCTAGGAGTCCTGAGCTCTGAAAGAAAGGTCAGAGAATTTAAGACTCTAACTGCAAAAGAAAACCATTAAACTTACTGCCTTAGGTTTGAATGTGGAGCTCAGAACAGTAATGTTGAGAATATTAAAACTTGTCCCATTTGTTGAATTACTCATTAATGAAGAAGAACCCTATAAGAAGTCAAAGCTGTCTTCTTTAGGTATACTACTACTACCTATAACAGTGTTAGATCTCCACAGCCCCATGCAGATGGCTACAAAAGCTTCTTTTCTCATCAGATACATATATATGGGGAATATGTTCGAGTTGTAAGAGTTTGGTTGAAACATAGGGTTTATGTGTTCCAGTGGGGCTAAGAATGGTGCCCATAAGCACTACTGGTAGGTCTGCAGTGCAGTTAAGGGGATAGGAATAAGAAAGAGAAAAAAAGGAGACAGAAGCTTAGGTGAGTGGAGAGAATACAATAAGGAAGGAAGGAGAGGGAAAAGAATTGTGAATGGAAAAAGAAAACATTCTGGTAGTGGGAATTCCAGTGCCATTCACTGACGCTGTGCCATAGATGTAATTCTTGTGCACACAGTAAAATTCAAGAACCATTGGTTAATGGTTAGAAACTAACTTTGACCTAAGTTTGAACTCTGTACATTTGTATAAGCTACTTAACCTCCTTAGTCTTAGGTTCCTCATCTGTGAAATAGAAGTAATAATACCTACCTCATAGCATTGTCATGAGAATTAAATATTACCTAAGTAAGTAAAGGGCTTAGCACATAGTAAATACTCAAAAATGATAATATAATGAAAAAATGTAATTATATTGTATATTCTACAAGTATAAAATCTCTGAAAATGTGGTTGGGTTGGTGGCATTTACATGACAATCTGTTCATTAATGGGTACGGTACAGTGAATGTTGTTTTCTAACTTAGTTTATTTCATTTTTAAACTGGCTTAATTTTTGCTTATCTTTAGTTCAGTGGTTCTTAATTTTTATGGTGACATGCCCATTTAAAAAACTGATGAAATGTATTAATTACCTCTATAGAAAACTACACTTATATACAAAATTTTGCCCACTGTCTGGGTTTCCAAAAAATAAATAAGTAAAACATTTAGGTTTGTTTGCCCAGTGTAATAGTTTTATGTGAAACCTAGTCTAAACAAACCAAAATTAATAAGAATCAAAGATTTAGAGTGTTCAGGCCTGGCACAGTGGCTCACCCCTGTAATTTCAGCTACTCAGGAGGCTGAGGCAGGACAATCACTTGAGTCCAGGAGGCAGAGGTTGCAGTGAGCCGAGATCTCACCACTGCACTGCAGCCTAGGTGACAGAGTGAGACTCTGTCTAAAAAAAAAAAAAAAAAAGAAGAAAAAAAGATTTAGAGTGTTCTAACCAAGTTGCATTATTGCTAGCTCCCATTCTGTACCCTAAAGCTAGGCATCTAAATACTCCCCTCTGCAACTAGAGAAATTCCCTAAATATTGATTCTTTTAACTTATGCCCTAGATGAGTTAATTTTTAAAAGGCAGTAGCTGGCCAGATACGATGGCCCATGCCTGTAATCCTAACACTTCGGGAGGCTGAAGTAGAAGGGTTGTTTGTGGCCAGGAGTTTGAGACCAGCTTAGGCAACATAGCAAGACTCTCATATCTTCAAAAAGAAAAATCAAAGAAGGCAGTAGTTTAGGAGGAGAGGTGGAGGGGATGAGGAAGGGTAAGTAGAGAAACACATACTTTTCAAGAGATGAGGTCCTATGATTTCATATAATTTTGTGTGGCTTCCCTAATTAGGCATTATTTTTCCCCAGTTGCATGTTAATAATGACTCGTGCCATTGATAGCTTAATATGGATCTAGTTTTTCTACCTACCTGCAAGGGACCATTCTTCCTACTTTTCTGTCCCCTGGACCCTTCACAGTGAGAGATGTGAAACTATGAAAAACATCTCAGACCACCATCTTAACTTCCAACTTATATTTAATTTTAAAACAAATTATTCTAGAGAATGTGTCCAAAAACTGGTAAGCCAGCACATACTTAAAAATTAGAATGCCTTCAGGCTGTATTTATACTCTGCAATTCAACATATACTTTATCATGTCCTATAACCATTACCCCTAGCCATGTCGGATATATTAAAACTGCTTGTGTCCTGAAGATATTTGAGTTTGTAACGTTTGCTATGGCTTAGTGGGATTCCTTACTTTTTTTTAGAAGGTGGCAAGGAAGGATTGGAGAATGAGAGAATGAAAATATCTGTTACTCACTTACTGTTAAAACATATAGTTTCAAAGGATTTGAAGACTTCTCAAACAGCATTTATCAGAGGGTCTCAGATAAAGAGTTCCTGATTTAGATCCTTTATTAGCTTAGACATATATGCTACTGTTTGGAATATCATTTGTTCTTAGCTATTATGATTTAGCTATACCTGGAGGAATCATTATACATGATTGAACAATTTAAATGTGAAGTTGCTTTGAAAAGGAAAGAAAGGAGAGTTTCCTCAACCAGTTACCTCTAGTGGTGTTGGGGAAATGGTCATAAAATGACTGCTGTTCCGGTAACTCTTCCTTTTCTCTTTCCTTCCTCCATCTCCACCACTTATCCTCCCAAAGACACTAACCCTTTTACACCTTATTTTTACAGTGTTAAGAATTATCTTGTGAGAATAGCTATAGTCCTCTAATCCTCATCTTTACTATTTCAGTTGCATATTACTTATGTTCTTTTGTATTTTCATGCCCCTAATTATTTGTATATGTTAGATTCAGTATTTGGAAATATTTGTAGAAATAATCTGAAGCTAGGATGATGATTTTTTCTCTCTCTCTCCAGCTGATCAGTCATTTCTCCCTGGTTAACAGATGCTTCCCAGTGCTGAAGTGGCTCTCTCTAGGCAGTACCTCCATTCTAAATTCCATCTTCTCCCTGATACTGTCTTGGTGATTCATCACCATCATGTCAGTTCTTTAATGCTTTAAGAATTTTAAAAATGGCCAGGCATGGTGGCTCATGCCTGTAATCCCATCCCTTTGGGATTGGATCATGAGGTCAGGAGATTGAGACCATCCTGGCCAACATGGTGAACCCCCGTCTCTACTAAAAATACAAAAATTAGTTGGGTTTGGTGGCACGCCCCTGTAATCCCAGCTAGTTGGGAGGCTGAGGCAGGAGAATCGCTTGAACCCAGGAGGCGGAGATTGCAGTGAGTCAAGATCCCGCTACTGCACTCCAGCCTGGCAACAAAGCAAGACTCCATCTCAAAAAAATAAATAAATAAATAAAAATAATAATAATAATAATTTTAAAAATTTAGGCCAGGAGTGGAGGCTCACATCTGTAATCCCAGCACTTTGGGAGGCCGAGGCGGGCGGATCACGA
Source organism: Hylobates moloch (assembly GCF_009828535.3). Lineage (NCBI taxonomy): Eukaryota > Metazoa > Chordata > Mammalia > Primates > Hylobatidae > Hylobates > Hylobates moloch. The sequence goes on along the minus strand of NW_026652294.1, from coordinate 48,969,572 downwards.
GGTCAGGAGATCAAGACCACAGTGAAACCCTGTCTGTACTAAAAATACAAAAAATTAGCCAGGCGTGGTGGCGGGCACCTGTAGTCCCAGCTACTCGGGAGGCTGAGGCAGGAGAATGGCGTGAACCCAGGAGGCGGCGCTTGCAGTGAGCTGAGATTGCGCCACTGCACTCCAGCCTGGGTGACAGCGAGACTCCGTCTCAAAAAAAAAAAAAAAGAAATTTATTGGTGGGGCACGGTGGCTCACACCTGTAATCCCAGCATTTTGGGAGGCCGAGGCAGGCAGATCACGAGTCAGGAGATTGAGACCATCCTGGCTAACGCGGTGAAATCCCGTCTCTACTAAAAATGCAAAAAATTTTTAAAAAGTTAGCTGGGCGTGGTGGTGGGCAACTGTATTCCCAGCTACTCTGGAGGCTCAGGCAGGAGAATGGCATGAACCCAGGAGGCAGAGCTTGCAGTGAGCCGAGATCGCGCCACTGCACTCCATCCTGGGCAACAGAGCGAGATTCCGTTTAAAAAAAAAAAGAAAAAGAAAAAAAATTATTTTGTTCAGTTGTTATTAGTTATCCTCAGCTGGAAGCTCTTCAATTACTGAAAAGTCCCTGCCATTATTTCCTTTGGAGGAAAAAATTCTAGCATTTGTATTTTTAAATTGCACACACATCCTAAAGTATGTAAAAGTATTTTTTTATTTTGTGCTCACAATGAAGCTAGACAGGAGTAGACTGTGCTCTAAAAGACTCTTAGAATGCCACCTATTTGGACACAGAATCCCCATTAAATTCTGGGAAATTCTATATATTCTGAAATCGAAATGGTATTATTAACCAGTTGATTACTTGTAATACAAAGAAGTTCTCTTTTCAAGCAGGCTTCTAGAGTTGGACCACAAGATCCATCTCTTTGAGCAAACTGTCTTATTTGGACTTGGTACTAAATCTCAAAGGAATTAGAATTTTGCATCAAAATTTTGACAAGTTTTGCCTATTGTTGTTATGGTACTACACATGATACTGAATTGCTCAAAAATTTGCCTTTCTGCTTCTGATCTCCATTTGGTGTTACTCAATCTGTTGGCATTAGATTGGGAGTGGGGTGGGATAGAGAATATAGTCTACTTCATCCAGCCACAAATCCCAAATATCCCAAATGTATTTCTTTATTCTTTTTTTTTTTTTTTTTGAGATAGGTCTTGCTTCTTCGCCCAGGCTGGAGTGCAGTGGTGCGATCTTGGCTCACTGCACTCTCTGCCTCCCAGGTTCAAGCAGTCCCCTGCCTCAGCCTCCCGAGTAGCTGGGATTACAGGTGCACACCACCACACCTGGCTAATTTTTGTATTTTTAGTAGAGATGGGTTTCACCATGTTGGCCAGGCTGGTCTTGAACTCCTGACCTCATGTGATCTGCCTGCCTCAGCCTCCCAAAGTACTGGGATTACAGGCGTGAGCCACCGCACCCAGCCCCAAATGTATTTCTTAGATCATTGAAGTAGGCTCAGCATTATTATTTTCTACTTTTATATTACCTTCTATAGTAGTCACAATAGTTAAATTATGAGTAGGTGAAGCTAATGTTTATATTGCTGCCAGAAAAAAAATTTTAATAGAGAATAAGAGCTATCATGCAAAACAATTGGAGAATTTCTTTAAGTGTTTGAAGAGGATTATGAGCCACAAGCTTTAAAATACAGTCTAGATTTCTATTTCTTGGCTCTTTTGCAAACCAATTTTGAAAGGAATGTTATCTGGTGAATGTTATCTGATGATTAATATTTTATTAAAACTGAGTATCAAAAGGCACATAATACATTTTTGTATTATAACACAAGATGCCTAGTATATCAACATATTAAAGACTTACTCTTCTATTAATCCATGTAAATCCTCTTTGGTACTGTGGAACAGAAAGCTGCCCTTAAAATCTAAAGGTATTATTTGTTTTACATGTCTTAAAGTGAAAGAGCATTGGTTAGAATTCATTTGTGTAGAAGTAAACCTTCCATAACAGTGAAGGGCATAAAATATGGATGCTGTTTTCTGGTTCCTTACCAGAGCAATGATACTTTATTTTCTTGGTTAAAATTTATTCTTTACAGTGAATTATCCAGTACAGTAAATGCCTTATCTCGTCCCTAACCAAGTAACATTTTTTATAATGACACTGATTATATGCTGGTTGCCCTGGAGAGAAGAAAGAATTGAACTACAGCTGAGTCATCACAGCATTTTTCTTTTTCTTTCTTTTCTTTTCTTTTTTTTGAGATGGAGTTTCACTCTTGTTGCTCAGGCTGGAGTGCAATGATGCGTTCTCAACCCCCGCCTCTCAGGTTCAAGTGATTCTCCTGCCTCAACCTCCTGAGTAGCTGGGATTACAGGCGCCCACCACCATGCCCAGCTAATTTTTTTGTGTTTTTAGTAGACACGGTTTCACCATGTTGGCCAGGCTGGTTTTGAACTCCTGACCTCAGGTGATCCGCCCGCTTCGGCCTTCCAAGGTACTGGGATTACAGGCGTGAGCCACTGCGCCCAGCCATCCAGCATTTTGCTAATGAAAACTTTTAATAACCGCAGTCCCTCAGTGATTTCTTCTCAAACATCCAAACAAAAAAAACAAACACTAAAATTATGAAAATCACCCATTTAAATAATTTAATACATCATCTCCTTTATGCTTGCTACTGTATCCATAGTGATGTAGTCACTGAAACATAGTAGGTGTTCACTAAGTGTGTGCTGAATGAGTGAAATGAACCTAAGAACTCAGAGGAAGGGAAAAAGAAGAAACTTAGTACATTATAAATATATATAAATAACGTGTTCTCTCTACGAAGAATTTCTCTTTAGACTTTTTAATTTATTGCAAAAAGCCTTATGAGCCTGAACAACTACAACTATGACTTCTTAATCTGTGTTTATAACCTAATTTCACTACCTTGGGGGTTAGGAGGGTAGGGAGTGGTATATCTTTTAATGGTTTTTGATTTTTCATTGTTTTAAATTTCTGCTAAATTATCTTCTTCCATGGAAGGGAGGCTACATACATGGTAAATGTGAATGGCATATCAGAAGGAAGGTGCATAAAACTTTACTGGGTCAGAATTCTGCCATATCCACAACCTAAGATCAATCAGTGTGAGGGAAAGGGAATAAATGTAATTAGAGAACATAATTATCTATAAAACAAAGAGAATTTCAGGAAAATATCTGTTAGCAAAATATAACACATTTATCCTCAAAAATCAAGGAAAGAAGAGAAATACGTGAAGTTTATCTTAACACCATCCTTTGAGAGACTGAGTGTGTAGACAGACAGTGACCATATATAAAAATAGAACTCTGTCCTCCAGTCTGCAGCAACCAACCCAAGAAGCCAACCTGCTATCTACAAGTCAGACCACTCTCTCTAGCAGACTGTCCAAGAAGATAACAGTAACCCTTGTAACAATCAGGACAAAATGGCCAGGGCTTGATTATTAACTGATGACCTCTCTAATTTTTGCCCTTGCTTCCAACTTAAGACCAACTGGAGAAAGCCAAATATGCACCCCTAATCAATCTCCTGGTATGCCCTGTTTCTAGTTAACCTGCCTGTAGCTTCTCCAAGCCAGGTGCTTCCAGTTAGTGGGTATCTGAAGCCTTTTCTTTTTTCTATGATAAAACTTTCCCATTCCTATGCCTGCCTTTGGGTCTCTGCCAAATGCAGGTGATTGTGGCTGACTCCCCTGCTGTAGCAAGTGCTGAATAAACAGGCTTTTCCTGTTAATATTTGGGTGATCTTCACTTCATGCCCTTTTCACATAATTACACTGTTCTAAGAATATGACTTCCATGCTTGAACATACATACACAAAATAAAATTTTTAATAATAATCAGACTTATATAAAAAAATTAAGTGACGTAACTGGCTTCCTTATGCTTTATGAGAACAATAGCATAACACCGATGTTAGTAAAAATGACAAGAACACTGTTTCACCTGGAACAATGTAGCTGCTATAATTCCACTCTACAAGTTCTTACTTTTACTGGCCTGGGTTGTTAACACCTTTACCTTAGCATCCTCCCCTACAGCCACTTGTGCCATTCTCTTTTGTTGGTACCTTATGACCTTCATGACAGCTGCCATGCTGTCACTGCCAGTGACAAAGGCAGATTTTTGACATGACTTTGGCATCTATTAATGTCTTAGTGATGCATCATTTTCCACATTAATTGATTTGACTTAGTCATCTCTTGGCAGTAAAGCTATGCATGGTGAGGTAAAGCCCTTTTCTGGTATACTCTTTCAATTCTTTACAGTACTTCTAGTTTTACAGCTCTTTTGTTACCCTCATTTTCTTACAGCCTTATACTACCTCCACTCCACCTACCTTTATCCCCACTTGGAGAAACTTGAAATCTGTTACCTGGAATTAAGTTGGAAAACACAAAGTTTCAAAGTGTTGCCCCCCCAAATTGTTGCTCCTACGAACATTAAAGAAAGTTTCTGTATACATTTAAGGACATGCTTGAAGAATTGAGAATGTAATCTTTGTCCATCTCCATTTCTGGTTTAAGAAACCTGATGTTAGAGCTAATTAATTCCTTAGCATATCATCATTATTTCTCCCAAATTTGGTGTAAATAAAGCCCCTGGTAACCTGCTTTGATATGTCAGTATTCCAGAGTGAATGTGGAGATTCCCCTCTCCTACTCTAACTACTTTTACATTACATAAATATGTTTGTATATTAGCAGAGCAATATATAAACACAAATATCTGTAATATACATTTCTATAATTGCATTTATATAAATGTAATTACATATACAAATGTGTTCAGAAGAGAAGGTCAGTGAGGTCACTATATAAAAATGAATGGTATTGCTATATTCTAGCAAAGAACCATTGGAAAATTAAATCCAAAAACAATTTAATTTACAACAGCATCCAATATCATGAAATTATCAGAGATAAATTTAGCAAAATTTGAGCAAGATTTGTATACTAAAAATTATAAATAAACATTGTTAAGACCAATTAAAGACAACCAACAGATTTCTCATGTTTATGGATTATAAGATCCAATATTGGTAAAATAGCAATTTCCCCAAATTGAGTGAACATAATCCAAAGAAAAAAGCTATTTGTAGACGTTTGCAAACTAATGAAAATGCAAATGACCTAGAATACCCAAAGCAATTTTTCAAAAGAATAATAAAGTTAAAGGACTTATTTTTAAATAAAAATGTTAGGGAAATTAAATGGAGAAATGGACATTGACCCTTACCTCATACCATACACAAAAGTTAAGATTTAGCTGAGGCTGAAGGATTGCTTAAGCCTAGGAGTTTGTGACCAGCCCTGGCAACCTAGCAAGATCCTGTGTCTACAAAAAATTTCAGAATTAGCCAGGTGCAGTGCTGTGTGCCTGTAGTCTCAGCTATTCAAGAGGCTAAGGCAGGAGGATTGCTGGAGCCTGGTAGTTTGAGGCTGCAATGAGCTATGTTGGTGCCGCTGCACTCTGACCTGGGCAACAGAGTGAGACCCTGTCTCCACAAAAAAAAGAAAAAAAAAAAAGATTTAGACCTAAATGTAAGAGGTAGGACTGAATCTTTGCAACCTTGGGGCAAGTAAAGATTTCTTGGATAGGACACGAGAAATGTGAGTCATAAAAGAAAAATGTACAAAATTGGACTTTACCTAAATTTAAAAGTTTTGTTCTTCAAAATACAGTGTTTAGAAAATGGAAAGTGGAGCCGTAAAATAGGAGAAAATATCAATGTACATATACCTGACACCCTTTATCCAAAATAAATAAACCCTTACTACTAATTAACAAGAAGACAACTGAATTTTTTTTTTTTGGCTTGAAACAACCACCATTCTATTATGACAACTGAAGTTTTAAAATGGATGAAATATTTGAACAGTTGTTCACAAAAGAAGACGTAAGAGTGGTCAATAAACACGTGAAAAGATGTTCAACACCATTATCAGGAGAACTACAAATTAAAACCAGAATGAGATACCACTGTGTATTTATTAGTATAACTAAAATTAAAAAGGCTCTCACTGCCAAGTGTTGGCGAGGATATGGAGCAACAAGAACTCTCATGCACAGCCTGGGAGAGTATAAAGTCACCAGTCATTTGGAAACTGGCAATTTCTTATGAAGTTAAAATTATAAACTTTATAAGTCAGCCATTACACACCTATGTGTTTTCGAAAGAGAAATTAAAATATATATCCACTTAAAGACTTTACATGGACGTTTATAGCACTTTTATACATAATAGCCAAAAACTGGAAACAATACAATGTTTATCAGCAGGGAAACAACAAAATATGGTATCCATACAAAGGAATACTGCTCAGCTATGAAAAGGAGCAAACTATTAACGTACTGAAAAACATGACGATCTGTAAAACATTAGGCTGAATGAAAAAAACCAGACTAAAAAGAATACATACTGTTTAATTCCTTATATAATCTATTTAATTACTTATATAAACTTATGTAAGATTATAGAAAATAGAAGCTAAAATAACAGAAAAAAAGCCGGTCGCGGTGGCTTACGCCTGTAATCCCAGCACTTTGGGAGACTGAGGCGGGCGGATCATGAGGTCAGAAGATTGAGACCATCCTGGCTAACACAGTGAAACCCTGTCTCTACTAAAAAAATACAAAAAATTAGCCGGGTGTGGTGGCGGGCACCTGTAGTCCCAGCTACTCGGGAGGCTGAGGCAGGAGAATGGCCTGAACCCAGGAGGCGGAGCTTGCAGTGAGCCGAGATCGCGCTGCTGCACTCCAGCCTGGGCGACAGAGCAAGACTCCATCTCAAAAAAAAAAAAAACACAAAAACAGAAAAAAGGTCAGTGGTTACCTGGGACTAGAGTTGAGAGTGAGTTTGTCTGCAAAGGAACACAAACAGACTTCCAGAGAGTAATGAAAATGTTCAGTATCTTGATTTTGGTAGTTTTACCAGATGTATATATTTATCAAAATTTACTGAACTGTGGCTGGGCACAGTGGCTCACACCTGTAATCCCAGCACTTTAGGAGGCCGAGGTGGGTGGATCACTTGAGGTCAGGAGTTTGAGACCAGCCTGGCCAACATGGTGAAACCCTGTCTCTACTAAAAATACAAAAAATTAGCTGAGCATGGTGGCACACACCTCTAGTCCCAGCTACTCAAGAGGCTGAGGTGGGTGAATCGCTAGAACCCAGGAGGTGGAGGTTGCAGTGAGCCATGACTGTGCCATTGTATTCAAGCCTGAGTGACAGAGCGAGACTCTGTCTCAAAAAAAAAAACCCCAAAATTTATTGAATTGTATATGTTATATAGGTAATAGTTTATTATTTGCAAATTATATTTTTAGAAAGAGAAGATCAATAGATGAATAGGAAATGGAATTGAATCTGGAATAAGATAGCAACTAGATGGTAGTGAGTGAGTAGGAAAATGACTAAGAGAATGCTTAGATTGAGCAGAAAATATGTGGTAAGAAAAGCCACTAGAACTTTATCATAGTCTGCTAATTAAGTTATAGTTGTGTTTGAGTCAAATACCTAAAAATTAAATGCCTACAATAATGGTACATGACAAACCACCCCAAAACTTACAGCAACCAAAAATAAGCACTTTAAAAAACTCAGGGGTTTGCAAGTATTGGTTGAAATGGCTCCGATTCGTGCTGTAGGTTGGCTGGATGGCTATAGCATTCAAGTTGAGCTCATCATCTGTGAGCATTTCTGGGTACAGGCTGAAGGGATATCACCAGGAGCTTCTCCTGGTGTATCACCAGAGCACAAGAACACAAGTTAAACCGTATAGGCACATTTCAAGCCTCTCCTTGTAACATCGCATTGTCCAAATAAAGTCACTTGGACAAACCCAAAAAAGTTTTATTGTGGGAAGTATAAATAAACATAACCCAAGGTACTTCTGTGTCCCTATCCTCCAGTTTCAACAATTATCGCTATTTTGCAACTCTTGTTTCTTATATTTCTTCCCTCTTCTATTATGCTCAAGGGCACTAAGAAATGTGGAGCAGTGCCTTAAAACTGACTGCCTTGGGCCAGGCGCGGTGGCTCACGCCTATAATCCCAGCACTTTGGGAGGCTGAGGTGGGCGGATCATGAGGCCAGGAGATCGAGACCATCCTGGCTAACAAGGAGAAACCCCGTCTCTACTAAAAAAATACAAAAAGTTAGCCGGGCGTGGTGGAGGGCACCTGTAGTCCCAGCTACTCGGGAGACTGAGGCAGGAGAATGGCGTGAACCCGGGAGGTGGAGCTTGCAGTGAGCCGAGATCGCGCCACTGCACTCCAGTCTGGGTGACAGAGTGAGACTCCATCTCAAAAAAATAATAAAAAACTGCCCTGTGAGTGCACATAAGCTAGAGGTGGTTGCTTTGATTCTTGAAAACTGGTGGGCATTGATTCTCACAGCTGGGAGCTCAGTTTTGGAAGGATGTGGAAGAGCTTCTGTGCCTTTTTCAACATTTGTTGTGACAAATTGCAGCCCCTGCTTTTAGCAGCTGCTTATTTTCTAACATTCCTCAGAAAAATGAAAAATTCAGGTAATCATTCAAGAACTAAGAAATGAAAATATAGCCAGGTTTGCTTTGGCAGTTGGCCCAAGCTAATCATTGTTTTTACAACTCTGTTAAAGAGAAAGCATGAGTTTCTTTATTTGATTAAATATGGCACAAATTTCTAAGTCTTGAAATAGATGAGAATAAGCAGTTTATAATCAACAAATCAGAAAATGTAAACAATCCAACGTGAAAACACTAAAAGAATGCTGAGAATTAAGAGTCTGTGGAACTGGAGATACAGTGTTTGTGTATTAGTTGTGTGCAGCTTGCCATTTTAGGAATACAGATTAGGAATTTGGATACATTGGCTATTAGACATTCATTTCTTGGAACAGTTTTAATCATTGTTTAATCCCTGTGCACATTGGCTACCTTAAGTAGAAGGTACTTTTTTGAAATGTTGTAAAGTGTAAACCATCTCTGACTGGAGAATTCGCGTCTTCAAGAAAATAATGACCAAAATATATTCTGAAATATTCAGTACCTGCTTTTTTACAGAATCCTCTTTTTGGGGGGGCCTGTATTATATTTATCACAGAGTCTAATTTACTGTGATTTAATTAAACTTTATTTTTTTATTTCCCCCTTGAGACTATAAACTCCTCAAGAATAAGGGACTGTGTTCATTGTATCATCAGATAACTCTGCTAGATGCTGTTAAAGACAAAAATATATTAAGTAGCTATTTAGACAATTTGTACTTAATAATCACAGTTTTCTTGGCAGGATGATGAAATGGTTGAGAACATAGGCTCAGGAACCAGATTGCCTGGACTTAAATATTGTCGCTGTTACTTAACTAACTCTGTAACCATAGACAAGCAAGAACTTAATCTTTGTGTGCCTCACTTTTGCTATTTGTAAGATAAGAAATGTTGTGAAGATTAAATGATTTAATACATATAATGCATTTAGAAAAGTACAGTAATGTCTCAATAAGTTATTGTTACAGTCATCACTACTGTTAACTAATAGTACTATCAACATTATTCCAGAAATAAACTTCAAACACTGTTTTAAAATAATATTAAATATGCTGCATTTAATCAGTTGTGATCGAGACCTGTATTTTTGTTGAATTGGTAAGTCAAACAATTTGAACCTACAAATTGTTCCCTCTGCTCTTTTTCCCTAACTCTACTGTTCAATGTCAAACTCATCCATTAATTTCAAGTATACCCTCTTCTAAGAATCCTCTTCCATCCCTTTCCTCCCCTCACCCTACCAAAATAAGGGTAATTGTTTTGTCTCTGTGCTCTTCCTAGCACTTCCTTTAATTTACAAAATATTTCTTGTAGGCTGGGCGTGGTGGTTCATGCCTATAATCTCAGCTCTTTGGGGGGTCAACGCAAGAGGGTCACTTGAGCTCAGGAATTCAAGACCAGCCTGGCAACATAGGGAGACTCTATCTCTTTAAAAAAAAAAAAAAAAAAAGGCTGGGTGTAGTGGCACATGCCTGTGGTACCAGCTACTCAAGAGGCTGAAGTGGGAGGATTGCTTGGGCCTACCTGGGAGTTCAAGGCTGATCGTGCCACTGAACTCCAGCATGGGTGACAAAATGAGACCCTATCTCAAAAAAACAAAAAACAAAAATAATGGCTTCCCTCTATCGTTAATGCCATTGCTCCACTTTAAGTTATTAACTGATACGAGACGAGTAGTCGAGTAAAGTTGTTTGTGATTTGTTGGAAGATGTTGGAATATGTTTAACACTCAATGGGAAAAACTCATCTGAAAGCACGAGTATGAATTTGAGAAAGACTAATCTTTTGTATCAAGTTTCCCTGAAGACAGGCTTCAGTAAGATCCAAAATATAATTGGAAAGATTCATTTTTAGATAGGAAAAGGGACAATATTGCTATTAAAAGGAGGAAGGATGATAGAGTTGATGGGTTCAGGACAAGTATTACTGTTTAAACAGTACCACTATTTAAAAGGATGAATGTATGTATAGGCAGATTTATATGTTTGTGTTTTCAGGAAGCTGAGAAAATTTCTAGTCTTTTTGCCTCATCCTCCTCCAATCCATTACCCTCAATGCTACCAGAAGAACCTTTATTATATTCAAATCTGATTGTGTCCTTCTCTAAAAAATACTTACTTCATGCTTTCAGGAAATATTTCTTGAATGCCTCCTATGTGTTAGGCACTGAGAATATAGTAGTAGAAAAAAGTAGGCAAAGGCCTGGCATGGTGGCTCACACCTGTAATCCCAGCATTTGGGAGGTCGAGGCAGGTGAATCACCTGAGGTCAGGAGTTCGAGACCAGCCTGGCCAACATGGTGAGACCCTGTCTCTACTAAATATACAAAAAGTAGCCGGCCATGGTGGCAGGTGCATGTAGTCCCAGCTACTAGGGAGGCTGAGGCAGGAGAGTTGCTTGAACCTGAGAGGCAGAGGTTGCAGTGAGCCAAGATCGCACCACCGCACTCCAGCCTGGGTGACAGAGTGAGACTCCGTCTCAAAAAAAGGAAAGAGTAGGCATGGTGATTTAATTTAGCTCCAAATTAGAGGGACGTGTGTGTTCCTACTAAATTTGCACTGTCACAGAGCCTCCTCTTCTTTCAGCTTACTCTTCTCAGTAGAGAGGAGGGAGAATAAATAAAGATACTCTTTATATAACTGCCCATGGATTGTTAGTGATATGTATCTTAAATGGTCTTCTGATAATAACCTGAATTTACCCAGGGATGATGTTGGAAGGGCTTCTGTCCTCTCGCTGTTGGTCCTCTCTCTAAACTAGCTCACTGTAGGTTCATTTGGCCTAGTGGAAGGTAGATGAACCTGAGTAGTATAGACTGCCCTCTACAGTCTCAACTTTGGGGCCTATAGGCACAGGCATGAACTTCTTTCTAGGCATGTTGAAAACCATGAACCAGGTGAGGAAGGGAGAAAATTGTATTGTCATGCCTACTGAAATGGAACATCTCAACAAGCCAGCAGGGAGAAAGGTAGCCCCAGAGGTCCGTATTTAAAATGTAGAGTCTTCAAGGTCTTTTGTTCATTGCCCTGTGGGCCCTACTTGCCAATTCCAGGAAAACAGAAATTTCACTTGACACCGACACCTCGTACCACCTTAAATTCTGCTTTATCTGGTAATAATATTGCCTCTCGGAATGGTTAAACCTCCAAGGACCACATTTAGCAGGTACAGCCCCCCTCCAAGTGGATTCACCAACATCTGTCAACCAGAAAAGCTGGAGAAATCTAAGGTTGTTGCTGTTTCCCTTGCTCTTGGCTCCTCACTCTTCCCTGGTTATTCGCTGATTACAGAAAATGAAGTGTCACTCCTGTTCTCATCTACCTTTAGCTTCCAGTGTACTTGCCTAGTGTCACTACCACCCTTGTTTTGACAGTTGTATCACTCCAGTGAGGTGTAGGTAGTAGGAGGAAGAAAAGTTGAGAACTTGTGTCCTGGCTGTCATTTCCACAGAATTCCTAAATAGCCAATTTAAAACAAAGGTTGTCAGAGGAAAGCGTGGGGTGCCACCACTGCCACCAGCACTGCCGTGCCAGAGCTGAGCCCTGCCTCCCCTGCTTCCTGACACCACCGCTCATGTCCTCCAGCCTGTTCCTACAGTCTGTTGAAACTTGGTAGAATACTATGAAGTTCTAGGCATGTAGAGACATGCCCCCCCCGGCTCCCCCCCCCCCCACTCCAGGGTTATTAAAGAGGCATATTGGAAACTGGCACCAAAGTGGCACCCAGATAAAAATCCTGAGAATAGAGAAGAAACAGAAAATTCCGGCAAGTAGCTGAAGCATATGAGATATTATCAGATGCTAAAAAATGGGACATCTGTGACAAATATGGCAAAGAAATTAAATGGTGGAGGAGGAGTTGGAAGTCATTTTGACAGTTCGTTTTAGTTTGGCTTCACATTCCTGTAACCCAGATGATGCCTTCAGGGACTTTTTTGGTGGAAGGGACCCATTTTTATTCAACTTCTATGAAAACTTATTTGAGGACTTTTTTGGAGAATCAAAGGGGTTCCTGAAGAAGCAGAAGCTGAGGAACAGTCATTTTTCTCCACCTTGATTGGATTTCCATGTTTTGGAAGTGGATTTTCTTCTTTTGATACAAGATTTGCTTCATTCATTCACGAGGTCATGGAGGCCTCACTTCATTTTCTTCCACGTTATTTGGTGGTAGTGCCATGGGCAGCTTCAAATTTCTGTCAACTTATACCTAAAATAGTTGATGGCAGAAAATCACTACAAAGAGAATTGTTGAAAAGGGTCAAGAAAGAGTCGAAGTCCTTACCGATAAATGGTGAGGAGCAGCTGCTACCCTTGCATAACAAGTAATTCAACACACACATTTGAACAGAAATGTTAAACTATAACAAGTACCATTGAGGATTAAGGAACATTTCTTTGAAGATTTCAGATGAACTTGACTTTCTTTTTCATTGTGCCTAATCTAGAGTATTTATAAACAGCTCATTGGAGTCCCTATTTGTCTTAAACTTTTGAATTTATTGATGAGGCCACATAATAGGACCCTTTTTTTGAGCTTTAAAATTGTAAAGCTCTGTATACACTTTGCTTTCATTATTAAATATACTTAGTTGAACCTTGACTCTTGAGTAGTGGTAGGACAAGATTGTACACTTAACACTAGCATGGATCTGCTTTTCCATTGTGTCTGAAATGTGAGCCAGGTGTAGTGTCAAGTGAAGTTAACATTGCCTGCATAAATCTTCCACAGAAATAATTCCTATTTTTTTCTGTCAAGTGAAGTTAACATTGTCAGCATGACAGCATGAATCTTCCATAGAAATAATTTCTATTTTTTCTCTATTTAGTAGTGCAAGATATTAATGTATTTGTGGTAATACATTTCTAGTTTAATATAAATTAAGGATGTTTTCTAGTTGTGGATGAATGCTAGCAACTTAGTTTTGACAATTGTTTAAATTAGTAATGTTAAGCTGAAATTTAAAAAGTAAAGTTTGAGAGGGTCGAAAATTTACCTGTTGGGTATAATGCACACTCATTTTTCGAGTGATGGGTACACTGACTGTCCAGACGCCACCACTGTGTCATACATGCATGTGAGAAATCTGCACTTGTACTCCCTAAATATATAAAATATTTTTTAAAATTTAAGTAAATATGGTAAACTGGGTCTTTGTCATTTGTTTTTTAAAAAAAGTAATGCAAGTGTGTTTGGTGCATTCTTTCCTGAGTGGGAAAAAATACATAAAAGTTTTCATTAGTTGAAGATCTATTTAAACTATAACATATTTCATATATAATTTCCTTGAAATCTCTTGATTTCTAAAATTATATCTTTGTTAGACAGGAACTTTAAATGAAAGATCTAAACATTTAGAGTAGTAAGTTTGCTGATATTAGTATCCCTCATCTGAGCAACTTAAATAGTATTAAAATATATAGCTTAAATATATATTGTTATTTGTTTTTTTCATAATTCTAGACTTGTTTCTTAGAGTAAAAAAGCATAAACAAGTATTGTTGAGAATATTGTTTCATTCTCAAGGTCAGTGCCCTAAGTTTTTAATACATTTTTTGTAATTTTGTAAAAATTAAAATATACAGAAAGGAACACAAATAACAATTATGCCTTGCTATGAAAATTTATGAAGTGAATACAAATTAAGATATTGAATGTTTTCAGCAGTTCAGAAGCTTCCTTCAGGCTTTCTCTGCATCATTATCCTCCCGCTACAAACATACCCACTGTTCTGACTGCCATCATCAATTATTTGTTTTACCAATTTCTGAACTATTATATAAATAAAATCATTTAGTATGTATTCTTTTTTTTTTTTTTTTTTTAAGATAGAGTCTTGCTCTGTCGCCCATGCTGGAGTGTAATGGCAATATCTCGGTTCACTGCAACCTCCGCCTCCCTGGTTCAAGCTATTCACATGTTTCAGCCTCCCAAGTAGCTGGGATTACAGGCACCTGCAACCACACCCGGCTAAATTTTTTTGTATTTTTAGTAGAGATGGGGTTTCGCCATGTTGGTCAGGTGATCCACCCACCTCGGCCTCCCAAAGTGCTGGGATTACAGGTGTGAGCCACTGCGCCCAGCCCTAAGTATTCTTTTGAATCTGTCTTCTTTTGTTCAGTAATACGGTTTTTTTTGGGGGGGGGAGGGGGTGGCAGGGGTTGGGGACAGTTTGAGACAGAGTCTCACTGTGTTGCCCAGACTAGAGTACAGTGGTGCAATCATGGTTCATTGCAACCTTGAACTCCCAGACTCAAGCCATCCTCCTACTTTACCTACCTGAGTAGCTGGGACTACAGGCGTGCACTACCAGGCCTGGCTTCTTTTTTTAAAAAATGTTTTTGTGGAGCTAGGGTTTTGCCATGTTACCTAGGCTCGAATAGCTGGGACTGCAAGCATGTGCCACCACACCTGGCTAGTTTTTGTATTTTTTTGGTAGAGAAAGGGTTTCACCATGTTGGCCAGGCTAGTCTTGAACTTCTGACCTAAAGTGATCCACCCTCCCCGGCCTCCCAAAGTGCTGGAATTACAGGCGTGAGCCACTGCACTTGGTCTTGATGGACGTTTTCAACTTGGGCTATGATGAATAGTTTTATGAACATTTGTTACGTGTCTTTTGATGCACCTATTAGTATACTTTTCCTTTTTGTTATACAACTAGTAGTGGACTTGCTGAGTCATATGGTTTCTGTAAAATGGCAAACATTTTCCAAATTCGAAACCATACATTTTTTAAATGCCAAACCTTTTATCCAAATTTGATGCTACCAATTTACATTCCCATCAGCACAGCAGTGTTTCAGTGTTCCTTTGCCCCATACTATCAGATGCTATTTTGTTTGTTTTGTGTGCCATTCTACACTGTACATGTGTAGCAGTATCTCATCGGAGTTTTGATTTGCATTTCCCAATAATATTGAACCCTTTTACATGTGCTTATTAGCTATTTGGATATTCTCTTTTGTAAATCCTGTATAGAACTTTTGTCTATTTTTTAATTGGATTGTCTTTCTTTTTCTTGTTGATTCGTAGTAGTTATCTCACTCTATGGCTTGCCCTTTTACCTTCTTAATGGTGTCTTTGGTGAAAAGATTGACTTTGCCAATCTTTTTTCTTAATGGTTGTTGCCTTTTGGGCCTGTCTAAGAAATATTTACCTAGTTCTAGGTCATAAAGATATACTATTAGGTCGTTTTCCAGAAGCCTTATTGCTTCACTTTTTACCTTTGGGTCTATAATCTATATGAAATGTATTCTTTTAAGGACAGGATTTATTTTTCCATATGGATATCATATTGATCTGTCACCAATACTTGAAAATACTCTCATGTTACTGAAACACTGCAGTGAAACTTTAGTTCTGAATCAGGTGATTAGAGAGAGAGATCTGTTTTTGGATTTTTAAATTCTGTTCCATTGACCACCTTTTTATCTATGCTTTTGTCTAGCTGTGTCTTAATTACTTTAGCTTTATATTAATCTTGATATTAAGCAGTATGCCTTTCTTCTCTCTCTCTCTTTTTTTTTTTTTTGAGACAATGTCTCACTCTTGTCGCCCAGCCTGGAGTGCAATGGCACAATCTCGGCTCACTGCAACTTCCGCCTCCCAGGTTCAAGTGATTCTCCTGCCCCAGCCTCCCGAGTAGCTGGGATTACAGGCACCTGCCAGCACACCTGGCTAATTTTTTGTATTTTTAGTAGAGGCGGGGTTTCACCATGTTGGTCAGGCTGGTCTCAAACTCCTGACCTCATGTGATCCACCCCCCTCAGCCTCCCAAAGTGCTGGGATTACAGGCGTGAGCCACCGCACCTGGCCTTTCTTCAAGTCTTCTATACTATTCTTGGACCCTTCCATTTCCACGTAAAAGTTATAATCCCTTAGTCTTTATGGTGTTATGTTCCTCAACCAAATATCTGGTAGCATAGCCTAATGCGTAAACACACTGCTTACAAACAGCCAAAATAAAACCAAGAACTACAAATTTAAATCGTTTTAATCAGCGTAATGCATGAGTGCTGTATGATTTATTTTGTGTATCACAGTCTCACAGAGATTGTTTTTCAACAACCAGCTATCTGTTTCTCATACATCAAAGTTGTCGTCATTATTAAAGAAGTTACAGAATTCCATTCAAGGAAAGTACTCTCTTTATTTAGGGACATACCTTAATTGGAGTGTATTGTTATGAAGATGAGACCCTCTTCATATCACCTGGATGGTCATAGATGAGACAAAAGTATAGGTCAAATAATTGATATGATGACTTGAGAAATTTTAAGAGTTTTGAGCAAATTCATTGGGCAGAGGGGAGCTGGGGACTGATGCCTGGCAATATGGTGAGAGACTGGACTTGGAGATGACAGTATAACTTAGGAATAAAGAGCCTGAGGTCTACAGCCAGATTGCCTGGCTCAGCCACTTACTAGCCATATGAATTTGGTAAGTTACTTATTCTTTGTATGCTTTATTTTTGTTATTTGTAAAGCATGGATAAGATTGCCTACCTTGCAGGGCAGTTTGATGCTTAAATTAGTTAATATAGGTAAAATGCTTAGGAATAGTACCTGGCATGTACAATTAACTAGACTACAGACCTTACTCAGATTTGGTTAATGGTCTAGTTAATTGCCATATATAGCTAGCTATTATTATAGCTAATAAAAGTTATAATCTGCCCCAGAAAGAGAGAACAACCACCAAAAATTGTTTTTTATATATATATACACACATATATCTGTGTGTTTGTGTATATACAGACACATACACATCTGTGTTTTTCGAAGAAATGTTCTAAGTTTGATGAAAACTATAAACCCACAGATACAAGAAGTTCAATGAATCCTAAGCACAAGAAATGTGAAGATTTCACTAAGACACAATATGAAACTGCTTAAAACTAACGATAAAGAAAAACTATTAAAATCAGTCAGAGAAATCACACAGTGGAGAAACAAAGATTACAGCACACTTCTCTTTGAAAAAAAAAAATTCAAGACAGAAGACAAGTGGGGCAGCATCCTTTTTTAAATTTTTTAATTTTCACATTTAGGAATAGCATCTTTAAATTAGTGAGACAAAGACACTATCAACCTAGAATGGTATACCCTGAAAAAATAATTTCAAAAATGAAAGCAAAGTGAAGATTTTCTCAAACATATAAAAAATGGAAGACTTTATCACCAGTTGACCTGTACTACAAGAAATGTTCAAGAAATTTCTTCAGGCAAAAGAAAAATGATACCACATGGAAATTCATGGAACTATACACAAAATGTACCCAAAAAACCCCAACCACAACAAATGAGTGCAGGCAAAATCTGACAAAACCAAGCTGGCCAGGGTGACATGCAACTGTATTCCCAGCATGCTGAGGGTGCTGAGGTGAGAGGACCACCTGAGCTCAGGGGTTCCAGAACAGCCTGGACAACAAAGCTGAGACCCCATCTCTTTAAAAAAAAAAAAAAAAATTCTGGCCAGGTGCAGTGGCGCAATCCCAGCACTTTGGGAGGCCTAGGTGGGCAGATCACGAGGTCAAGAGATTGAGACCATCCTGGCCAACGTGGTGAAACCCCATCTCTACTAAAAATACAAAAAATTAGCCGGGCGTGGTGGTGGGCGCCTGTAGTCCCAGCTACTCAGGAGGCTGAGGCAGGAGAATCGCATAAACCCGGGAGGCAGAGGTTGCAGTGAGCTGAGTGCTACTGTACTCCAGCCTCATGACAGAGTGAGACTCTGTCCAAAAAAAAAAAAAAATTTAGGCAAAATCTGAATAAGGTTTGTAATCTAGTTAATTGTATTCTCCCAGTGTCATTTTCCCATATAACTCACTGTCGTTATGTAAGATGTTACCTTTGGGAAAACTGGGTGATGGGTACATGGTTCTATCTGTACTGTTATGGGGTTTTCGTATTTATTAATAACAGCTATACTGAAATGTAATTCACATACCAAAAAATACATCCTTTTAAGATGTACACCTCGGTGATACTTAGTATATTTATAGACTTGTGTAACTATCACCACTGTCTAATTTTAGAGCATTTTTATCACCCCCCTCCCAAAAAAAAAAGTCATTCAGAGTCACTCCTCACACAACCCAGTCTAGGCAATGACTTGTCTACTTTTTATTTCTACAGATTTGCCTATTCCAGACATTTCATACGATTGGAATCACACAATATGTGGTCTTTTGTGTCTGATTTTCTTAGCACAATACTTTCAGTGAGTGTTCTTTCATTTCATGGCATGTATCAGTATTTCTTTTTTTTTCATAGCCAGATGTTCCCTAATGGGAATATATGACATTTTATTTATCCATTCATCATTTGAGGGACAGTGGGGTATTTTTGACTGTTACGAATAACACTGCTATGACCATTCATGTACAAGTTGATGTGTGTTTTCAGTTCTTTTGGGTATATGCCTAGGAGTAGATCTACTGAGTCACATGGTAACTCTATGTGTAACATCTTGAGGAACTGCCAAACTATTTTCAAAGTGTCTGCACAATTTTACATTGCTACCATTATTGTATGAAGGTTCCAGTAGATTTTACTCTTTCTTATTGCTTGTCTTTTTTGTTTTAACCATCCTAGTGGATATAACTTGATATCTCCTTGTGGTTTTGATTTGCATTTCCCTTAATGACTAATTATG
The DNA here is from genome assembly GCF_009828535.3 of Hylobates moloch. Classification (NCBI taxonomy): domain Eukaryota; kingdom Metazoa; phylum Chordata; class Mammalia; order Primates; family Hylobatidae; genus Hylobates; species Hylobates moloch. The sequence goes on along the minus strand of NW_026652294.1, from coordinate 48,950,353 downwards.
TCAAACACCCTTTTATGTACTTATTGACCATTTGTATACCCTCTTTGGTGAAATGTCTATTCCAGTATTTTGCCTGTTTTAATTCGTTTATTTGCCTTTTTATGGTTGAGTAGCAGGAGTTCTTTATATAGTTTGGGTTCAAGTCCCTTGAACACATGATTCACATATATTTTCTCCCATTCAGTGGGTTGTCTTTGCACTCTCTTGATGGTATCCTTTGAAGCATGACACTTCTTAATATTGATGAAGTCTGATTTATCTGTTTTTCCTTTTGTCACTTGTGCTTTTAGTGTCATATCTAAGAAATCATTGCCTAAACAAAGGTCACAAAGTTTACTACCATGTTTTCTTCTAAGAGTTTTATAGTTTTAGCTTATACATTTAGGTCCACAATACATTTTTAGTTAATTTTGATATATGAGATAGGGCTTCATCTTCATACCTTTGTTTGTGGTTATCCGGTTGTCCCAACACCGTTGAAGAGATTATTTTTTCCCATTGAATTGTCATTGCATCCTTGTTAAAAATCATTTGGCCAAGGCAGGAATGGTGACTCATGCCTGTAATTTTAGCACTTTGGGAGGGTCAAGTGGGAGGATTGCTTAAGCCCAGGAGTTCAAGACCAGCCTGGGCAACATAATGAGACACCATCTCTACAAAAAAAAATTTTTTTTAATTATCCAGGCATGGTGGTGCATACCTGTGGTCCTAGCTACTCAGGAGGCTGAGGCAAGAGGATTGCTTGAGCCCAGGAGGTCGAGGCTGCAGTGAGCCATGGTTGTACCACTGTATTCCAGCCTGGGCAACAGAGCGAGACCCTGTCCTAGAAAAGAAAAAAAAATCAATTGACTATAATGTAAGAGTATATTTCTGGACTCTTTATTTCATTGATCTATTCTGATGCCAGTACCATACTGCCTTGATTAATGTTGCATTGTAATAAATTTTGAAAATAGGAAATGTGAATCTTCCAACTCTGTTCTTCTTTTTAAAGGTTGTTTTTTAATTTTGGGCCCCTTATATTTCCATATAATTTTTATGATCAGCTGGTCAATTTCTGCAAAAATAAGGGAAAAAGGAGAGGAAGCAAGTAAGCAAGCAAGCTGGAATTTTGATAAGGATTGCATTAAATTGGTAGATTGATTTGGGGAGTATTGATTTCATAACAAAATTGTCTTCCAAACCATGAACATGGAAAACCATAATGCACCCTCACCCCCCGCCAAAAAAAGACTTGATACACACAGTATGGATGAAACTCATTCTAAAATGCACATTGCCTCCAAAGACCAGACAATCTTTAAAAAAGTATGTCAAATAATTTTCTTAAATTTTTTTAAATCACTTTCTCTGTTCTTAAAAATTAAGAACCCAATAACCCTGATAATTAAGCACTGATTTCTCTCTCTTAAGCTACCACTATTTCCATTAAATCCTCCCTTTTAGTGATCTTCAAATGGCCCTGTTGTTAATTGTAATGAGGGGGAAAAAGGCTATCTTTATTCCACTGGCCAGACTTTATTCTGCTGGTAAATTTTCATTTTGCAGGCAGAGAGGTTTTATCATAGCAGTTACTTGCAAGTGGGAAGTAGAAATGAAACAAAGGGAAGAAAAATGGTAGTATTTAAGGAAGAATGCAGAATCAACGTACACTAAGTAGGAAAAAAATCAAAATGTTTGACCTGGTGACATTTTAAGCATATTTTAAATGAAATGGTTTGGAGGGGAGGACCTGGCTTTGTGTTTCAATATACAGTATTTGAATACACTATTATGTTGGTGCAAAAGTAATTGTGGTTTTTGCCATTACTTTTAATGGTGCCATAATGGCAAAAACCTCAGTTACTTTTGCACCAACCTAATAAATTCCTGCAAGTGAGAAGCTTTTCATCTGGTCCTACAGAGCAACTTCAAAATATATTTCAGATATTCCCACCTTTTTTTAAAAAAATTATTATTTATTTATTTTTCAGACAGGATCTTGCTCTGTTGCCCAGGCTGGAGTGCAGTGACATGATCATGGCTAACTGCCACCTCAGCCTCCTGGGTTCAAGCAATTCTCCTAAGTAGCTGGGACCACAGGCGCGCACCACCACACCCAGCTAATTTTTGTATTTTTTGTAGAGATGGGATTTCACCATGTTGCCCAGGCTGATCTTGAACTCCTAGGCTCAAGTGATCAACCTGCCTCAGCGTCCCAAAGTGCTGGGATTTCAAGCATGAGCCACCGCTCCTGGCCCCACCCTTTTTTGTTTTCAGAAGTAACTGTTTTTAATTTATTTTAAAATAGGAAATGAAAATGGAATAGGGAAGAGGTTACTGACAGTTAAGTCTGTAATCTAGAAACCGGAAAGGAAGTGCCTCTACTGTTTCTACTTTATTCCACCAGAAATCCTGGCATACTTTAAGGAAGAGGAGACAGAGGCAGCCGTTGATAATCTAAGACTTAAGATGGAGGGATTCACAATTAGGTCCCTGTCTGTTACTTGAGAAGCTCCCACTAATTCATCTACTAGGCCTTTCATAATGTGTAAAATTTTACTCAAGATCAACAAATAAGAAAAGTTCAAAACAAATGTAATTGCCAAAGATAGTTTTTTCGTATCATAACCTGGTATTGGATTTCTTTCATTGTAGAGTGCACGGCAGATAATACCATATTAATGTCATCCTCAAATGATATTTTGAGACGAGGTAAGTAAATAGGAAAGAAAAAGTAGATTTAGCAAGGTGTAAAAAATACCAGTCAAACCAGATGAAAAGGACCTGGTGTGGTAGCAGTATCTAATATAGCCAGTCACAGAAGAATTCTTGAACTTCTTTCTGCATTAGTACTTGGAAGTACTGAAAGTAGTAATGTAGAAAGGGTTGCAGTTATCTGTCTCTTAAGAACCTCCATTTGATTACCTTACTTAGTGTTTACAACATGCTTTGTTAGGATTATTGAGATTAATATAATATGAGCAATATGCCTATTATTACAAGTTATCTCTTATTCAGACATTCTCACCATTTGTAATATTTCTTTCCAGTGAGGAAGACACTGTGTGTGTTCATTGGGAGCATAGATTCTGGAGTCAGGGAGCTCAAGTTCTAAGCCTGGCTCTACCATTTACTGGTTGTATTACTTTGAGCAAATAATTTAATTTATCTGTGCCTCTATTTTCTCACCTGTAAAATGAGGATAATAATTTCTACCTTAGTGGAATCTAAAGTTATGAAGGTTAAGTAAGCTAATATATGTAAAGTGTTTATGCTAATGACTTGTACATCATAAGCCTTATGTAAGTATATTCTAAATAAATATATACTCTTATTTTCCATATAGATTATAAACTTTTCAAAGTCAGTCACTATATCTCCGTGTTATATAAATTCTCATATCTGTTGTTAACCATGTACATAGAAAACACTTATTGTCAGAATAACTTTGTAGGAGACAGTGAAATAGAGTCCCAGAATATCTAGAGGTCTGGAATCTACGATGAGAAAAATTTGCAAAAGATTAGTTAGTTTAACCTTTAGGAGGGAGGAAAGTGTTACTCATTAATTTGAAGAGACCAGTTTTGCCTTTTCATTTTATCAAGGAATAAGAAGCTTTCAATTATTCTTGAGAAAAAAATAAGTATCTAAATGTTTATAATATAAAAATAACCCTACTGATTCTCTTATTTCTGTTCTGTGGCAGAGAAATCTATTTATGTTTCCTCTGGGTGGATAATAGGAGAGGAAAAATAGAGCCTTGTTTTTCTACCTGGACATACATTCAATGAGAGTTTTGTAGAGATTTTTCACAGATGGAACTTGAGTTCAGTACTAATATACAAAAATACACATATACCCTATCTCTGACCCCCAGCTTGTGACTTTATTAGAGAAGTTAATATAAATGTTAAATGGAATAATAACAATGCACATCTTACTTTCTTGGCATTTGGAGTGGTTTACTGTGTAATACTGAATATCCTAAATAATAGGATATGATTGTGTTTTGTGATGCTGTTGTGTTTTGGCATCAAACCGTATGACACTACAGTTAATGCTTGTAATGCTAACGAATATATCTGACCCCATAAAAATATTTTTGTGATGTCCTTTAAAATCTGTGCTACCGTGGATTGTTACAAGGTGAGATTAAATGCTCTGAATTTAGAACAAAACCTGAATAAATATGGACAGTAAGTCAACCTAACGTAAACAGATACTCATTTTAGGTAAATTTTTTTTTCTGCCTCACATTTATAATCATTTTGAGTTCCCTGGCTCATTTTTATTTGATTTGTGTAAATTGTTTACTTGGAAGCGAATTTATATTGAGAGTGAGTAATCCAAGAAAAACCTCATAACCTTGTAATTTTTTAGTTAAAATGTGAAAACTAAAGAAATGGCCAAAGTGAATGTACAAATAGTTGCAGAACTAGACCATTTTATTTTGAAAGATTCATGTTCTTCAATGCCTTCTTGTTACAGGTGATGCTGAACAGGAGCTTGGCCCCCCTCCATCTGTAGATGAGGCAGCAAACACACTCATGACTCGTCTGGGTTTCCTTCTTGGAGAGAAAGTCACAGAAGTTCAGCCAGGTGACCAATACAGCATGGAAGTACAGGATGAAAATCAGGTAAGCTGTTTGCTATCACCTTTGTGAAACATGGTGTGAATCAGCTTATTATGCCAGAAATAATCCCAATTGTTGAATGCCTTTTGAGGCCTAGAATACAACTTAATTTTCCATAATCACTGTTATTTCTTCAGTTTGTGAATAATCTTTTAGCTTTAGTCTTAGATTTAACAACCCAAAAAGCCACTTTTAGGTTTTGATTGATTTAATGAATGAATGAGCAAGCCAACAAATAAAATTGACATGTATATAAGCACTGCACCCCAAATTTGCAGAATATACATTCTTTTCAAGTGCATGTGGATTATTTACCAAATTGGTTGTATGCTGAGCCATAAAGCAGGTCTTGACAAATTTCCAAAGATTCCAGTTACTGTGACCACAGTAGAATTTATCAGTTACAAAATGATAATTTAGAAAGTGGTATCTAAAAGATTACTTGGATCATTAGTTCAGATTTTTTACTTTTCTAAAATACACATTTAAAACTAATATTTCTTTTTAAGCACATCTTTAGCTATATCCTACAAGTTTTGTTATACTTAGTTTTTATTTCAATTTAAAATATTTTCTGATTTTTTTGTGATTTCGTCTTGGACTCAAAGGCTACTTAGAATTATATTACTCAATATCTAAATATTTGGGGATTTTCTAAGTATCCGTCTCAGAAAGTTAAAAAATCAACAGTTTTATTTTTATTTATTTTTATTTTTATTTTTATTTTTATTTTTTGAGACGGAGTCTCGCTCTGTCGCCCAGGCTGGAGTGCAGTGGCGCAATCTAGGCTCACTGCAAGCTCCGCCTCCCAGGTTCACGCCATTCTCCTGCCTCAGCCTCTCCGAGTAGCTGGGACTACAGGCGCCCGCCACCACGCCCGGCTACTTTTTTGTATTTTTTAGTAGAGACGGGGTTTCACCGTGGTCTCGATCTCCTGACCTCGTGATCCGCCCGCCTCGGCCTCCCAAAGTGCTGGGATTACAAGCGTGAGCCACCACGCCTGGCCTAAAAATCAACAATTTTAAAAATATTTTATAGTTTTCTTTCTTTTTGCTGTTTTCATTTTTTTCAGTTTAAATGTAGCAAAAGAAAGTACTAGAGTTAGATTCATTTATATGATCTTAATCTTCAGCGTGAATGTCTGATAGTGAAGCGTTTTATTCAGGAGATGACAAATTAATTTTAATTAAATTAATATTAAAATATGCATATTTTATTAATAAATATTAGTGAAGAGTCTATATCACATATTACTTTTGTTACAATGAGATATACAAGGATTATTTGAATATATTTATATATCACGTGGATAAGTTCAGATGTTCCAGGGCGCTCTCCTCAAGCCTCACTCCTTAGGTTATTGGTTTTGCTAGCTGCACATTACTTAAATACTATCTTAACTCCCTAATTATCTCTAGCCCTGCCTTTCCTTTTACTTGAAATTTGTATATTTATCTTCCCACATTATATTTTCTACCTAATGTTCAAAATGTATCTCAAACTTAACATGTCAGATTTCTCCCTAGAACCTGTGCCTTCTGCAGTGTTTCCCATATAAATAAATGGTATCACCTACTTGCATAGGACAAAAGCATTGGAGCCATTTGACTTCCATCAGACCCACATTCACTCTTTCAGCAAATCATAGACCCCGTCTTCAAAATATGTACTCAATCTGATCCCTTCTCACTATTCCCACTGCTATACCCAAGTCAAAGCTACTGTCATCTTTTGCCTGTGCTACTGCAATAGGTACTAGAATGTAAGGCTGGAAGGCTGGGATTTTTTGCCTATTCTACCCGTCGCTGTATCCTCTGCCCCTAGAACATTACTGTCATTACTAGGTGCTCAGTAGGTATTTATTATATGAATAAATGGCCTTCTTTTTTTTTTTTTTTTTTTTTTTTTTTTTTTAATCTCGGCTCACTGCAAGCTCTGCCTCCCGGGTTCACGCCATTCTCCTGCCTCAGCCTCTCCGAGTAGCTGGGACTACAGGCGCCCGCCACCACGCCCGGCTAATTTTTTTGTATTTTTTAGTAGAGACAGGGTTTTAAATGGCCTTCTAATAGGTCTCTGCTTCCACTCTTGCCCCCCTGCAGTCTGTTCACACAGTAACCAGAGTGATCCTTGTAAAATATGAATCCAATTCTGTCACTTTGCTTGTAGTCTTCTACTGTGTTCCCATCATACTTAAAATAAAATCTAAAATCTTTACTGTGGCCCAGAAGGCTACACCTGATCTAGCCACTTGCTACCTCTCCCACATCACTTCCTACCCCTCTCCTACATCACTTCCTACCCCTCTCCCACATCACTTCCTACCCCTCTCCCTTTCACGCACTGCTCTCCAGCCACATTGGCCTCCTTGCCATTCACCAGACACATCAACTATCTTCATTTGTACTGGAATGTTCTCCCCCCATAACTCACTTCATCACTTATTCAGTGTTCTGCCTAAATGTTACCTCCTCAGAGAGGTCTTACTTAATTCCTCTTCTAATAATTGCACCTGCCCATCCATATACCCCTATCCTTCTACTTTGTTTTTTCATAGCTCTTACCATTAACTGATATTACATTACATGTTTAGTTGTGGGGTTGTTTTACCTCATGACAAGAATGTATGTTTCATGATGTCAGAGCTGATGATTTTTTAAATCAATTTACATTGTAACTATGTCAATATGCTGTGCTCTGTGAATAAAAAATGGGAATGATATTGTTGAGGGATTTTTAAAAATTGGGATCAATAAAACATCTATTTCACCTTTCATTTCTTGATATTCATGTCAAGTTAAAATGTGACTGTTATAGTAATGACCAGGTAACTTGATGTCATATCTTATAACCCAAATATTTTTCAAGGACCCTGTCATTTCTACACAGCTACATTTCCTTGGATGATAAAATTTGTGCTTGTTGTTCTTGAGATTCTGCATGTCACAGTGATTTTTGCATAAAGTCACAAGTCTATGGAGTGCACCTTACTTGCACATTACTGAATAACATAATCTTAAGTAAATGAGCAGTATCATTGATTTAATTAAAGCAATATGGTGGAATAGAAAAGCCATTGAACCAGGAGGAAGAAAATTTGTGTTCTAGTTCCAACTCTGCCATCTACCATTTTGTAAATTTGGACGTGTCACTTAACCTTTCTGAGCTTTATATTTTTCATAGGTAATAATAACTGATATTTATTAAATACCTACTGTGTACCAATTATTGTACTAATTGTTTTACTTGCACTATTTTGTTTAAGCTTCTTCACAACCCAGTGTGGTAGAGTTCATTCATATCCCAATTTTCAAATAAGAAAGTGATGGAATGGTATTCATATCCAGGCAGTCTGCTTTTGTAATCTGTGCTCTTAACAGCCACACCATACTGTTCCAGTGTAATATGAAATAATAACATCTGACAGAGTTGTTGAAAGGATCAAGTTAAATCATGACTATGAAAATACTTTGTAAGCTGTAAAATGTTATATAAATAAAAAGAATAAAATAATATGCAATATAGTTAGTATATAAATATATGCAGGAACTGTGTGATTTGGGGGAAATTACATCATAGCTTTCATACTTTCATTGGTTTCATTTTCACATTTCTTAAGTGGGGGAAATAACATACATTATGCCTCTCATACCAGGTTGATAAGGAGTAAATGAGATAATATATAAAAATATTTTTAAGTTGTTAAGCTTTATACAAATGTAAAATATTAATAATGATGCTAAATGATAGCCTTATTGCAGTATAATATACACTGGAACTATCTTGGAACCACACAAGAAAGTGGCTAAATTGATCATCGGAATTTCTGGTCTCAGGAAGATTATTAAGAAGTAGGAGGTCATGTTAATTTGGTGACTTTTTTCTGAACTAAACAGTATATTAGCAAAGATAAACTGCTATGCTTAGGAAGATCGTGTAGTGATGATATTCTCAAAATAGTAATGACAGAATCTAATGCAAGTCAGCATACATCATTTTTCTGCAAAAAAAAACAAAGCATGAAAGTGATATTCATCTGACCCCTTTATTCTTTCAGTAGTTTCCAAGGTATTCAAATGGACCTTATGAATTTCCTCTTTAGCTTCTTACGTTGTGTATTTGTAGGACCTTTAAGAGATCCAAATTGGGAGCTTTCTTAGGATCCTTCTGGAGAACACTAAGGGCAATGGGAAAAACACTGAAAGGTTTAGGAAGTGCAGTGGCTTAAATAGATGTCCATTTTAGCCTACAGCATGAAGAATAAATGTTGTCTTTCTCTAGCTCATTAACTAGTCTCCTTAAATAAATATAAGGCCTGCCTTTTAAGTCATAAGCCATGAACAGTTTTCTGTTTTCTAAATGGCTTGATATTTAAGCTTTGCTTTTACAGTTAAAGCTTTTAAAGTATACATTCAGTGATATGTGCTTTATTTTGCAGAAAATAACTTAGAGTAAAAATAAGTAAGTGCCGTTTGGGCTTAACCTCCACGTTGTCTATATTATGCATGTAATATGATTTTCTTTCACAAAGAACAGAATGAGAATCTTGTCTAAGAACAGAAATGAGTTATTATGAAAGTAATAGATTCATACCATAATAAAACTTCTTTTTTTTTTTTTCTTTTTTTTTGAGACAGAGTCTCACTCTGTTGCCCAGGCGGGAGTGCAGTGGCACGACCTTGGCTCACTGCAACCTCTACCTCCTGGGTTCCAATGATTCTCATGCCTCAGCCTCCTGAGTAGCTGGGAGTACAGGCATGCACCACCACACCCAGCTAATTTTTGTATTTTTAATAGAGATGGCATTTTACCATGTTGGCCAGGCTGGTCTCAAACTCCTGGCCTTAAGCAATCCACCTGCCTCAAGCCTCCCAAAGTGCCAGGATTACAGACATAGGCCACCATTCTGGGCCTAAAACTTTTCCAATATGGGATGACTATAGCTATATCTAATGTAAAAGACCTGAGTACAGTTGATCTACTCACATGTGTCTCAGACTGGGAGTGGGAGGTTAAAAATTGTTTGCCACATTTCTAACCTGAAGGATTCCAATTCCAATTCAGTAAGTCTGGAGTGGGGGCTCAGTATCTGTCAATTTTGTGAGAGAGCTTGCAGGTTTGTTTTTTCCATGTCACACGTGATATTACTGTGTGCCTAGTTAGGAATCATTGCTCTGTAAGGGAAAAAAGATTTTAAGGTTAAAAAAAAAATCATTCCTGTGGTAGACCAGCATCATATTATAAAAATAGAGATTTTAAAAAATTGAAACTCTCCTCTTCTCTGGAGAGATAACATATAATAGAAGAGAAATTTGGATACATTTGAGATCTTACTGTGTTGTTAAGAAAAATCAGATTCTAATATTATTGATATGATTGAAAAGATTTACTTGGTTGGAGGGTAATGAGAATGTCACTTGTTCTTGGTTGAGTCAAATGTATCTTTTGTAACCTGGTTATAGTATTTAAATTAAAATCAAAACCTAGATTCAACACAGATGATTAAACACAAGGGACTGCATCTAGGCATCATCTTAGGATGAGTTGAAGAGCCTTAATATTCTCATAGCTAGTTATCAACACATTCTCCAGTTATTAAATTTTAGCAGAAAGAGTATGAATAGAGACTCTATTTGTAAAGAAGTTGAAAGGCTTCTTTTAAATTTAACATTTAAAGATGTTAAATTTATCATTAGTGCGTCTTCAAGTAATTTTGCTGCCGATCACTTAATAATTTTAAAAACGATAAAATGTTGGCCGGGTGCAGTGGCTCATGCCTATAATCCCAGCACTTTGGGAGGCTGAGGTGGGTAGAACCCAAGTTCAGGAGTTCAGGACCAGCTTGGCCAAGACAGTGAAACCCCGTCTCTACTAAAACTATAAAAATTAGCCAGGTGTGGTATTTGGCGGCTGTAATCCCAGCTACTCGGAAGGCTGAGGCAGGAGAATCACGAGAATCACTTGAACCTGGGCGGCAGAGATTGCAGTGAGTCGAGATTATGCCATTGCACTCCAGCCTGGATGACACAGTGAGACTCCATCTCAAAAAAAAAAAAAAAAAGGATAAAATGTTTTTAGTGTTTGAAAAAATATACTTTTATTCACTATTGTAGTAATTTATTTGTGTAGAAAGAGTTGAAGGAAAGTGAATTGTCATTAAATTAGGTAAACCAGAATATATTACCACCAACCTTTTTAGTAATTATTCATTCCTTCACATCAAAACTTAAAAAGTAAATAACTTCACGTGTAAGAATCATTCAGGATACAAAGTGATCTCAGGCTGTAATGCTGTTACAGAGAAGTTATTTAGGTTTGTATTAAATTAATATTAATTCTGTTTTATTAGACAAACTTTTAGAATAAGGCATTTTTCCCTGCATTCATGTATTGTCTCTGGACAGCTGCCTATGTATCCAAAAGACACTTCCTTGCATTAAGAACTTTATTTCTTCCCAGCTGTAGAGACTTTTTTTCCCTTCCATCTGAAGAAAATTATTGGCTGGGTCCAGTGGCTCACGCCTATAATCCCAGCACTTTGGGAGGTTGAGGCGGGTGGATCACCTGAGGTCAGGAGTTCGAGACCACCCTGGCCAACATGGTGAAACCCCATCTCTACTAAAAATACAAAACTAGCCAGGTGTGATGGCGCATGCCTATAATCCCAGCTATTTGGGAGGCTGAGGCAGGAGAATCGCTTGAACCTGGGAGGCGGAGGTTACAGTGAGCCAAGATTGTGCCATTGCACTCCAGCCCGGGCAACAAGAATGAAACTCTGTCTCAAAAAAAGAAAGAGAGAGAGAGAGAAAAGGAAGGAAGGAAGGAAGGAAGGAAGGAAGGAAGGAAGGAAGGAAGAAGGAAGGAAGGAAGGAAGGAAGGAAGGAAGGAAGGAAGGAAGGAAGGAAGGAAAATTATTAACAAGGCAAAGTTCCAGGTCTTCCAAAAAGTTATATTGATTGCAAGGAAAACTTGCAAATAGCAGGGAGAACTTGTGCTTAATAAAAAATTTCTCTATTCTATTAATGAATGGCAATGATAGGGCACTTGTCACTGGAAATTTTATAGGCAGAAAAACTGGCAATAGTCTTTGTTAGTGTTAAGTTCATCAAGTTTCACATTAATTTATAGACCCCAAAGTCCTTACCCGAGAAAGCAAAAACAAATAGAGCCTAGTAGATGTAAAAGCTATGCATGTAGTTCTTTTTTTTTCATCAAAGCATTTATTTTATCTTAAAATATACTTCAACAGCTGATCAGGTTATCTTACTTATTCATGATTCCAATTTTTCAGACCTCAGCAATCACCCAGCGGATAAGTCCTTGTTCCACTCTGACTAGCAGCACTGCCTCTCCACCAGCCAGTAGCCCCTGCTCTACACTCCCACCCATCAGTACAAATGCAACTGCCAAGGACTGCAGCTATGGGGCTGTTACTAGTCCAACCTCTACCCTTGAAAGCAGAGATAGTGGCATCATTGGTGAGTTGGTTTTTATATTGATAATTTTGTGTCCTGTTTTTCCTTTTTAAAATAATTACACAAGCTTAAGGTTTTCAAAAATTCTGCTTTTGAATTGTTGAGATGTATATATAAAACTTTCCTTGTCTTTTTAATGATGCTGGAGAGAGAAACTTAAGGGTAAACAAAATGAAAGGTATTCCTCCCTGCTTAACCATTCCTTATCAGGATATTCCCTGATAAGAAGGAGTGGATTTTTAAAAAAAACCTCTGTGCACTTCTTCCTGTAAATGCACGTACATCATCTATCTACCAACAGAAGTAGTTCAGAAAAAGTTCATTCCTTACTGGTATAGTCGAGAGTTTTATGAAAGAAAGGTGAGATTAGATTAAGTGGCGAAAGAGTTAACGATTTGAGTTGTTCTGGGTCTATTTGTGCAAAACATATATTAGTTATTTAATTAGTTTTGGGAGCCCCTTTAGACTTTGTTTTTCTTCTTGTCAATAAGACAGCCCTGTTTTTTACCTTCTGCAAAGTAGAAAAATGGTATTTCTTTGCTTATGATTTGAAACCTTATATGAATACATTTTTATGGCAAGCTTGGGCATAAAGAGAACTTGAAACTCAGAAGTATTCAAGCAAAGAAATTTTCTATTCCATTTTTCCCTTGTGAATTTTCTAATACTTTTTTTTTTTTTTTTTTTACCAAAGATCCTAGTTTACTACTTAGTCCTAGAAATATATCTAAATCTTCAACCCGATTAGCAGTTTGCAGCAGAAACTAAAACCACTCTGATAAAGGCAATGCTGATGGGACATTATGTAGTTTATTATCTCCAGCAGACTCTAGGTAAACATTTCATCAGAGCCAGATGTGGACTGTTGGAGGCTTATTCATGTTCAGGAGATAGGCCATCATCATTTATATGTATTGTTATGATTCAACATCTCTTGCTATGAAAATCATATAGGATATTTCTAGCTCAGGAAATCTTTCATCATATTCAAAATTTTGAGTGATCTTTCTAGAGTAATATTTCCTACTAATGCATTTTGACAACTAGAAAATAGTAAAGTATTGTGATTACCCTTTGGGACACTGTTCTAATGCTCTTCTTATAGTAGGTATGGAGATAAGAAGAGTAGGGGAAGAGTATAGTTCTGGAGCTTCTCAGTTTTTATGGTTATCAAGTTGTATAATGATTCAGGTATTGAACATTATCCTATACCATTGGCATTTACAAAATGCTAAAAAAAAATTGCATTTCCTTTAATAATGGAGTTACCAGTAGACTCCTTGGACAAATAAGTCTGTATATTTTCTAGTCAGAGATAAGAATATAAAAATAATATAAAGCTATATATTTATACTCTGTGAGAAGATAAAATGGAAATTGGGCTTCTGTCCAAAACATAAATGACATTTCTGGGTATTCCTTTTCTACCTAACAACCAGAAGATGACAGTGTCATAGTCTCCAGCAGCTTTATGTAGAATAAAGAAGAAAGAACATAGGTGGTAATAAAAATAATTTTAATTAAAAGTTATTTATGGCTAGATTTCTCTTCAGACCCCCAAAATTATAGTATATGCCAACCCCAATTAAGTATTTAGGAGTAGAGCATAAATGGGGAATGAATGTGTTCCATCATCTATGATATTGCACATGTGAATATATGGGTTTATATTTATACATAGGTAGACAAAAGTGATTATGTTTTTTCCTCTCTCCCTCTGGGCCCCAGGTGCAGAGAGCTGAATTAATAATACTCCTCAATATATACAGATTGGTCTGTACAAAGCTCCTCTCAGTTTATTACTTTTCCGTTTATTCTCAATCCCATTTAATTGCAGCCTTGCTATTATATTTATATAAGTCCTTGAATATTAATGTGTCCTTGAATATTATGTTGTTTTTGTGTATGTTTGTGATTTTAATTTATAAAGTGGCATGTTAATACAGCTCTTATTCTGCTTTCTAAAATCTATATGAACACCAAATTTCTTGCTTCTGATGATGTAAATATTCTTCACATTTTACTTGCGTACACTTAGATTACTTCCAACTCCTCTACCATTTGTACAAACCTTTTCTGGAGTTTATGCCTAGGACTGGAATTACCGAGTCATGGGGCATATGATTATTTAACTTCATGAAGTACTCCCAGATTATTATCCAGAATAGTTACAGTAATTCACATTCTCATCAGCAGTATATAAAGCTTCTTTTCCCTTTTCTCGTTCTTTGTTGACATCTCATTCTTTGTTGACTAGACATCAAATTCATTTGGCTGTAAAATCTTACCTGAGCTAAGATGAGGCTACTTACAGTCTTTATCCTATTAAATATGAATATCTATACATTTTATTGTAGAAATGTTAATGTACTTGGTTACAGGATACTATTCCCTATGCTATATACAGTATCTGTGCCTTTTTACTTTTTTAAAATATGAGACATTCTGTATTTTGAAACACATCTTCAGAGTTTCAAATATGCGATTATAGACCTGTGTCTTCTGACTTTCTGATTTTAGTTAAATCTGATGGTTATAAATTGTCTCATTTTAATATGCATTTCTTTGATTAGTGTAGAGGTTCTGCAGCTCTTCATATGCTCACTGCCTATTGTGTACTTGTTAAGGGAGTCATTCAAATGGAAATAGGTAAAGTTTTGGGAGAAGAATAATCTAAAGAAGGCAAATGCAAAGAGAAGAAAACAGAGGACTGAGCACAAAATCCTAGAGCACATTCAAAGAGCAGGGAATTGGAAGTGGGAGAAGAATGAGCCAGTGGACACCAAAAAAAAAGTAGTCAGATAAATAGGAGAAAACTTGGGCAGTGCAATGCCACCAAAGCCCAGGGAGACGCATGTTCCAAGGAAAGGGTTGCGGAAAGTTTGGTCAACAAATGACGAAAGTTGAGAAGACAAAGGAAAATGAAGATGATTAAAGAATAAAAGTAATTCCCACATTTGGCTTCCTTCTGTAGATATAAAAAATATATATTTATTTGTTTAGAAGTTGTGGCAGATGTTAATGCCGTGACTGCAAAGTGTATCTCTAACTTACATAAATGCACATCAATGTGTGGATTCATTCATTTTAAATAAATACTGAGTAAATAAAAATATTTTTATAGCAAAGTTGCAGGATACAAAATCAACACCAAAACAAGTTGTATTTCTATATCCTAAAGATGAAAAATCCAAAAAGAAAAATAAGGAAACAATTTCATTACAGTGGCATCACAAAGAATAAAATAGGAATAAATTTAACCAAGGAGGCAAAAAAAAAAAAAAAATTCTACATTGAAAACTGCAAAACATTGCAGAAGAAATTTTAAGACTTAAATGGAAAGATATCCTGTCTTCATGGATTGGAAGACTTACTATTGTTAAGATAACAATATTTATCCAAGCAATCTACAGATTCAAATCAGTCTCTATCACAATCCCAACAGTAGTCTTTGCAGAAATAGAAACATCCAGCTGGGAATAGTGTGGCGTGAACTTGTAGTCCCAGCTCCTTGGGAGGCTGAGGCAGGAGGATCATTTGAGCCAGGAGTTCAAGTCCAGCCTGGAAAACCTAGCAACACTCTGTTTCTAAAAAAAAAAAAGACTCATCCTAAAGAAGAAAGAAAGAAAGAAAAAGAAAGAAGGAAAGAAAGAGAAAGAAAGAAAGGAGGGAGGGAGGGAGGGAAAAGAAAAGGAAAGAAAAGAAAGACTCATCCTAAAAGTCATATGGAATCTTAAAGGACCCCAAATAGCCAAAACAATCTTGAAAAAGAACAAAATTGGAGGACTCACATTTCCTGATTTCAAAACTTATTACAAAACTACAGTAATCAAAGCAGCATAAAGAGACCAGAAATAGGGGGCCAGGTGCAGTGGCTCATGCCTGTAATCCCAGCACTTTGAGAAGCCAAGGCAGACGGATCAGTTGAGGTCAGGAGTTTGAGACCAGCCTGGCCAACATGGTGAAACCCCGTCTCCACTAGAAATACAAAAAGTAGCCAGGCGTCGTAGCAGGAGCCTGTAATTCCAGCTACTGGGGAGGCTGAGGCAGGAGAATCACTTGAACCTGGGAGGCAGAGGTTGCAGTGAGCTGAGATCAAGCCACTGCACTCCAGCCTGGGCAACTGAGCGAGACCCTGTCTCAAAAATAAATAAATAAACAAAAATAAAGAGACCAGAAATAAACTCTTGCATATATGGTCAAATGGTTTTTGACAAGGGTGCTAATACCATGTGGCATGGACAGTCTTTTCAACAATTAGTATTAGGAAAATTGAATATTGACATGCAAAAGAATGAAGTTGGTCATTTACCATCTACCATCTACAAAAATTAAAATGGATTAAAGACCTAAACACAGTGATTAAAAACTGTAAAACTACTCAAAATTTAACCAAGGAGGCAAAAAAAAAAAAAAAAAACCTTGTACACTGAAAACTACAAAACATTGCAGAAGAAATTTTTAAGACTTAAATAGAAAGACATCCTGTATTCATGGATTGGATATAGGAGAGGAACAGAGAACATAGGAGGAAATCTTTGGACATTGCATTTGGTATTGATTCCTTAGATATGAACCAAAAGCACAGGCAACAAAGGAAAATAATACATTGGACTTGATATAAATTTAAAACTTTTGTGCATCAAATGATACTATCAAGAGAGCAAAAAGGCGGGGCACTGTGGCTCACACCTGTAACTTTGGGACAGGTTACACAACTTTGGGAGGCTGAGGCAGGTGGATCACCTGAGCTCAGGAGTTCAAGACCAGCCTGGCCAACATAGCGAGACCCCCATCTCTACTAAAAATATAAAAATTAGGCATGGTGGCACAAGCCTGTAATCCCACCTACTCAGGAGGCAGGAGAATCACTTGAAGCCGGGAAGCAGAGGTTGCAGTGAGCTGAGATCACACCACTACACTCCAACCTGAGTGACAGAGCAAGACTTCATCTCAAAAAGAAAAGAGAGCAAAAAGAAAACCCACAGATATTGGAAATAATGTATCTGATAAGGGATTAATATCCAAAATATATAAAGAACCCTACAACTCAACAACAACAACAAACCAATTCAAAAATGGGAAAAGGACTTACATAAACATTTCTCCAAGAAGATATACAAATGGCCAATAGACACATGAAAAGATATTCAACATCACTAGTCATTAGGGAAATGCAAACCAAAACCACAATAAAATACTACTTTATATCCATTAGGATGACGATTATAAAAAGAAAGTGGAACGTAACAAGTGTTGGCAAGGATGTGGAGAAATTGGAACTCTCATACATTGCTGCTGGGAATGTAAATGATGCAGCTGCTGTGGAAAAGAGTATGGCAGTTCTTCAAAAAGTTCAACATAGAATTGCCATATGATCCAGCAATTTCTCGTCTAGGTATATACCTGAAAGGATTGAAAGCAAGAATTTGGACAGATACTTGTATGCTGATGTTCATAGTGGCATTTTCACAACGGCCAAAAAGTGGAAATAATACAAATGAATATGGACAGATGACTGGACAAACAAAATGTGATATATACATGCAATGAAATATTATTCACCTTAAAAAGAAATGAAATTCTGATATATGCTACAACATGGATGAACTTTGAAAATGTTATGCTGAGTTAAGCCAGACACAAAAGGATTGTATGATATATATGATTCCACTCATATAAATGGAATACCAGAATAGCTAACTCATAGAGACAAAAAGTAAAATAGAGAATACTGAGTGGGGCTACAGCAGCGTGGGGAGTTGGTGGGATGTGGAAATGGGAAGTTATTGTTTAATGGATACAGAATTTCAGCTGGGGATGATGAAAAGTTCTAGAGATGGATAATGTTGATGTTTGTACAACATTGTGAATATACTTAGTGCCCCTTAATTATACACTTAAAAATGGCTAAAATAATTTTATGTCATGTATATTTTACCACAGTAAAACATTTTTAAAGGAATACTTATTAATATGTATATAGTATAGACAATAAGAATACAGCAAATACCTGACTACCTCTCTTACCCTATAACAAAAATGACCTGTATTATACGCTAAAGCCCTCCTCTGTATCTCTTCCCATTTCTCTATTCATACCCTACCCTGAGAGGTCATCTGAATTTTGTGATTATCATTCTAGTACTTTCTTTCATGATTTTGCCACATTTGTATCCCTAAATAATTTATTATTTAGATCTCATGTTTTCAATTTCATATACCTGAAAGCATATTTATGCAAATTTCTTTCTTTTTTTTTTTTTTTGAGACAGAGTCTTGCACTTTTGCCCAGGCTGGAGTGCAATGGCGCAGTCTCGGCTCACTGCAAGCTCCACCTCCCGGATTCATGCCATTCTCCTGCCTCAGCCTCCCGAGTAGCTGGGACTACAGGCACCCGCCACCACACCCGGCTAATTTTTTGTATTTGTAGTAGAGACGGGGTTTCATTGTGTTAGCCAGGATGGTCTCGATCTCCTGACCTTGTGATCCGCCCGCCTCAGCCTCCCAAAGTGCAGGGATTACAGGCGTGAGCCACCGCGCTCAGCCACAAATTTCTTTTGTGCTTAGTGTTATGTATCTCAGATACATTCATGTTGTTGCATTTTAGTCTGCTTGTTTTTATTGCCATATCATATTCTACTGTATGAATATAGCACATTTGTTTATTCATTCTGTTGATGAAAAGTTGAGTTGTTTCCACATTTTTGCTCTTGCAAATAGTGCTGCTGTGATCGTTAGTCATATGTACGATTCAGAATGTTAGAAGTGAAATTGTCAGGTTATTAGAAATGTGTCTCTTTCAACTTTATAAAATAATTTCATCTTTTATGAAACTATACCAGTTTATACTGCCACTAGCAATATGCTGTAGAATGTTCCATTTGCTATAGATCTTTCCCATGTTTCATGATTGTCAGGCTTCATTTTGCCAATCTGGATGATATGAAAGTTATCTAATTGCGATATTAATTTGTATTTTCTTGATCACTGATGAGGTTAAACAATCTTTTCACATGTTTATTAGCCAATTAGGTTTCCTCTTTTGTGAAATGCCTGTTCAAGTTTTTGCTCATTTCCTATTGTGATTTGTCTTTTCCTTACAGATTTGAAAGAAATCTTTATTTTTTAATAGGAAGCCTTAATTTTAATGTAGTCAAGTTTTTTTATTTTTTCCTTTGTATTTGATATTTTTGTGAAACTTTGCTTTGTCGTTTAAGTCCTTAAAATCACCTAGCATTGGTACAAGAGTACAAATTTATGTTTTTCTGTACAAATAACTAGTTCCATTACCATGTTCACATGCAGTGTGTTGCTGCTAAAAGCAAATTTCATAAATGTCTAGGTCTTTTTCTAAGCTTTTATTCAATCCATTGGTAAATCACTCTCTCCTTGTAACAATATTGTACTGTCTTAATTACAACTGCTATAAGTCTTGATACTTGGTAAACAAAGTCCCCTATCTTGATCATCATCTTGAGGATTCTTGGCTATTCTGTACCCTTTCTTCTCCCAAATAAATTTAAGAATCAATTTGCCAAACTCATGAAGAACCCCTTTTGAGATTTTTATTAGAACTGCATTGAAACCATAGATCAATGAGTGATGAATTTACAACTATTTCCAGTATTAAATCTTCTAATCCAGGAATATATTTTTTATCTCTTTCATTTAGAGCTTCTTTAATATCTTTCAATAAAATGTTCTAATTTTTCAATAGGGTCTGGTATATCCTTTCAAAGATCTTTTTTCCTAGATGCTTTATATTTTTATGCGTTTGTCAGTGTTACGTCTTTTTCATTATACTTCTTACCTGTTGCGTAGAAATATGTAGAGATTTGTATATTGTATTCAGCACTGTAGCAAATTCTCTTATTAAATAATTTATAGTTTTTTGTGGTTTTCTACATATACAACCATACATATTGTTTGCAAATAATGACATTTTTATGTTTTCCTTACCTATCTTTATATCATGGATTGTTTATTGATTGATTTCTTTCTTCCTGATTTTTTTTTTCAATTTTTTTGAGACAGAGTCTCTCTGTTTCCCAGGCTGGAGTGCAGTGTTGCAATCAGCTCGCTGCAACCTCCACCTCAAACTCCCACTGAAGTGATCCTCCCTCTTCAGCCTCCTGAGCATCTGGGACTACAGGCGCATGCCACCACACCCAGCTAATTTTTGTATTTTTTTTGTAGAGACAGGATTTTAACATATTGCCGAGGCTGGTCTTGAACTCCTGGGCTCAAGCAATCCACCCGCCTCAGCCTCCAAAAGTGCTGGGATTACAGGCATGAGCCACTGCACCCGGCCACACTTTTTTTTTTTTTTCCTTATTGTACCAGCTAATTCTCTGGCACATTGAATTATAGTGATGGAAGCAGTCATCTTTATCTTGTAACTGATTTTTAAAGAAATGCTTGTTTTTTTGTTTGTTTTGTTTGTTTGTTTTGAGATGGAGTCTCGCACTGTCGCCTGGGCTGGAGTGCAGTGGTGCAATCTCGGCTCACTGCAACGTCCACCTCCCAAATTCAAGTGATTCTCCTGCCTCAGCCTCCCAAGTGGCTGAGATTACAGGCGCGCGCCACCACGCCTGGCTAATTTTTTGTTTTTTTAGTAGAGACAGGGTTTCCCTATGTTGGCCAGGCTGGTCTCGAACTCCTGACCTCGTGATCCACCTGCCTTGGCCTCCCAAAGTGCTGGGATTACAGGCGTGAACCACTGCTCTTGGCCTAAAGGAATGCTTTCAGTATTTCGCTATTAAGTATTATGTTCCTGTATTTGTTTGTAGACAGCATTATCAGGTTTATAAAATGTTTATTTCCAGTTTGTTATGTATTTTTAACCATAAATGAATATTAATTTTTTCAAATGCTTTTACAGATATCTGTTGAGGTGATGAAATAGTTTTTCTCCTTTATTCTTTCAATGGTGTAAACTACATTAATTTTTCAAATGTTAACCTGATTTTGCATTCCTAGAACCACGTGTAGTTATGATACATTTTTAAATAAATCAACTTATTTTCTAACACCTTGTTTAGGATTTTTGAATCTATATCCATGAGTGAGATTTGCTTGAAATTCTCCCTTCTGGTTCTGCAGTTGTCAGGTTTTGCTATCAAGGATTATGTTAGCCTTATAAAATAGGTTGAGCTCATCCAAATATAAATACTCCCCAAGGCTCACTCTCAGCCTTTCTATTGTCATCTTTCTCAGTTGTTACCGTCTGCTTTCCCTGCTGGGATGACTCTCTCTGTTCCTTCACTCCTATTTCGTATTTCAAGCTCTGATTTTTGGTTCCACAATTTCTCTGTTTATTACATTCTTTTCATCATGGACACATGTCCAAGAATAATCACACAAACCAAATCTTACTTTCTTCATGAAGTAGACTCTGATTATCCCTCCTTTCTCTGGATTTCTGCACTATCTACCTCCCTCCTCTACACTTACGAGACTCACTGCCAGTAACCAGTATAGTTACTTATAGTTATATATTTATTTTCTTTACGTAAGCTTCTTAATGTCAAGATTTATGTCTCCTACTTTTTATTTACTCTCAGGATTTAGCATAATATCTAAATTGTGGTTTATATAAGAAGTCTTTATAGGGATATAATTATTAAATAACTAAACATTTTGAGTAAATAACATAGAGCAACACAATGTGATGAAGAGTAACCTTTTTTTTCTATCCTCTGAAATAGTTTGTGGAAGATTGGAATTATCTGTTTCTTGAATATTTAGTCAGATTTGCTCTTAAAATAATCAGGGCACTGTCTTCATGCAATAAATGCAAATTTCAATTTTAACTACTATTTCTATGTATTATGTTTAATACTATAGAACATTTTAGGTTTTCTTTTTCTTCTTGAATCAGTTTCCTTGTAGTTTTTAATCTTTTTAAAATTTTTTAGCATAAAGTTATCCAAAATATCCTTTTATAATGGCATCCCTACCTACCCAAGAACCTAAGACAGATACCTGAGAGGAGCCCTTGCCTCCTCCCTCTCCTTATATTTCTCATCCCTGTATTTTATTTTCATCCTTCATAGCATTGCTTCGATGGTCCTCATTATCTCAGACTTAGATTAATACAGATCTTTTTGTCTACTTTTCATCTTGTTCTTTCTGTTGTTTTTCACTCAGCAACCAAAGTAAATTAATTGAAAATCAATTACTCATTTGACTCCCGGTTACCTAAAAGATTAAGTGAACTTCTTGAAAACAAAATCTGACCATGTCACTCTTTTGGCTCTCATTTGCCTGTAAGACTTATAGGTAAATGAATTTACATTTGTAGATTGATAGGCTTCCTTTGACCTAGGCCCTCATAATCTGGTGATGGCCAGTTTCCCCAGCCTTCTCTCCCACTTCTTTTTGCCTTGGATTTATTGTTCTAGCAGCAATAGTTTTTTTTTCATTTCTGTGATTTTGTTCATATTGATCATTCTTACTATGATATCCTCTCTCCTCCTAACATTGGAGGAGATAAAAGATTATCTCCTCTAATCTTTTATCGTAAATCCAGCTGAGAAGTGTTCTGTCACCACCACTACTACTCCTCCCACCTTTCCTCAGCTCTGCACTTCAGCTGCTATTCAGTACATATTATTACTCCACTTTCCCAGTAATACCTGTGCCTATCTGTATTATTAAATTTAACACATGGTATTATGCATACTTTTTGAGTCTACCTTTCCCCCATTGACTGTTCATTTCTTGTTAGCAGAAACTGCCGTGTTCATTTTTTATCTGTAGCATTTAGTCCAGTGACTGGCACGTGGTAGCATAGTAGATGCTCAATAAATGTCTATAAAAGGAAGGAAAGCTTAATGATAGGGGAGGAGGGAATGAAAGGCTCACCTGGCATTTTGTTGTAGTTGTTCTGTTTTGTTTTCTTTTATTATACTTTAAGTTCTAGGGTACATGTGCACAATATGCAGGTTTGTTACATAGGTATACATGTGCCATGTTGGTTTGCTGCACCCATTAACTCGTCATCTACATTAGGTATTTCTCCTAATGCTATCCCTCCTCCAGCCCCCCACCCCACAACAGGCCCTGGTGTGTGATGTTCCCCACCCTGTGTCCAAGTGTTCTCATTGTTCAGTTCCCACCTATGAGTGAGAACATGCGGTGTTTGGTTTTCTGTCCTTGTGATAGTTTGCTGAGAACACCTGGCATTTTTTAAATTCATTTTTTGGCAGTGCTTAGAGTGACTGTTGGGTGCAAGATGAAACTTTATTGGATTTTGAATGAGATTAGAATTCTCCATTGACTAATTTTGTTCTCTTAAGTTCTCTGTGATTAATTTTGGCAAAACGACTTTTATAATTCCTGCTGAGCTTCTTCCTGTGTTCTTCTCTTGATATTATTAGAGTATCTATAATTGGATATCATCTATATTGCCATACATAAAAATAGCTATAGAAATATGTTCATTCAAGCAGAAGGAATGGTGCTTGAAGAAATACCTAAGTGGAAAGACAAGTGAGCCATGTAATGACAGATATGTTTGGTTTGTGCAAATAATACAACAAAGGTGCAAAATAACATCAGTGATTACATTAGGAAAATGGAATGTACTCTTGCTCTTTGTTTTTATTCTGTTTATTTATTATTTTATAGAAACAGGGTCTCACTATATTGCCCAGGCTGGTCTTTGAACTTCTGGCCTCAAACGATACTCCCACTTCAGCCTCTCAAAGTACTGGGATTACAGGCATGAGCCACCGTGCCTGACCCTCTTTGCTTTTAAAAGCTCTTCTTACTATAAAATGTAGCACTTAAATAAGGTCCATAGATCAATGAATAATTGTGTCTTTGTGCCACAAATTAACTCAAAACTTTCTACCACCTATCAGAACTGCTTTCATCATTTTTATTGATAGATCTCATGTTTTCAACAAATCTGTCAGCATTACTCTATTCATTATTCAATAGTTGCTCATTTTTAATTTATGAGACATATCTGCTAACACTTATGTTCAAAATAAGATAATTAATATTGTCACCCTTGATACAATTCTAGCTAAGTTTACAGAGGCTTGATTTTGTAGTTAACTAGTCACCAATAAATATGTGATTATTTATAAAGTCTTTGAAATATTGAAAATAGTGAAACCCATTACTACCCTCTCAGACCTTTACAAGTGTAATGTTTCAGTATTTGGAGCCTACCGTATGTGCTCATGGTCTGTCAGAGAAAAGGGCTATGTTTCTGGCATATATACCAGGGTTAGAATACACAAAGACAAGTACACCTTAGCCAACTGTGACATGGTACCTAAAGACAGAAGCATCTGCTAGGACACACAAAGAAAACACCACCAAAGGCGAGGAATTAAATAACAGACACTTTACACTTAGACAAGTCCTCTGGGAAGCAGGAGCTTGCATTCTCTAGCTTTCAGTGTACGACCCTTGTAGCCATGTAACTCCAAGCTTCCAACTAAGAATTACAGAGCCAGCTGACCAAATGAAATTATATTTCAGTCAGATTTTGCTGAATGAAAAAGACTTAAGTATATTTTAATAAGACAACTTCCAGAAATCAGGATAAATATACATTTGTTTAAACAATACAGACAATATAAATATATACAACTATATGCTATCAATGAATACATTTAGAAATAATTATAAAACATGCTGTGGAATTCATACAAATCTCACTGGGGAAGGTGCAACATTGTATTTGGTGGCAAAAAGTTTAAGAACCATTGGGCTGTTACTGAAAGACTGAATATATGAAATGAAGTTTTCATTAAAATGAATAGTTTTGGCAACATGCTGAAATAATATGATAACTTAATAATGACTTGAACATTTAAATTAGCTTTAAGAATATCTAGCCCCTGGTTCCCAACATTTTCAGCACCAGGACTGCCTTAGCATATATTTCTTAGAAAACAGAGCCTGAGACAAAAGTTTATATGTTAAGACCTTTTTAACAGAGTACAAGCCAGGGAAGCAAGCATGAAGGAAAGGGGGAGTGAGACAGGAAAGGAAAGAGAAAAAATGTAAGGGAAGATACTACAGAGCTGGCAGAGGTGAGAGACCACGTGTCTCTGAACCATGGAAAGGAGACTCCAAAGAGGATTTTTCTGCTAACTCCCTTCCTGTATTGGTCACAGCCTGGTGAGTATTATCTCCCTTATTCTTCCTATTGCACAAAACCAGTAGCCCTACTATATCTTATGTCTCAGTGACAATAGGGAAGTCCAGGGACAAAGGAGAGAGACTGTATAGCATGCACATGAGGTAAGGTATTGATTGACTTGTGCCCAGGATCAACACAAATGACTCGGAGCAGCCCTTGTAGCCAACCCCTCAGTCTGGATCCAGCGGCATTAGTAACACAGACCTAACTCCAACCCATGAGAATTGTTCAAATCGTTGTGAGGGCCACTTTGGCCAAACAACTGGCAGGTGACTATATCTAGGATTCTGCTTTAGTCCATTCAAATGGCTATAACAAATTATTTTAGCTTGGGTAATTTACAAGCAATTGACATTTATTACTCACAGTTCTGGAGGCTGGGAAGTCCAAGATGAAGGCACCAGCAGATTTGATATCTGGTGAGGGCTCATCCCTTGTAGCTGAAGCCTTTGCTGTGGCTTCACATGGCTGAAGAGGCAGATGTGCTTCCTCAGGCC
The DNA here is from genome assembly GCF_009828535.3 of Hylobates moloch. Lineage (NCBI taxonomy): Eukaryota > Metazoa > Chordata > Mammalia > Primates > Hylobatidae > Hylobates > Hylobates moloch. The sequence goes on along the minus strand of NW_026652294.1, from coordinate 48,924,600 downwards.
TGTTTTATACAGGTACTAATCTCATTTGTGAGGACCTAATCAACCCCCAAAGGCCAGAACCTTTAATACTATCACATTGGAGATTGTAAGTTTCAACACATGAATTTGCTAGGGGACACAAACATTCAGAGAATAGCAGGTGCCAAACCCAGTACAGTCCAAGCCTTGTACCACATTGATCCAGTAGTATCCTCTGAGTATCTGGTCTCACCCTGGGAAGATGATGTGATGATGCTCTCAATTCTTTCCTGAGAGGGTAGGTTCTAAATCCAGTCCTTCAAGGTGGTAGTCAGTTGTAACCTCCCAAAAAGCCTTAGAAAGGGTTAGTAAATGAAGATTTAGGTCCTTGCTGCTCCATGTAGTCCTAGAGACCATAATGCATGCTCATTATTTCCCTCTACCCATTTCAAAACAAAAAATATCAAAATAGATTTAAGAACAGGAATGATCTATAATTGAAAGTCGTTTCATAATGATGAATGGATCAGTTTATCAAGAGGAAATAACCTAAATGTTTATGCAACTAACAGAACTTCAAAATGAGAGAAATCCATAATCAGATTTCAGCATTCATCTCTCAGTAGTTGATAGAACAAGTAGAGAACCAATTAACATATAGAGGATCTAAACCATTCCATCAACCAACTTGACCTAATCATGATTTATTGAACAATGTGATAATAAAAAATATGTCTGTTTAGTCTTTGTCCCTGGTTCCTGACACAGGGTTCCTAAATACCTTTGAATTTCCAGAGTCATAGGAGCATCTTGGCAGGCCCCTAGATAGCTTCAGGATAGGGAATGGTTACCAGAAAGACCAGGGGATGACTATGGTTACACTTTTAGCCCCACTCCAGACTTCCAGGGAGGGGAGAGAGGCTAGAGATTGAGTTAATCAACAGTGACCAATTATTTAATCATGCCTAAGTAGTGAAACCTCCATTTTAAAAACACCCTAAATGATGGGGTTCAGAGAGCCTCTGGATTAATGAACACACCAAGGTACTGGAAAAGGCATGCCAGGAAAAGGGATGGAAGCGCCACACTTTTATTTTATTTTATTTTATTTATTTATTTATTTTTCTGAGACGGAGTCTCGCTCTGTTGCCCAGGTTGGAGTTCAGTGGCATGGTATCAGCTCACTGCAAGCTCCGCCTCCCGGGTTCACGCCATTCTCCTGCCTCAGCCTCCTGAGTAGCTGGGACTACAGGTGTCCGCCACCACGCTCATCTAATTTTTTGTATTTTTTTAGTAGAGACGGGGTTTCACCGTGTTAGCCAGGATGGTGTCGATCTCCTGACCTCATGATCTGCCTGCCTCGGCCTCCCAAAGTGCTGGGATTACAGACGTGAGCTTCCGCTCCTGGCCTATTTTATTTTATTTTGAGACAGGGTCTTGCTCTGTTGCCCAAGCTGGAGTGCAGTGGTGTGATCTCAGCTCACTGCAGCCTCCATCTGCTGGGTTTAAGTGATTCTCATGCCTCAGCCTCTGGAGTAGCTGGGATCACAGGCACGTGCCATAATGCCCAGCTAATTTTTGTATTTTTCGTAGAAATGGGGTTTCACCATGTTGGCCAGGCTGGTCTGGAACTCCTGACCTCAAGTGATCCACCCATCTTGGCCTCCCAAAGTGCTGGGATTACAGGCCTGAGCCACCATGCCCTGCCAGCTCCACACACTTTCATACGTGCCCTCTGCCTCTCTTCCATTTGGTTATTCCTGAGTTGTACCCTTTATAATAAAACAGTAATAGTAAGTAAAGTGCATTCCTGAGTGCTGTGAACCATTCCAGCAAATTATTGAACTCGAGGAGGTTGTGCGAATCCCCACTCTATAGCCAATTGGTCAGAAATACAGATGACAACCTGGGACTTGCAGCTGGCATGCAAAGTGAGGACGGCCTTGTGGAAGTAAGCCCTTAACCTGTGGAGTCTGTGCTAACTCTGGGTAGTTAATGTTAGAATTCATATGAATCGTAGGGCACCTGTTAGTGTCCAGATAATCGGCAAATTGATTGTTGGGTGGCAGCAAAAACTCACACATATGGTATCAGAAGTGTTGTGAGTAAAAATAGTTCAATAGTCCACCCAAAAACAGCAGAGTACAGATTCCTTTTTAGAAGATTCACCAAGACAGACCATATTCTGGTCCATAAAACAAGTCTCAATAAACTTAAGTGGACTCAAACTAAACAATGTTCTCTGACCACAGTGTGATTAAACTAGAAATCAGTAATAGAAAAATATCAGGAAATTTCACAAATCTTTGGAAATTAAATAACACATTTCTAAATAATGCTTCAGCCAAAAGAAGGTGGAAATTTAACAATATTTTAAATTAAATATCAGTGAAAACAAAACATATCAAAATTTGAGGAATATACCTAAAGAAGAGCTTAGGGGGAAATTTATAGCATTAAGAGCTTTTTTTAGAAAGCAAGTTTTTAAATCAATGAACTGAATTTCCAGTTAAACTAGAAAAATAAGAAGTTCAACCGAATGTAAGCAGAAGGTAGGAAATCATACAGAGCAGAGATCAGTTAAATAGAAAACAGTGGAGAAAAACAATGAATTTAAAGCTGGTTCTTTGACAAAATCAGTAAAATCAATAAACCTCTACCTGTACTGACTAGGACAAAAAAAGAAGATACAAATTACCACTATTAAGGATGAGGTAGGGACATTATTACAGGCCCCACTGATATTAAAAGAATACTAAAGGAATGTCACAAACAATTTTATTTTTTTAATTTATTTTTCTTTTTCTCTACACTGGGAAGAAACTTACATGAACAATTTTAATGTGAGTAAATCTGACAATTTAGGTTAAATGGACAAGTTCATTGAAATAAACTATCAGAGCTTACTTAATAAGAAAGAACCTGAATAGCTGTATTGAATTTGTTGTTTAAAACTTTGCCACAAGGAAAACTTTTGGTCCAGATTCATTGACAGGTGAATTCAACCAAACATTTAAGGAAGAGTAATACCATTTCTACACAGACTCCTCCAGGAAGTTAAAGAGGAACAACTAGGAGGCCAATATTATTACCCTAAGGACAAACCAGACAAAGACATGACATGAACAGGAGAGTACAGACCAATTGTCTCTCATGAATGCAGAGTTCTTAACAAAATTCTAACAAACTGAATCTAATAATATATAAAAAGGATAATGGCTCATTACTAATTGGGTTTTATACCAGGAATTGAGGTAGCTTCTGCATTCACGAATCAATCAGTGTAGTTAATCATTAATAACAGACTAAAAAAGAAAAACTGTATGATCATCTGATAAATACAAAAAAAAAAAAAAACACAGCATTGGTCAGGCACAGTGGCTCACGCCGTAATGCCAGCACTTTGGGAGGTCGAGGTAGGAGAATCACTTGAGGCCAGAAGTTCGAGAGCTGCCTGGGCAACATAGCGAGATCCTGTCTCTACAAAAGTTTTTAGAAATTAGCCAGGTGTGATGGTACACACTTGTAGTCTTAGCTACTCAGAAGGCTTGATCCTAGGAGTTCGAGGCTGCAGTGAGCTGTGATCATGCCACTGCACTCCAGCCTGGGTAACAGAGCAAGACCCCATAGAGAGGAGGGAAAAAAAAAATCGACAAAAAGTTAAAGTAGGAATGGACGAAAAATTTTTAAATTTGGTAAAGGGCAACTATGAAAAACCTACATCTAATTCATAGTTAATGGTAAAAACCTGGATGCTTTCTCTTGAAAATCATGAACAAGACAGATTTCTACACCTATCACTTTTATTCAATATTATGTTGGCAGTCTCAATCAGTGAAATAAGATGAATAAAGTAAAAGGCATCTAGATTAGAAAGGAAAAAGTAGAACTGTCATTATTTCCAGACATGATACTCTATGCATAAAGTTTAAGAAATCCACCAGAAATAACAATTAGAAACTAGTGAGTTAGCTGGACGCGGTGTCTCACCCCTGTAATCCCAGTACTTTGGGAGGCTGAGGCAGGTGGATAGCCTGAAGTCAGGAGTTCAAGACCAGCCTGGCCAACATGGCGAAACCTCCTCCCTACTAAAAATGCAAAAATTAGCTGGGCATGGTGGCAGACGCCTGTAATGCCAGCTACTAGGGAGGCTAAGACAGGAGAATCGCTAGAACCCAGGAGACAGAGGTTTCAGTGAGCCGAGATCACGCCACTTCACTGCAGCCTGGGTGACAAGAGCGAGACTCTGTCTCAAAAAAGAAAAAAAAAAAATAGTAAGTTTAGCAAAGTCTCAAGGTATAGGATCAATATTCAAAAAACTGTATTGTATTTCTCTGTACTAGCAACAAAAAAATGGGAATTGAAATAAAAGGGTTATTTACAAAGCACTAAATTGTGAAATAATTAGAGATAAATTAAAAAATACATGACCTGCACAGTGAAAAGTGCAAAACATGCTGAGCAAAATTAACAAAGATATGTGGGAAAATATACCATGTTCAAAGATCACAGTACTCCATACTGTTAAGATGTCAATTCTTTCTAAATTGATCTATTCCAGGGGTTGGTAAACCATGGCAGGCAGGCCAAATCTGGCTACCCACCTGTTTGTCTCCTGAAAGCTAAGAATGATTTCTATATTTTTAAATGGTCACATTTTAAATTATTATGTAAATAATAATATGTAACATAAATTATTGTAACATCCAGATATGTAACATTTGTAACATCCAGATATGTAACAATCTGGATGTTGCCTACTGGCCCACAAAGCCCAAAACATTTACTATATAGCTCCCTAAGAAAAAGTTTTTCAATTCCTCATCTATACATTCAATGCAATCCCAGACAAAATCCCTCCACCTCCCAGGTTCAAACAGGTCTCCTGTCTCAGCCTCCCGAGTAGCTGGGACTACAGGCACATGCCACCATGCCCGGCTAATTTTTTGTATTTTTAGTAGAGATGGGGTTTCCGCATATTATTGGTCAGGTTGGTCTCGAACTCCTGACCTTAGGTGATCCACCCACCTCAGCCTCCCAAAGTGCTGGGATTACAGGCATGAGCCATCACACCCAGCCCACCATGGTTTTTAGTAGAAATTAACAAGCTAGCACTGTATACCTATGTAACAACAACAACAAAAAAAAACCTGCATGTTGTGCACATATATCCATTTTTTAGAAGAAATAAAAGCAAAAATTAAAAAAAATTAACGACCTGATATTATCATTTGTATGGAGTTAGAATAGCCAGAACAAATTTTGAAAAAGAACAAAGTTGGAGGATTTATACTACCTGATTTGAGGTTTACTGTAAAACTGCAGAATTCAAAACTGTGTTACTGCTGTAAAGGTGGACAATGGAACCACATAAAGAGTCCTAAAACAGGCTGAGCACAGTGGCTCACACCTGTAATCCCAACACTGTGAGAGGTCGAGGTGGGTGGATCACCTGAGATCAGGCATTCGAGACCAGCCTGGCCAACATGGTGAAACCCCTCCTCTACTAAAAATACAAAAATTAGTGGGGCATGGTGTCACGTGCCTGTAATTCCAGCTACTCAGGAGGCTGAGGCAGGAGAATCGCTTGAACTCAGGAGGCAGAGGTTGCAGGGAGCCAAGATCGTGCCATTGCACTCCAACCTGGGTGACAGCGAGATTCCATCTCATAAAAAAAAAGTCCAAAAATAGACCCACATATACACTAGCAACTCATTTTTGACAAAGGAATCAAGGCATTTTAGTGAGAAAAGGCTATTTTTTTCAGCAAATATTAATATTACAGAATAAGCTGGGCACGGTGGCTCATGTCTGTAACCCCAGCACGTTGGGAGACTGAGGTGGGCGGATCACTTGAGATCAGGAGTTCGAGACCAGCCTGGCCAGCATGGTGAAACCCCATCTGTACTAAAAATACAAAAAAATTAGCCAGGCGTGGTGGCGCGTGCCTATAGTCCCAGCTACCTGGGAGGCTGTGGCAGGAGAATGGCTTCAACCCGTGAGGTGGAGGTTGCAGTGAGCTGAGATCGCGCCACTGCACTCCAGCCTGGGCAACAGAGCAAGAATCAGTCTCAAAAATATATATATATATGTATATCAGAATATTTGCATATCCGTACACAAAAGAAAAAAGTCTGTCTTTATCCCACCTCACATACAAAAATTCAACATGGATCATAGACTTAAACCTAAGAGCTAAAATTATAAAACTGCAAGAAGAAATAATAGATTTAACATAAGCCTAAGTAACCTTGTGTTAGGCAAAAATTTTTTAAATTGAATACAATCATTAACCCTAAAAGAAAAATAATTGATGTTTGACTGCCAACATTTAAAATATTTACTCCTCAAAAGTTATTAAGAAAATGAAAAGGGCCAGGCACGGTGGCTCAAGCCTGTAATCTCGGCACTTTGGGAGGCCGAGGCAGGCAGGAGGTCAGGAGTTCAAGACCAGCCTGGCCAACATGGCAAAACCCTGTCTCTACTAAAAAAAATTTTAAAAATTAGCCAGGCATGGTGGTGGTGGTGGTGTGTGCCTGTAATCCCAGCTACTCAGGAGGCTGAGGCCAGAGAATTGCTTGAACCTGGGAGGCAGAGGTTGCAGTGAGCCGAGATCATGCCACTGCACTCCAGCCTGGGCAACAGAGTGAGACTCCATCTCAAAAAAACAAAAAAGAAAATGAAAAGGGAAATTATAGATGAAGAGAAAATTTTTCAAACACTTATAAAAGAGCTCTATCCAGAATAAGTAAAGAATCCTCACATCCTCACAGCTTAATATAAAGGCATACAACTTGAATTTCAATAAAATGAGCAAGAGATTTGAACAGATACTTCACAGATGAAAGCATATGAATGACAAGAGATGGATGTTCAGTATCAATAATCATTAGGAAAATGTAAATTAAAACCATAATTGGATATCACTGTATACCTAGTACAATGTCTAAAACTCAATACCAAAGATTGGCAAAGATGTGGGAGCAGTTGGAATTTTCAGACACTGCTGGTGTGAGTGTAAAATGGTACAGCCACTTTGAAAACTCCTTAGGCATTCTTTTATAAAGTTCAACAAAAATCTGCCATTTGAGCTAGCCATGCTATTCCTAGGTATGTACAAGAAAGAAAATCATATGTCTACGCAAAGACCAGTGCTTGAATATTCAGAGCAGCTTTATTCATAATGGCTGAGGTCTTAGTCCATTTGGGCTGATAAAACAAAATTCCATAAACTGGATAGCTTATAAACAATAGGAATATATTTCTCACAGTTCTGGAGAATGGGAAGTCCTGGATCAAGGCAGATTCAGTGTCTGGTGAAGGCCAACTTCCTGTTTTGCAGACAGCATCATCCTCACATGATGGAAAGGGCGAGGGAGCTTTTTTGGTACACTTACATAGGGGGATCAACACCACTCAGGACCACATCACTTTACCTCCTAATACCGTCACCTTGGGGGTTAGAATTTCAATGTATGAGTTTTAGGAGACACAAGCATACAGACCATAGCAGCTGAAAACTTGAAACAACTCAGATGCCATCAACTAGCAAATGGTTAAATACTGTGATATATCAATTCTTAAAAAATGGAATGAACTACTAATGCAACATCCTGGATAAATGTTAAAAGCATTTTGCTACATAAAACAAGCTTAAAACAAAAGACTGCATACTATATGATTATGTTTGTGTGAAATTCTACAAAAGGCAAAACTATGGTAGCAATCAGCAGTTGCCAAGGAGTCGAGTAGTGGGTAAAGGTGGAGGATTGACTGCAAAATGTCAGGAGGCAACTGTATGGGATGATGGAAAGTTGATTACAGCATAACTGGATACATTTGTCAAAACTGCATTTTTTTACTTAAAGTATGAATCTTACTGTATGTAAATTATACCTTAATAAAACTGATTAAACACACACACACACACACACACACACACACACACACACACACACACAGCATGACACAGCTATTTTACTCCTAGGCATAGGCCCAAATGAATTGAAAACAGGTAGTCAAACAGATACTACATGAATGTTCCCAGCAGCAGTATTCACAGTAGCCAAAAGGTGGAAACAATCCAAATGCCCACCCACAGATGAGTGGATAAACACGTGGCATATACACAATGGAAACTTACTCAATGATGAAAAGGTATAGCACACTGATACATGCTACTGCAACATTGGCGAATCTCAGAAACATGCTAAGTGAAGGAAGCCAGACACAAAAGGCCAGATATTATGTAATTCCCTTCTTAGTAGATATTTAGAATATGTAAATTTATGGAGACAAAATGCAGACTAGTGGTTGATTTGAAGGGGTGGGCATGATAGTAACTGCTTAATGGGTATGAAGTTTTCTTTTGGAGCTAAATAGAGGTGATGGTTGCACAACATTGGGAATGTACTAGATGCCATTGAATTTGTTCGCTTTGATGCAGATGTACCCCCAAATTAGAGCTTAGCCCAAGAAGGTTCTTGGCTTCTCTCAAGAAAGAGTTCAAGAGTGAGCCAACAGTGAAAGAAAGCAGGTTTTTTAGAGCAATAGTGTATAGCAAAATGGTTGCTCCATAGAGAGAGCAGGGCTATCCCATAGGCAGAGGAGCCCAGAGGAGCAGAGTACAGCAAAGTGGCTGCTCCATAGGCAGAGCAGCCCGGAGGAGCACAGCAGCAGTGTACGGCAACAGTAGCAGTCCGAAACAGGAGCAACAGCAGACACAGCTGCAGTGTACATTGCTGGCTAGCTATATCTGTACCCACTGTTAATTATTTTATTTTATATATATATATATATATATATATAAAACTAAGGGACAGGGTGTTAAGACTTTTCTAGAAAAGGGGCAAGGAGTTCCTGAAACCATAGAAGGTAACTTTCAGGTCATTGCCCTAGTGCATTGCCATGGCATTTGTAAACTGTCATGGCAGCAGTGGAGTGTCTTTAATAACGAGCAGTGAGGGCAAGCAGAGGTCACCTTCATCACCCTCTTCTGATTTGGGCCATTTTCTTTACTGCATCCTGTGTTTAATCATCAGGGTCATTACAGGTGGGTGCTAATCTCCTACCTCAACTTTAAAGTGAGTAGCTTCATGTTATGTGTATTTTACCTTAAGCACACATACATAGTTGCCCGAACACATAGCCACAATTTTCTTTGGATGAGAATCAGAGGAATATTTGACTACAGTGGCATTGCAAAGCCCTTGCCCAAAGAGCTCCAACTTCCTTTTCAATCCTAGACCAGTGAATTCTGGTCTGTGAACTAATTTAGATCTGAAACCTAAGGGACTGCCATTTTCCACTATGCCTGACGTTAGCCTCTTTTTAAAAAATAAAGTAAGCAGCATCCTAATCTGTTCAACCATCTTGCCAGTAGAAACATTGTCATCTGTTAACCATCACCACTGATACTTTTAGTCAAAGCACCCTGGTTGCTCTCCCAGCCTTGCTGATGTTTTTGTTTGTTTGTTTGTTTGAGATGGGATCTCCCTCTGTCGCCCAGGCTGGGGTACAGTGGTGTGATCTGGGCTCACTGCAGCCTCCGCCTCCCAGATTCAAGCAGTTCTTCCACCTCTGTCTCCCAAGTAGCTGGAATTACAGGGGCGCACCATCGCGCCCAGCTAATTTTTGCATTTTTAGGAGAGACGAGATTTCACTGTGTTGGCCAGGCTGGTCTCAAACTCCTGACCTCAGGTGATCCACCTAAAGTGCTGGGATTCAGGTGTGAGCCACCACACCCGTCCCAGCCTTGCTGATCTTTACAATAATATATCCTCCTTGCATCTGAGAAATACGTGCTGCCAACTGGCCTCTGTATCCTCACTGATATTAGAGACCCCAGTTCTATGATAACATCTCCCTATTAACTGCACTTAGAGAGGATGGTCACCTTCAGGCTTCTCAATGATGTCAGTGTTCCCCACCACTGCCACCAGTATATTTCTTATTGCCTTAGTGAAAGGAGTGTCCATTAGGCCTCCAGGGAGTGGAGAGAGGTCATGGTATTACTGGTCTTATGTGGTAGTTCCTTCTAATCTCCACCACCGTGAACCTTCTGACTCATTTATCAGTACTATGCCCAGGAAGTTCTAGCTGATCATCTCAAGCTGATTTCCTATAGGCCATCATCATATCCAAGTTTGAAGGAACCATCCTCGTATAGATCTCCTTTGTCTCCTATATCTTTCTTTCTCCCTATTTTATTCCATTTTAATTAGGATTTAAACATGGTCAAGTCTTTTTGCATCTTACTTTTATCTCCCTCTACTCTTCACAGACCCATTGAAAGAATTGTCCTCACCTTTTCATAATTTCATCTCCCTCTCACTTTGGAACCATTGGAATTCCAGTTTCTGCCTATACTACTCACCCAAGGTATTATCTAGATCACCTCCATGTAGATCAAGCCAATAATGATTTTTAGTTCTTATTACAGTTAATGTTTTCTGACACATGTTTACTTTTTGCAACTCTCTCTTGCCTGACTTGCCCACAGTCTCCTGGTTTTCCTCTTCTTTCTGGTTGTTCCTTCTTAGACTCCTTTGCAGGCTCTTCTTGCTTTGCCTGATTGTGTTTTAACGGGTTTCATTTTAGGCCTTCCTCTCCCTCACTCTACAAACTTCTTAAGAGACAATAGTCAGCTCCTAAGGTTAATACCTTTGCCATCTGACTCTCTGTTCTCCTGAGCTTCAGTTTAATTATCTTACTGTCTACTGTACATCTTTATTTGAATGTCTCATAGACACTTCAAATTCTATGTTTCCTGAGCTAAAATTATGTTCCTCTTAATCCTGCTTATCTTCTTGTGTTCCCTAAGTAGATGGTACCACCATCTAGCCATTTGCCCCAGCCAGAAACCAGGATATTATTCATGACTGCATTTTTACCTCATTCTTTACATCTAATCAAATTATCAAGTCCATTCATTCTTTTTCATTTCCTTTGTCATTTCTTAATACAGGTCGATATTTCTAACTTGGATTGCTATAAAACCTAACTTTTCTTTTTGCCTTCAATCAGGTAATCCTCTGATACAGGAGAGTCATGAATTTGGATTGTAAAAAAAGATTACATTTCATTTTTTTCGATTTCTAATTGAAATTTAGAAGTTCTATTTTGAATGTAGGTAACAAGCCACAGAAGCACTAGAAGTTTTTGTGACTTTGTCACCAATAAATACCTCAGATATTTTCATGTTACTTGTAGATATCATAAAATATCACACTTGTCACCACCTTGAAAATATAGTAGACTTGCACTAGATCTTATCACTTAATGTTAATGAAACTCACAAATTATTGTGTCACAGATCTATTTTTTATTATTTTGATTACTGTTTTTCAAAATAATTGGTTTCTCCTGTTTTTGCATTTTATTTCATGCATTTAGAAATATTATGGAAACAGTCTTTTTAGGCATCACCAGACACCATAGGGGGCCTGTGGCAACACCTTACTGTAATGTATTCTACTCACTAGAACCAAAGTAATCTTTCCAAAATGTAAGTTTAATTATGTCCCTCAAAAGCCTTTAATCATGTGCCTCAGTTGCCCTTAGGAGAAACAGGGATAAAATCTAATCCCTTTAATATGGTTTACGAGTTCCAGTCTGATCTAGACTCTGTCTCCTCTCTGTCACTCTAGCCATTGGTGTACTGTGACCAGCTAGCACCTGCAAGATCCAGTTTTTAAGATTTTAGTAATTTTGTGAGTCAGTTGTTAAGTCATAGGTAGCTTGAAATCAGCCACCAAGTGTACATTTATACCATGGAGATCAGCAAGCACTGCAAATCAGAATTTTGTTTTGTTTTTGTCTTTTATTTTTTAATTTATTTATTTTTTTAATTTCCAGGATACACGTGCAGGATGTGCAGGTTTTTTGCGTAGGGAAATGTGTGATAGCAGCTTGCTCCACCTATCAACCCATCACCTAGGTATTAAGCCCCGCATGCATTAGCTATTTATCCTGATTCTCTTCCTCCCCTCACCTTCCTTCACAGGCCCTAGTGGTGGTGTTCCCCTCCTTGTGCCCATATGTTCTCATTGTTCCACTCCCACTTATAAGTGAGAACATGCAATGTTTGGTTTTCTATTCCTGTGTTAGTTTGCTTAGGATAATGGCTTTGAGCTGCATCCATGTCCCTACAAATGACATGATCTCATTCCTTTTTATGGCTGCATAGTATTCCATGGTGTGTATGTACCACATTTTCTTTATCTAGTCTATCATTGATGGGCATTTGGGTTTATTCCATATCTTTGCTATTGTGAATAGTGCTGCAATGAACATATGTGTATCTGTATCTTTATAATATAATAATTTATATTCCTTTGGGTATATAAATTATTATATACCCAAAGGAATATAGGGTATATAGGATTGCTGGGCCAAATAGTATTTCCAGTTTTAGGTCTTTGAGGAATTGCCACACTGTCTTCCACAATGGTTGAACTAATTTACATTCCCACCAATAGTGTAAAAGCATTCCTGTTTCCCCACAGCCTTGTCAGCATCTGTTGTTTCTTGACTTTTTAATAATCGCCATTCAGACTGGCGTGAGATGGTATCTCATTGTGGTTTTGATTTGCATTTCTCTAATGATCAATGATGTTGAGCTTTTTTCATATGTTTGTTGACTGCATAAATGTCTTCTTTTGAGAAGTGTCTGTTTATGTCCTTTGCCCAGTTTTTAGTAGGATTGTTTTTGTTTTGTTTTTTTGTAAATTTGTTTAAGTTCATTGTAGATTCTGGACATTAGACCTTTTTTCAGATGGATAGATTACAAAAACTTTCTCCCATTCTGCAGGTTGTCAGCTCACTCTGATGATAGTTTCTTTCACTGTGCAAAAGCTCTTTAGTTTAATTAGATCCCATTTGTTAATTTTGGCTTTTATTGCAATTGCTTTTGATGTTTTTCATCATGAAATCTTTACCCATGTCTATGTCTTGAATGGCATTGCCTAGATTTTATTCTTGTGTTTTTATAGTTTTGGGTTTTACATTTAAGTCTTTAATCCATCTTGTTAATTTTTGTATAAGGTATAAGGAAGGGGTCCAGTTTTAGTTTTCTGCGTATGGCTAGCCAATTCTCCCAGCACCATTTATTTATTTATTTTTCATTTATTTATTTTTTTTTGAGACAGAGTTTTGTTCTGTCACCCAGGCCGGAATGCAGTGCTGCAATCTCGGCTCACTGCAACCTCCACCTCCTGGATTCAAGCGATGCTCCTGCCTCAGCCTTCCAGGTAGCTGGGATTACAAGCGTGCACCACCATGCCCAGCTAATTTTTGTATTTTTAGTAGAGACGGGTTTCACTGTGTTGACCAGGCTGGTCTCAAACTCCTGACCTCAAGTGATCCTCCTGCCTCAGCCTCCCAAAGTGCTGGGATTACAGGTGTGAGCCACCATGCCCGGCCCCAGCACCATTTATTAAGTAGGGAAGCCTTTCCCCATTGCTTGTTTTTGTTAAGTTTGTCGAAGATCAGATGATTGTAGATGTGTGGTCTTCGTTTGTGAGATCTCTATTCTGTTCCACGGTCTATGTGTCTGTTTTTGCACTAGTACCTTGCTGTTTTGGTTACTGTAGCCATCTAGTATAGTTTGAAGTCAGGTAGCATGATGCCTCCAGCTTTGTTCCTTTTGCTTAGGATTGCCTTGGCTATATGGGTGCTTTGTTGGTTCCATATGAATTTTAAAGTAGTTTTTTCTAATTCTTTGAAGAATGTCAGTGATAGTTTAATGGGAATGGGTTTGAATCTATAAATTACTTTGGGCAGTATGGCTGTTTTCACGATGTTGATTCTTCCTATCCATGAGCATGGAATGTTTTTCCATTTGTTTGTGTCTTCTCCGATTTCCTTGAGCAGTGGTTTGTAGTTCTCCTTGAAGAGGTCCTTCACTCCTCTTGTTAGCAGTGTGCCTAGTTATTTTATTCTTTTTGTAGCAATTTTGAATGGGAGTTTATTCATGATTCGGCTCTCTGCTTGTCTGTTGTTAGTGTATAGGACTGCTTGTGATTTTTGCACATTGATTTTATATCCTGAGACCTTGCTGAAGTTGTTTATCAGCTTAAGAAGCTTTGGGGCTGAGATAATGGGATTTTCTAGATATAGGATCATGTCATTTGCACACAGACAGTTTGACTTTCCTATTTGAATATGCTTTATTTCTTTCTCTTGCCTGATTGCCCTGGCCAGAGCTTCCAATACTATGTTGAATAGGAGTAGTGAGAGAGGGCATCCTTGTCTTGTGCCGGTTTTCAAGGAAAATGCTTCCAGCTCTTCCCCATTCATTATGTTATTGGCTGTGGGTTTGCATAAATGGTTCTTACTATTTTGAGATATGTTCCATCAATAGCTAGTTTATCGAGAGTTTTCAACATGAAGGGATATTGAATTTTATGGAAGGCCTTTTCTGCATCTATTGAAATGATCACGTGGTTTTTGTCTTTACTTCTCTTTGTGTGATGAATTACGTTTATGGATTTGTGTATGTTGAACCAGCCTTGCACCCCAGGGATGAAGCCAACTTGATCGTAGCTAAGTTTTTTGATGTGCTGCTGGATTGGTTTGCCAGTATTTTTTGAGGACTTTTCCGTCAATATGCATCAGGAATATTGGGCTGAAGTTTTCTTTTTTGTTGTATCCCTGCCAGGTTATGGTATCAGAATGATGCTGGCTTCATAAAATGAGTTAGGGAGGAGTCCCTTCTTTTCGGTTGTTTGGAATAGTTTCAGAAGAAACGGTACCAGCACCTCTTTATACCTCTGATAGAATTCAGCTATAAATCCATCCGGTCCTGGGGTTTTTTTGGTTGGTAGGCTATTTATTACTATAGGCTATTTATTACTGCCTCAATTTCAGAACTTGTTGTCAGTCTGTTCAGGGATTCAACATCTTCCTGGTTCAGTCTTGGGAGGGTGTATATGTCCAAGAATTTATCCATTTTTTTCTAGATTTTCTAGTTTATTTGCATAGAGGTCTTTATAGTATTCTCTAATGATTGTTTGTATTTTTTTCTTTTTGAGAAAGAATCTCACTCTGTTGCCCAGGCTGGAGTGCACTGTTGTGATCTCAGCTCTCTGTAACCTCTGCCCCCTGGGTTGAAGCAATTTTCATGCCTCAGCCTCCTGAGTAGCTGGGATTACAGGTGTGTCCCACCACGCCCAGCTAATCTTTTTGTATTTTTAGCAGAGACTGGATTTTGCCATGTTGGCCAGCCTGGTCTCAAACTCCTGACCTTAAGTGATCCTTTCACCTCAACCTCCCAAAGTGCTGGGATTACTGGTGTGAGCCACCGCACCTGGCCTGGTTGTTTATATTTCTGTGGGGTCAGTGGTGATATCCCTTTTATCATTTTTTATTGTGTCTATTTGATTCTTCTGTCTTCTTTATTAGTCTAGTTAGCAGTCCATCCATTTTATTAATTTTTTTCAAAAAAACATCTCCTGGATTTGTTGATTTTTTTGAAGGGTTTTTTGTGTCTCTGTCTCCCTCAGTTCTGCTGTAATCTTGGTTATTTCTTGTCTTCTGCTAGCTTTGGGGTTTCTTTGCTCTTGGTTCTCTAGTTCTTTTAGTTGTAATGTCAGGGTATCAATTTGAGATCTTTCTAGCTTTCGATGTGGGCATTTAGTGCTGTAAATTTCCCTCCAAACACTGCTTTAGCTGTGTCCCAGGGATTCTGGTACCTTGCCTCTGTTATCGTTCATTTCAAATAGCTTCTTTCTGTCTCAATTTCTTTATTTACCCAGGAGTCATTCAGGAGCAGGTTGTTCAATTTCCATGTAGTTGTGTGGTTTGGGGTGAGTTTCTTAATCTTGAGTTCTAATTTGATTGTGCTGTGGCCTGAGAGACTGTTTGTTATGATTTCAGCTGTTTTGCATTTCCTGAGGAGTGTTTGACTTCCATTTATGTGATCAATTTTACAGTAAGTGCCAGGTGGTGCCAAGAAGAATGTATATTCTGTTGTTTTTGGGTGGATAACTATCTGTCAGGTCCACTTTATCCAGAGCTGAGTTCCAGTCCTGAATATCTGTTAATTTTCTGTCTTGATAATCTGTCTAATATTGACATTGGGTGTTAAAGTCTCCCACTATTATTGTGTAGGAGTCTAAGTCTCTTTGTAGGTCTCTAAGAACTTGTTCTATGAATCTGGGTACTCCTGTATTGGGTGCATATATATTTAGTATAGTTAGCTCATTGGGTGCATATATATTTAGTATAGTTAGCTCTTACTGTTGAATTGTCCCCTTTACTATTATGTAATGCCCTTCTTGGTCTTTTTAAAAATCTTTGTTGGTTTAAAGTCTGTTTTGTCAGAGACTAGGATTGCAACCCCAGCTTTTTTCTGCTTTCCATTTGCTTGGTAAGTTTCCCTCCATCCCTTTATTTTGAGCCTCTGTGTGTCTTTGCATTTGAGATGGATCTCTTGAATACAGCATACCAAGGGGTCTTTACCCAGCTTGCCACTCTGTCTTTTAATTGGGCCATTTAGTCCATTTACATTTAAGGTTAATATGGCTGTGTGTGAATTTGATCCTGTCATCATGATGCTAGTTGGTTATTTTGCAGACTTGTTGATGTAGTTGCTTCATGGTATTATTAGTCTTTGTACTTCAGTGTGTTTTTTTAGTGACTGGTAACATTTTTTTCCTTCCCATATTTAGTGCTTCCTTCAGGAGCTCTTGCAAGGCAGGCCTGGAGGGTGACAAATTCCTGCAGCATTTGCTTGTCTGAAAAGGATTTTATTTCTCCTTCGCTTATGAAGCTTAGTTTGGCCACATATGAACTTCTGAATTGGAAATTCTTTTCTTTAAGAATGTTGAATATTGGTCCCGAATCTCTTCTGGTTTGTAGGATTTCTGCTGAGAAGTCCACTGTTAGTCTGATGGGTTTCCCTTTATAGGTGGCCTGGCCTTTCTTTCTGGCTGCCCTTAATGTATTTTTCTTCATTTCGACCTTGGGGAATCTGATTATTATGTGTCTTCAGGTTGATCTTCTCATAGAGTATCTTACTGTGGTTCTCTGTATTTACTGAATTTGAATGTTAGCTTGTCTTGTTAAGTTGGGGAAGTTCTCCTGGATGATATCCTGAAGTATGTTTTCCAACTTGGTTCCATTCTCCCTGTCTCAGGTACCCTAGTCAGTCATAGGTTTGGTCTTTTTACATAATCCCATAGTTCCTGGAGATTTTGTTGATTCCTTTTCATCTTTTTTTCTCTAATCTTTTCTGCCTGTATTATTTTCAGCAAGTTAGTCTTCAGGCTCTGAAATTGTTTCCTCCACTTTGTCTATTTGGCCGTTGATACTTGTAGTTACATTGTGAAGTTCTTGTGTTGTGCTTTTCAGCTCTATCAGGTCATTTATGGTCCTGTCTCAACTGGTTATTCTGGTTAACATCTCCTATAATGTTTTATCATGGTTCTCAGCTTCTTTGCATTGGGTAGAACATGCTCCTTCAGCTCTGTGAAGTTCATTATTACCCACCTTCTGAAGCCTACTTCTGTCAATTCATCTGTCTCAGCCTTCGCCCAATTCTGTGCCCTTTGCTGGAGAGGTGTTGCAATCATTTGGAGGAGAAGAGCACTCTGGCTTTTTCAGTTGTCAGTATTTTTTCATTGATTCTTTCTCATCTTTGTGAGTTCATCTAGCTTCAATCTTTGAGGCTGCTGACCTTTGGATGGGGTTTTTGTGGGGACATTTTTTGTTGATGCTGTTGTTGTTGCTTTCTGTTATTTTTCTTTTAACAGTCTCCTTCCATAGAGCTCCTGCAGTTTGCTTGGGGTCCATCCCGTCCTACTCACCTGGGTCCCTCCTACAACTGGAGGTGTCACCAGTGGAGGCTGCAGAACAGCAAAGATGGCTGCCTGCTTCTTCCTCTAGGAGCTCCATCCCAGAGGGGCACTGACCTGATGCCAGCGGGAACCCTCCTGTATAAGGTGTCTGGCAACCCCTGTTTCAGGTTCTCACCCAGTCAGGAGGCACAGGATCAGGGACCTGGTTAACAAAGCACTCTGGCTGCCCCTTGGGCAGAGGGGGTGCGCTGCACTGGGCAGGGATCCCACTTGTCTGGACTACCCGGATTCCTCAGAGCCAGCAGCGGGAAAGACTAAGTCTGCTGATCAACGGAGGCTGCAGCTGCAACTGCGGCTGCCTCTCCTTCCAGGGAGATCAGAGTTCTGTTTGTAAACTCCTTGCTGGAGTTACTGAAATTCCCACAGGGGAGCCCCAGCCAGTGAGGAGGGATGGGTCAGGGTCTGGCCTAAAAAGGCAGTCTGGCCACAATCTGCCACAGTTGCTGTGCTGCGCTGTGGGGAATTCTTCCTGGGTCTAAACCGCCCAGTCTCCCTGGCACCAGTAGGGGAAAAACAGCAGACTGCAGCTGCAGTGATGGCTGCTGCCCCTCTTCCCAGGAGCTCAGTCATCTTAGGTAGGAGGCAGCCACAGTCATGATGGCCACCCCTCCCCCTGGGAACTCGGTAGTCTTAGGCAGTTTCCAGCCAAGAGGCCGCCGAGAATCTGCACAGCTCTGTGCTTGGGACGCAAACCCTGGTGGTGTGTGTGGGCCCATGAGGGGGATCTCCTGATCTGTGGGTTGCACAGATCCGTGGAAAAAGTGTGGATCGTGGATTCTTGGGCAGGGTAACACAATCATTCACTACCACCTCCCTTGGCTGGGGGTGGGAGCTCCCCTTGCTCCGTGTGGCTCGTGAGTGGGCCATGGCTCCACCCTGCTTTTTCCTTGCTCTCCATGGCTCACGCCAACTGCCTAGTCAGTCCTGATAGGAGAACCTGGATACCTCAGTTGTCAGTGCAGGATTCGCTCACCGTTTTCATTCTTCTGTGTGGGAGCCTCCGAACACATATATTTCTAGTCAGCCATCTTGGCCCCTCTGGCCTGTTGTTGTTTTTTAGAGAGCCAAGCTGTTAAACTTGTATCAGCACACCACTGGCCCCAACCCACCTCCAAAGTTTTAGTCTATTGAATTTACGTAATTCTTAAGAATTTTGCTGTGCCCTTGTGAATGTTTTTGTCTTTGGATAAACCATTGTTTTTTCATCTTTACCTGACCAACTCAACTTGGTCGACAAGAGTATTCTCTAGCCCTCAAGTCTAGGTTAGATTTGTGTCTCCTTTCTCATAAAGCAAACCTCTTTTTCCAATGGGTAAAGTAAAATAAAGTAAATTAAGTAAAGATAAAAGACCAAATTTAGGTGAATGTGAAGTTGTTATCTGGAATGACTGGGAGTTGGGTAGGTATTGCAAGGACTTTTATTGAAGTCCTTGACCATTATTGAAGATGCAGTCTTCTCAAGAGCTGATAGTTCAGTACCTATTTAATTGTTTGGCAGTATCCTAAAACATTATAGAAAGCCTGATTGATCTCTTGCACCTATTCCCCTACCACAAATATAAAGCCTTTTCCGCATTAAAAGAGTACAGTACTGTATTCCTAGCAGACATAAACACTTCACCAATACTGAATCCATTCTTCAGAGCTTAGCTTATGTGTCTTTAAATACCATGTCCTCTCATTACATTTTTTCCCCAAAAGTAGGCATTACTATGTCCTCATTACTATGTCCTCTCATTACATTTTTTCCCCAAAAGTAGGCAGTTTCTTGGCTTAAATAATTTCCCAGGTAACATATACACTCATATCATTGGTAGCAATATTTTTAATGTAAGTAGTAGAAAAAAATGCCCCGAAGAATGAGGCTGATTATTTTTGTTCTTTCATTGTTAATGTCTGCAGTGTCCTTCTACACTGAGGGTCTCCTGAATGTTCACTGCATGCTATTTTCCTATGACTTTTGTAGATAACAGCAGGGCTTTAGCCTCTGTGCTTTCCTTTGTTGTATCTCTCCTTTTATCATGTGGGTATTACAGAGCTGGGTGCTAAAAGTTTTTTTTTTTTAATTTAAATATGAAAAAACCCTGAAAATATAGTTTCTACTCTCCAGAAATGTACAGTGTAGTAAAGGAGGCAAGGTACATCTACAAAAGAGTTAAGGAACAATATAAGGTAGTAAACGATTAAAATTCCAAGTAATTAGTTGCCTGTGAGACTACTCGTTAGCTATATAAGTGGGCAAGATTCCTAATCTGCGCATCGGTTTGGTTTCCTCATCTGCAAAATGAAGATAGTAATATCAGTCCTGCTTAGAGTGTTCTGTTGATAATTGAATGAGATATCTCATTGTACAATTTAAAGGTTATAAGGTGATAAATATGAATTTATTATGATTACTATTATTAAAGCTTATGATCTAATACAGAAGAAAGAACATCTTGCTTAAAATATATATGAGCTTTTTCTGAGGTGATATTTTTTTACCAGTTACCAAAAAAATCACTTTGGCCTTTGGGTTGTTAGGCCCCTGGAGTTACTTTTCAATTCTTTATTTGTTTTCCATGTTCTTCCTTTGGAAAGATTTTCTGAGTTTCAGAAACTGTTTTCCTTTGTTTTTCAGATTTGCTACCACACACTATCCTTGGTTTTTTGTCCCCAAAGACCAGCCAAAATGTAGGAATATAATTTTCTCTGCTTTCTTTTTGTTAGCTGTCTCTCCAAAATGAGCATAGGTTTTCTTTTTTTTAAGGTTTTACAACTAATCACTAAAGGGGAAATAAGAGTATAATAAATATGGGAACTTACCTTCCAAAATCTTAGAAGGTTTCCAAAGGGTTCTCTGATATTTCTGATTTCCTTTCTCAGGTGGGGTCCAAAAGCACATACCCTCATCTCTCTTTTAATTCTTAAGTTTATAAAATTTTCCCTCTTCCCACTTCTCTACCTTTTTCTAGTTTACTTAGATTTCTTCTTCCTTAGCCTTTCACTTTTTGTGACAACAAAGTCAGATTTTCTTTCTTAGAGAGAAATTTAGGTCATCCTTTGTAATTCGTCTTCTTCCTGTGTTATTAGAAAATCCAGAACTCCATTTAAACTTGCAGAGAGAGAACCTCACTAAAAATGATTGTGGAAATTACCTCATGAGCTTAGGTCTCTTCTTTTGGCAATAGGTACATTCAAAATATAAGAAGAGAAAATGAACTAACATATAAAAACTCCTCTGGGATGATATCTTTTATTCTTGTTTTATAATTATTGCTAAAAAATTATAATCTAGATGTTAATGTTTTTAATCCTTTCTAGCATTAATTAAAATTTTTCTATTTGTGTATAATTAGTGGTAAGACTATATAAAATTCAAGAGACCTTTCAGTTTATTTTATTAAGGTATTTAAATCCATAAAGTTAGAGCTACAGAGATGTGTCCAAGAAGGGCCTGTTATTGCTTACTTATTTGGGCAGGTTCTGGCTCTTCTATTAGTTCCTGCTTAGGGACTGCTTATTTTATTCTAATTCTTTGTTACATATTAGAAGCAAGGAAATAAATTTAAATGAGGAAAAGAACAGAATAGAAAGAATATAGAGATCTTTTAGGGACCACTGAGGCTCTCCAATCCTTGAAGATTATATAAATTCCCTTTTGATGAAATTCTGAAAATTTTACCACTAATAGGCCTGAGCTGTAGGTCCTCTAGGACTGATACATGAATTTTTTTAGTTTATTTAAATAGAGTTTTTGAAATATGTGAGAGATGACTGTATTTTGGTTTCAGTTATGTAAACATCATGATAGAAGTGAAATGATCATCAGTAACTTTTAAAAATAATGTTACTAAATATTCTTATTATCTAGTCATGAATTTACACGGTCATAAACGGATTACTCTCTACTTTAGATTTTCTTTTAAATTCACTCTTTAAATTTTATAAATCAATGAAGTACAAGGCAGTTTTGTTACATGCATAAATTGCGTAGTGGTGAAGTCTGAGTTTTTTAGGATATTCATCACCCAAATAATGTACATTGAACCCATTAAGTAATTTCTCATCATCCACCTTTCCCCCACCTTGTAACCCTTCAGAGGCTCCATTGTCCGTCATTCCATTTTCTACTTCAATATGTGCACATTTTTTTTAGCACCCACCTGTGAGTGAGAACATGGAATATTTGTCTTTCTGCATCTAACTTGTTTTAAGATTTCTAGTTCCATCCACATTGCTGCAAAAGACATTTCATACTCTTTATGGCTGAATAATATTCCATTGTGTGTATATACCACATTTTCTTTATCCATTTATCTGTTGATGGACATTTAGGTTGATTCCATGTCTTTGCTATTGTAAATAGTGCTGTGGTAAACATGGAAGTGCAGATATCTTTTTGACATATAGATTTCTTTTCCTTTGGGTAGTTACCCAGTGGTGGAATTGCTGGATTGAATGGTAGTTCTATTTTTAGTTCTTTGAGAAATCTCTGTATTGTCTTTAATGGTTGTACTAATTTATATTCCCGTCAACAGTGTATATGGGAGTTCTCTGCATCCTCACGCATCTGTTATTTTTTGATTTTTTAATACTAGCCATTCTGACTGGAAATATTGAGATTTTTTTCATGTATATGGCCATTTGTATGTCTCCTTTTGGAAAATTTCTGTGTATGTCCTTTGCTTACTTTTTAATGGGATTATTTGTGAAGTTTTTATTGAGTTGTTTGAGTTCCTTGTATATTCTTAATGTTAGTCCTGTCAGATGTATAGTTTGCATATATTTTCTCCCATTCTGCAGGTTGTCTTTTCACTCTGCTGATTATTTCTTTGGCTGTGCAGAAGCTTTTTAGTTTTAGTTGCATTTGCCTATTTTTGTTTTTGTTGCCTGTGCTTTTGAAGTCTTAGTCATAATTTCTTTACCTAAACCAATGTCCAGAAAAGTTTTCTGTAGGTTTTCTTCTAGTATTTTTAGTTTCCAGTCTTAGGATTAAGTCTTTAGTGTATCTTGAGTTGATTTTTGCATATGGTGAGAGATAGAGGTCCAGTTTCATTCCCCTGCATATGGCAATCCAGTTTTTCTAGCACCATTTTTTGAAAATGGTGTCCTTTCCCCAATGTGTGTTTTTATCAACTTTGTCAAAGATTAATAACTGTATCTATGTGGCTTTATTACATTCATTTTACTCTTTTTTTTTCAGCTACGTTAACAAGCTATTCTGAAAATGTGGAACGCACAAAATATGCTGGGGAAAGCAGTAAAGAATTAGGATCTGGAGGAAACATAAAACCTTGGCAACCTCAAAAATCCGGCATGGACTCCTGTTTGTATCGAGTAGATGAAAACATGACTGCTTCCACCTATAGTCTGAATAAGATCCCAGAGAGAAATTTGGAAACAGTGTTATCTCAATCAGTACAGTCTATTCCTTTGTATCTCATGCCACGGCCAAATTCAGTAGCAGGTAAGTTGTTGTTGTTGTTGTTGTTGTTGTTAAATAATCATTTTACTCCAGTATATATTGAAATGAAAATAAATCCTGCTCTGACAGTATTTAAATTTTCCATTCATCTTTTCTGACTAAGCCGTTCTTTTGTGTTTGGGTAATGTACATGTATATATTATTTGAATCTGGGAGAAGGTTCATCTGCCTCGAGTGATTGCTTAGTTCTGCTCCCAAAATATACAAAAACACATAGAAATTCAGAAACAGCCTATAAAATACATCATCAAACAACTGAAAGTCTTTTCTCTCAATGAGAAGTCTTTGAAAGAATCTTAGTTTGAGGTTTTAGTTCTTTACTTAAAATCTTAGTTTTAAAAAACATTATTAAAATTGGCATATCTCAGTGTAATTTGCGTTACCAGAAATCATCATCCATAGTTTGTAAAAGTGGAAGGCAGGCAAGAATTCAGCTTTTCCTCATCCCATGAGTTTCAGTATTTTCACAGTATCCTGGCTATCATTTCATAGAAGAATCACCAGGTGGCTACATTTCCAAAGAATAATTCTGCAACACCACTAGCAAACTCAGTTAAAAAAAATTGTATTAGTCCGTTTTCACACTGCTATAAAGATACTACCTGAGACTGGATAATTGATAAACAAAAGAGGTTTAATTGACTCACAGTTCCACACAGCTAGGGAAGCCTTGGGAAACTTACAATCATGGCAGAAGGCAAAGGAGGAGCAAGTACCTGCTTCACAAGGCGGCAGGAGAGAGAGCGAGCACACAGGGGAACTACCAGTTTTAAACCATTGGATCTCATGAGAACTACCTCACTATCATGAGAATAGCAGAAGAGAACCACCGCCATGATCCAGTCACCTCCCACCAGGTCCCTGACACTTGGGGATTACAATTCAAGAAAAGATTTGGGTGGGGACACAGAGCCAAACCATATCAGAAATGATATAGCGTGGTGGCTCATGCCTGTAGTTCCAGCGATTTGGGATGCTGAGGCAGGAGGATTGCTTGAGGCCAAGAGTTTAAGACCAGCCTGCACAACATAGTGAGACCTTGTCTTTAAAAAAAAAAGAAAGAAAGAAATGATACTGAGGGTTAAGTGGTTGAGATACGGAGTCATCATTCTTTAGCAACTACTCTCCTCAAAATTTATGTCAAGGGGTATTTTTACTACAGCTAAATTGCTGTTTAATAATTCAAACCTGGGACTTTTGCAGAATAGTTGAACTTTCTGACTTTTCAAAATATGTCATCATCTGGACTTTGTCCAGACTATAAAATCAAAGTTATGTTTGCTTTTCTTACTTTCCTCATGAAGGCCTGGATAGATTATCTCACTGATAATTACTCCTTATGTAGCTGATAGTGTAATGCTTCTTGCCATTCCCATTTCCCTTTCCTACCTGTTCTTTGTTCTCTGGCAGACCATCAGCATCGTCATCAGGTGTGATTATAGGGGAAATGACTCATCTGAAAGATAAGTAACTACAGAAGATTTTAATATTAATTGTTAAAAATTATTCACTTTTATATAGTGACAGGAAATTTTTTATCCTAGGACCTTCTAACTATATCGATCCCCAACTACCATGTCATATAAGAATCCTAGAATGCTGTTGTATTAGTCTATTCTTATACTGCTATAAAGAAATACCTGAAACTAAGTAATTTATAAACAAAAGAGGTTGAATTGGCTCATGGTTCTGCAGGCTGTACAGGAAACATAGCAGCTTCTGCTTGGCTTCCGAGGAGGTCTCAGAGAGCTTTCAATCATGGCAGAAAACACAGGGGGTACAAGAACCTCACATGTCCGGAGCAGGAGGAAGAGCAGGAGGAGGAGGAGGTTGCACACACTTTTAAATGACCCATTCTCTCGAGAACTCTCATATTACAAGAACAGCAAGGGGGAAGTCTTCCCCATGATCCAGTCACCTCCAACATTGGGGATTACAATTCCTCATGAGACTTGGGCAGGGACACAGATCCAAACCATATCAGCTGTACATTATGAAAAGTTCCAGGCAAGCTGAGTCTTTTCAGAAAAGAAGCATGAAAATCCTTGCTCATATATAAATAGAGAAATGTAACTACCAACCCAATAGTTGGGACATACTATTGTCCCAACTTACTTCCTAACTAAGCTACAATGATTTCTAAGCAAATTCTGGTTCTATTATTTGAGAAAGGCACTGAACACTTAGTAGAAGACAGAGAAGCTTTGTTTCAGTGAGTGGAACTATGTAGTCAGTCTGAATGAACAGTGTTAATTCAGGGCTATGAGTTTCGGTCACTACTTAACATTAACATTGTGTATTACCGTCTTCTTCCTACTTACTCCCCATTATATTTTATGTGTATCCCTTAGAACCTTTTTTCACTGTGTTAATCAAGGACCTTCTCATTTGTTTAAAAGCGACTCAACTCTTCCTCAGGCTTCCCTTAGCCCCAAGTGTATCCCAGAACTGTTGTACTTCCCTATTAGCCAAGTGCTCCCTCTCTAGTTGTATCCTGTACCTTCAGAGCAGTGCCAGAACTGAACAGACTATGGGAAGAGAGAATGGAACAAGCAAGCTGGTTAATTTAATGTTTTGCTTTTGGTCTCAGAAAGCCATCAGGACCACATGTAACTAACCACTAGACAGTAATAAGCTCTGAGGCAGCTACCAACCTATCTCCATCTAATTCCTAGCCACCTTTCCAGGCTGAACTCAAATACTTCCTCCTTCATGAAACTTTCTCCAATCATCTCCCAGCCACAAGTAATTGCTGCTTCTTCTAGAAAGCATTCTCTTTTTGTGTTGGCAACAGTCTACTTTGTGTTATGTGCAGCTATTGTGTATATGTGTTGGTCTGACTATTACAATCTAAACTTTTTGACATTAGCAACTGAGAAGACTCCAGTAGAGGCTCCATAGTTGCTGGTTGAGTGAACTAATGAATGAATATATGCATGAACCAACCAATCTGTGATATCAGCTTTAAACAAAAATAACAATGTAGTTGGTAAATCTAATGATAATTTTCTTCATCTTACTATAGAATATAGTCTTCTCATAGGAGAGATTACCCAGAAAAAGGTGTGATGGGGGCTTATTTAGAGAAAGTAAGCTCTATATGAGATGGTAGTGTGAGCCAGTTTTAGACTTACTAGTATCTCACAATTTCATTTCTTCCAAAATTATAAACTGTAGTTCTCTTTAATATATGGAATGTGTAAACAGCACTTATCACTATTTGCTAACAACTGGCAATATATATTTTTCAATGGTTAATCAGAAGCCTTTATTCAATTAGCAGTGTAATGGTGTTGGGGAAAAAAATGGAGATCTTAAAGAGATTTCTGTTTCTCTAAGAGAGCAGTCAGCAAACCAGGGCCCATGGGCCAAGTTTGGCACACTCTATTTTTGTAAACAAAGTTTCATAGCAGCAAAACCACACTCATTTATTTATTTATGGCTACTTTGCTCTACCACAACAGAGTTCAGTAGTTGGAACAGAGATCATAAGCTCTACAGTTAACATTGTAGTGGCCTACAAAGCCTGTATAAAAAGGGCAATCCCAACCTTCATTCTAAAATCTTACCCTGGCATTGGATTCAAGTCACCCCTCGGCGATACATCTCAGCTATACAGGTCATATACAGTGTTAGCTGTGCATAGGGATAGAAACTGTTTTAGACTTTATGAAAGTTTCATGATGTGTTTCACATGACTTCATGAGTTACATAGAGAATGAGAAATGTGTAAAAATTCCATGAGAGGACATTGTTACTCAGCTATACTGATACTAGATAGCAAAGACACTAAACGGATTTGAAAGAGACAAACAAGCTGAAATTGACCCTTAAGTTTTGTTTTAAGTTTTTGTAATATGCATTTAGCTAGACTCATCATCAGTGTGGTACATAGACAGCGCCCAATAGTAAATTGGTCACCTGCTTGAGTCTAGAGCCCTCATTTCCAAACTGAGGAAATTTCATTTTGGTGGTGGTAAAGTCTCTTAATGTATTTGTTCTCATTTTCTCTTGACCTCTTTTTAGTCTATTGAAAAGAATATAAAATTACTTTGCTCTTCTTAAACAGACATATCTCTTGAGATTCATTATTTTACCCCCCAAAAAAATGCTAACTGTAGAGCTTATGAGATGTCTAAAACTCCTATACTCCTATAAAAGCCAGATATGCTTTTCCTCTGAGTGTCTGTGAGGCTAATACTATTGTAAACAAAAAATACAGAAGGAAAAGTAAAAGCCACTCTCCTCTCTACACCTAATATCGCTCTCCAAAGGTTAATATTTCTTATGATTCTTTAAAATATATCTCTATATATAAAACATTATAATATCTATATGTGATATATAATCATATATACCTATACATAACCCTCTGTATCTGTGGTTCCATATCCATGGATATGGATGGCCAACTAAAAGGGACTTGAGCATTTGCTCAGATTGCGGTATCCTATTGCAGATAGCTCCAGGGGTTCTGGAGCTAATTCCCTGCAGATACCAAGGGATGACTGCATTTAATTATAATTATATGTAAGAGAGATATGAGGTCAAAAATGAGTGGGATTTATTCAAAAGAAATGAAAGCATGTGTTCTTAAAAATATATACGTAATCACAGTTTTATTTGTAATAGCCAGTAACTGTGAGCATCCCAAATGCCCATCAACAGGTGAATGGATAAACTAATTAATTGTGTATCCATACAATGAAATTCTACTCAGCTACAGAGGGAAATGAATTGTGGATACCACAGCAACATACATGAATCTCAGAATAATTATTCTATTTGAAAGAAGCCAGATTAAAAAAATATATGCTATATGATTCCATTTGTATAAAATCCTAGAAAATGCAAACTAATCTGTAGGCACAGATTGCCTCTCTTATACTGTGACCATCTACAAGTACAGGTGCCCTGTGGGAATTAGGGCTCAGGAAAGTGGTACAATGTTGATCCTCTGGCTACTGCTATTGCTCTGAGTAATAAACTGTCTTTCATCTCCGACCCAGAAGTTTCATATCTTTTTCCAGCATCCAAGCTTGTTAGTTTACAGATTCTTCACAGTTCTTGACAGTGAGATATAGCTATACCCAAACCCACAAAATTAAAAGAAATGGCAATGGCAAGCAACACAAGGAAATGTTGCAATTGAAATTATACACTGATGGTGGGAGTATGTTAATAAGTTGGTACTCCATTTTGTAAAGTTGTTTGACAAGATGTATTAAAGGTATATAAAGCTATATATGCATGTTATCTAAAACCTCACAATTCCATTTCTGAATAGAATGCCCATGAGAAATGAGTGCTTTTGTTTATGAGAAGACAGATAAAGTTTTATCAGTTTTATTCGTAATATCTAAAAACTGAAAACCATTCACATGTCCATCAACAGTGGACTTGATAAATAAATTGTATGCAGCAATGAAAAAGAACACACTACTGTTATAACATTGTGAATGTATTTCACAGATGTGATATTGAACAAAAGAAGTCAGACTCAAAAGAGTGCCTTCTGTATATAGTATGTCCGTTTATATAAAGTTCATAGAAACAAAATGATCACACTTCTATAATTATAGAACTAAAGTAGTGGTTACCTTTGGTAGGATTATTGACTAAGGGAGCTTTCTGTATCTTGGTCTGGACGGTAGTTACATGGATTTATACTCATGAGAAGACTTCAGAAAGTCCATGGAAAACATACTTAAAAGATACAAATAAAAAATATAAACTTTATTTCTCAACATAAGTTCCATCAAGTTCAAGACACTTTTGTAAGTGATGATACCAGCCATTTAGTTCATCCCTAAAGAACTGAGTGTCCTGGGAATTTAACCATGTCAATTAAGTCTTTTTTACATTATAAACTGAAGAAAAATGCATGCCTTTTACAGATTTTAAGATTAAAAAACAAAAAGAAGTCAGACAGAGCCAAATCAAGACTGTAAGATGGATTTCCCATCTAAACTTGCAAAATTGCCTTTGTTTGATGAGAGGAATGAGCAGGAGTAGCATTGTGGTGGAAAAGGATTCTCTGGTGGAGCTTTCCTAAGTGTTTTTCTGCCCAAGCTTTGGCTTGCTCAAAACACTTTCATAGTAAGCAGGCAGGTCATTTTTGGCCCTCCAAAAAGTCAACAAGCAAAATGCCTTGATCACCCCAGAAAACTGTTGCCATGATGCTTGCTCTTGACCAGTCCACTTTTGCTGTGACTGGACTATTTCCATGTCTTGGTAGCCCTTGCTTTGGTTGTGTTTTGTCTTCAGGATTGTACTGGTAAAGCCATGTTTCATCCCATTACCATTCTTGAAAGACATGCTCCAGGATCCGAATCCTACATTTTTTGTTTTAAATTTTCATTGAAAGCATTGCTGTTTTCTGCAGCTGATCTGGGGACAATGGTTTTCGCACCCATTTAGTGGAAAGTTTGCCCCCATTTTAATTTTTCAGTCATAATTGTGTAAGCAGAACCCATTGAGACATCTGTCATGTCGGCTATTGTTTGTGCTGTTATCATTTGTCCTTTTCAATTGGGATACAAACAAGATGAATTTTTGTGGATGGTCTGCCACTGCAGGCTTCAACACTGTCTCATCCCTTCTTAAAACAAGTTATCCATTTGTAAACTGCTGATTTCTTTAGGGTATTGTCTCTGATACGGTTTGGCTGTGTCCCCATCCAAAACTCATTTTGAATCATAGATCCCACAATTCCCAAGTGTTGTGGGAGGGACCCAGTGGGAGGTAATTGAGTCATGGAGGCAGGTCTTTCCTGTGCTGTTCTCATGATAGTGAATAAATCTCATGATTTCTGATGGTTTTATAAAGGGGAGTAAGTCATGTAAGATGTGACTTGCTCCTCCTTGCCTTCTGCCATGATTGTGAGGCCCCCAGCCATGTGGAACTGTGAATACATTAAACCTCTTCTCCTGTATAAATTACCCAGTCTAGGGTATGTCTTTATTAGCAGTGTGAAAATGGACTAATATAGTCTCCATAAATGTTTTGTAAAAATCAATGATTTTACCATTCTTCCACCCAAGCTTCACCATAACTTTGCTGTTTGTCCTTGCTTCAATTTTAGCAGAATTCATGTTGCTCTGATAAGGGCTTTTTTCACACTAATGTCTTGTTCTTAATGCCTCAAACTATATCCTGTTCAGACATCTTATAGTTAGTATCCATAGTTTTTTCATAAGATGCATTTCAATGAACTTTTTGAAGACTCTCACATGCATAAAAATAATTAAGCTATACACCAAAGATTTATATACTCTATATATGTAAATCATACCAGTTTTTAAAATATATAAAATGTGGCAGGGCACGGTGGCTTATACCTGTAATCTCAGCACTTTGGGAGGACAAGGTGGGTGGATCACTTGAGGTCAGGAGTTCGAGACCAGCCTGAACAACATGCTGAAACCCCATCTCTACTAAAAATACAAAAATTGGCCAGGTGCGGTAGCACACACCTATAATCCCAGCACTTTGAGAGGCTGAGGCAGACGAATCATGAGGTCAGGAGTTCAAGACCAGCCTGACCAACATGGTGAAACTCCATCTCTACTAAAAATACAAAAACTTAGCTGGGCGTGGTGGTAGGCGCCCGTAATCCGAGCTACTCGGGAGGCTGAGGCAGGAGAATCCCTTGAAACTGGGAGGTGGAAGTTGCAGTGAGCTGAGATCGTGCCACTGCACTCCAGGCTGGGCAACAAGGCGAGGCTCCTTATCAAAAAAAAAAAAAAAAAAATTAGCTGTGCATGGTAGCATGCACCTGTAATCCCAACTACTCAGGAGGCTGAGACACATGAATTGCTTGAACCTGGGAGGCAGAGGTTGCAGTGAGCCAAGATTGCACCACTGCACTCCAGCCTGGGCTACAGAGTGAGACTCTGTCTCAAAAAAAAAAAAAATTATATATATGTAGGCCTGTTGTCTTTGCAGAAGGATTTTCTCTTTTCTTTGGTATAGAAATAGCAGTCCTAGGAAACATAACAAGATCTTTGTCTGAATTATCTATTTTTAGTGTTGCTTAATAAGACCTAATAACTACAACAAATGGATAATTTATTTAAAATGTTTCATTTTATTGAGTATATAAACCTAAGATGGGTACCTAAACTGGCCAGAACTTTTTTTTGTGGTTTTTTTTCTAAAGCAGCAGTCTGTGTGTGGATTTAAAAAAATTTTTTTTAAGTATATTGAGTCATATTTTATGTATTATAAAATTCACCCATTTCAAGTGTACAATTCAGTAATGTTTAGTAAATGTAGCAAGTTGTGTAACCCTCACCATGAATCAGCTTTAGGACATTTTCATCACCTCAGAAAGATTTCTGCATCTATTTAACATTAATCCCATTCCCTCTCCCAGTTCCCAGGCAACCGCTAATTGACAGACTCTATGTATTTGTATTTTCTGGAAATGTCACGTAAGTGGAGTCATATGGTATGTCATCTCTTGTATCTGGCTTCTTTCACTCAGCATAATGTTTTTGAGGTTTATGACATATTAGGTGTGCTATATATATATATATATATATATATATATATATCAGTAGTTTCTTCCTTTTTATTTCAAGTAGGATTCCACTGTATGACTGTACCATATTATGTCTGTTCATTTACCATTTGATAGACATTGTTTCCAATTTTGGGCTATTGTGAATAGTGCTGCTGTGAACATTTGTTTGCAAGTGTTTGGGTAGACGTATGTTTTCATTTCTCTTAGATAGATAGATACCTAGGAGTAGAATTGCTGAATCTTATGGTAAACTTATATTTAACTTTTTAAGAAATGCAAAAATGTTTTCCAAAGTAGCTGTACCATTTTGCATTCCCACCAGCAGTGTACAAGGATTCCTGTTTCTCCACATCTCCTTTGTTACTGTCTTACCTTTAGCTGGTGTGAAATGATATCTCATGCGGTTTTAATTTGCATTTTCCTAATGACTACTAATGTTGAGCTTATTTTGTGTATTGTTAGCTATTCATTTATTCTTTAGTGAAATATCTATTCAAACTTTAGCACATTTTTATATTGGGTTATTTTCTTCGGATTTGTAAGAACTTGTATATTCTGGATGCAAGTCACATCAGACATGTATTTGCAAATACTTCAGTCTGTTGCTTGTCTTTTTGTTTTCTTACTGGTATATTAGGAAATACAAAAATGTCAAATTTTGGTGAGGTCAATTTGTCAATTTTTTTTCTAATAGACCATGTTTTTCATATCACTTTTTATCTTTTTAATAGAAAACATACTGTTTATATCATGTATTATAAAACTGATTTATGACATTGGAGTTTGTTTTAACTCAAGTATTGGAAAACACTTCCCGAAATACTTAATACGTTTTCCCTCTTGTCTCTCCTCTTTCCCTACTCATGTTAAAAAAAAAAAAAAAAAAAAAATTACATCATCCTAAATTGTTACGTCTGTAGACTAGACCTTAATTGTGAGTGATTTTTTTATTTACCACAATTGTCTTCCGATAATGTTAGTCTTTCTGGCTAGCAGAGTGCTTTAGATTCTTAAGCAGTACTTATCATGCATCCTTAAAGGAAGGGTAAAAGGTAAATATACCATCAGAGATCAGATAGCTCTGTCCTGGAGAACAAGATTATATACTACTGGAGTAGTACATATTGACTGTGTTGAACAAAATACTTCATCAGAAAATTATTTCTTGTCAGTGTTGAACATAATACAAACAGACCTACTTTGGCCCACAGGGCAAGTCATAGGTCAGGGAATAGTTTGTATTAGGTTGTTTTCTGTATCTGGAAACCATGGTTTCAGGATGCTCACAAAGAGGCAGAAAAGGAAGCTATAAACCAAATGACTCAGTTATTTTCAGCACTTAGTAGCTTGTAGATTGAAAATTTTTCCAGAACATAGAGAAATAAAATTATTTTCACAGGGAATTGCCCTGCTAAATGTATAATGTATGTAAATATTTGATAAAACCACAACCTCTGGTAGCTTAAATGATTAGGTATCTAAACCATTTTTTAAATTAAATTTTCTCGTCTCAGGAGGGTCTGCTCTTTTCATTTAGCTCTAGATATACATACTTTCCTTTCCTTTCTAATGGGTACGTAGAAGCGGTTCCCTAAACTGGGGAGAATCAGATGCTAAATCTCTGGTGAACAGGAATAATTGAGGATTTCAATATGAAGTGAGCTTGAAATAGGAAAAAAAAAATTCAGTATAGTCACACTTATTAAATTGTTCTAAGCATCTGAACGTCAAGGGCAGGACAGGGATAGGAATGATGAATGCTAGTAATAAAAAGCCTTATTCAGATCCAACTTTTAAACTTCTCTTCTTTTTTAAACTTAATTTCAGTGTGACTAATACAATTATTTATTTTAGAGACCAAATGATGTTGAATAATAGTGTGAAAAATACCATTTGAGTAACTTTAAAAAACCTGGGTGAATAATTGTTTAAATGGTCCTTGCCATGATACAGATTTCTCCCCAATTTGGGAAGAGGATCACCTTCTATTGCCTAAGCTCCTTAGCATCTTTTTAGGACCACATCTTCTGGCATGACCAGGAAATTGTTAGGGGATTATTTAAAATCCTTGAGGCTGCTACTGGATTGAACTGTAATGAATAAAACTATATATATTATTCCATAATGCCAAGATTCTTGATTTGAAAAAGAATAGAAATGACTTGTGGCTTTTGTGACACTTTCTGGGGAGAATGGAGTCAGCACATATGCAGATATTTATGGTGAATTATTTTTAAAAATATTTTTCTAAGCTTTTAACTTACATATGACGTAAATGGAAGAAATATATATGTAGTGAAAATTTTAAAAATCATATGTATTTTATTTACAGTATTAAAATAGAGGTTTGATTAATATGTTGGTCAAATAGATTCAGCTGTATACTTTTAAAAACATAAAGACTCCAACACGTGAAGTTCATAGTTAAAATAGATATACCAATTAACACTCCATGTTCCACATATGAGGATAGTACTATTTGCTGAAAACATGAAAACATGAAAACTTTTAACTCAAATGATAAAGTGATTAAAGTTGAGTTTTGGCAGTCTGCAACATTAAAGCTTGGATTTTTCTGGAGTAGCTTGGTTTTCTGAATATAAACTTAGCTGTTCATACACCTTTAAATTAAAATTCTAAAATATGAAAAAGATTTAACAATGTGTTTTGTTTTCAAAATGTAAATTGCTATTGCATATTTGTTTTTAAGCCTGTGTGTTGGAAGGAAGCAGAAGACTCTTGTGGACTTGTGGTTGCATGGCAGAAATTATCAGAGTAGGCAGTCTACGGTCATCCTTGATGTCCAAAAATGAGATTGGCAATGAATTGGAGGGAGGTGGGAAGCAGGAAATGTTTGCTTGCAACAGCTGTCATCATTGCTTTGTGTGAGAATGAGAGGTCTATCAGGGAAACATACAAACAACAGAAGTCAGCTAAAATATAAACTCTCGCCATCTACTTGTTAATGCTTGGAGCTTCATGTTTTCCTAAGAAAAGGATCTTAAGAATCAGGTAAATACAGAACGGGAATCTAGGGGGATTTAAGCAAACCCAGTCAGAAACTTTTTATAGAGATTTTGCAAAAATCAAAAATGGGCTTTTCAGCAGTCAGAACGTTGGCTTTATGTATCAAGGGTATAAGGGCAGCAGAGTGGCTTCTTGCCCAGGCAGGAGCAAACATACAGTGTCATTCCAGGCTCCTTGCTCAAGTCAGCTAGAATGACAATTTTACTACTATAATCTGTTTGTGTTAGTGGCAACTGATATAAGAAGAAACAATTCAAACTGTTTTCCAAACTCAGTATAGAGTTGTCTCTAAAATGTTGTATACCAAATGTCTGTTAGATTTCTTCTGCCCACTTGTAGTGTATTTAAATTATTTTAACTACAAAAATGCACGTCAGTTAAATGCTGTGAGTTGTCCTCAGCTGTTACAATCTGATGAAATCTCAAAAAAACTGTTCTTTTTTTCTTTTCCCTCTTTCTTCTCAAAACAAGTCTTTTAAATGACAAACTTTGTGGATTTACTTTTTGAAGCTTTTTCTCTTTACATAAAAATTTTATTATAGATTTGTTTTTCTGTTTTCTCCATTCATCTGAACTCACCTAATTATATCTTATACTTGTATCTGGAAAGTGTTAAATAGTTATTTATTTATTTATTTATTTATTAATGGATGAATGAATGAGGCAGGGTCTCACAGTGTTGCCCAGATTGGTCTCAATCCCTGGGCTCAGGCAGTCCTCCAACCTAGTATCTTCCCAGTATAATGTTAATTTAATCTGACAGAACTATCTCAAAATTTTTCGCAGTACAATTGCATAGTAAGACTAGCACTATAAGGTAGGAACATATGTGTCCCTATAGAGCCGTCATTGGTGTTTGTATGAGATGATGATGTACAAGGCATTGTTGCTATAGCCAACTCCTTCAAAATAGCCCAGTAAGACAAAAGTTAATTTGTTATTTGCTCATTGTTAAATGTAGCTGAAACATGAAATGTGTTATTCATTGGTTAGACAAGTATTTATTGAGCAGGTACTATATGCCAGTCTCTGTTCAAAGCACTTAAGTATCATCATTAATAAACAAAACAAAGATTCCCATTCTCATGTAGTTTACATTATTGTTGGGAAAAGTAATGTTAGTAAGTAATATTACCCAGGCTGGTAATTTATAAGTAATTTATATAGCATGCTAGAAGGTGGTGTATGCTATGGAAAAAAGGAAAAGGGGGATCATGAATATCTGAAGGAAGATAATAGAAACGTTGAAACCAAGCATATTATTTTAGTGATATCTGTTAAGCATTAAGAAAGCAAAACAGTGAGGAGGAGGAGGATCATGCCAAACGGATTATGAAATCTAAGTAGGACCAGTCTGGAATTTAGTTCCACATTGAGCATCATGTGCAGGGCACTCTGATTTACTCTGAAGTGGTAGAGTAATAAAAGATGAATCGGGCATTTCCTCTTGTTCTCAAGAACCTACTACAATCAGTGAAGGAAGGCAGACGTGTAAGCACCTACCTGAATTCAACACAAATTCTAAACAGCAATATATATCTATGTGGTTGCTGAGAGGGAGAAGCAATTAATTCTGACTGGGTAATTGATTAGGAAAGCAAGGAAAGCGCAGCCTAAGCAAAGTTTTGGCAAAGGGAAAGGTAAGTTTGACACAATTTGACCAAGCTTTTTTTATCAGAAAATGATATGCAGATGGAAAAGATCTAAATGACTGTGAAGAAGAGTACAACTAGGTACAACTAGAAGAACAAAGGGAAACAACCTAACAGAAGTTTGTGTCTCCTAGCTGATCTTTCCAATATTTGTCTCATATGCCTTTAAATAATCTATTTGAAAGGAGAATTTTGAAAATGATGAAGCAAAGAGAAACTAAAAGAGGACTAGGGACAATAATTAATAAGAAAAAAAGGCAGTAGAAAATTATAGATTCAGGTAACACCAACCATAATTTTCTTGGAGTCCCAGATTAAAGCCATAGTTCCCCATTTACTGATTGGAAAGCTGTCTAAGCCCAACATCAGGACCCCAGAGCTATTACATTTGATATTGAATATCACTGCTTTTTTTTTAAGGTCATTGTACCTCTATTTGGATTTTTGAAGGAATGAACTATTCACTCAGTTCAGTGATGGCAGTACTTGTCTCTTTCTTCTCGTGTCATTTGTCTGAAATTGAGAAACGTGCTCATGCCAAAGCATATTTACTATATTTCTTGGTTTTGTGAAATAAATCAAGGCGATAGAATAGTGATGTTCATCTTCCTAGGTATTTCTATAGTAAAGATTAGCTTAACTTGTTAAAACCACACTAAACATTGATATTTTACAAACCACCAGCTTTTATTTAAATATAAGAAGTTAAACGTGAGAAACTAAACCTGTGGCTAAAAGTACTTGCCAGAAGATTTTTTGATACAAAAATTAAAATGAATTACATGACTGTTATTTAATTGGAATATGTACACCACAGTATAAGATCTCTCATAGTTTAATATTTAAAATATTAGATGAAAAAACTACTTTGAAGTTCATATGGGACCAAAAAAGAGCCCTCATCGCCAAGTCAATCCTAACCCAAAAGAACAAAGCTGGAGGCATCATGCTACCTGACTTCAAACTATACTACAAGGCTACAGTAACCAAAACAGCATGGTACTGGTACCAAAACAGACATATAGATCAATGGAACAGAACAGAGCCCTCAGAAATAATGCCACATATCTACAACTATCTGATCTTTGACAAACCTGACAAAAGCAATGAGGAAAGGATTCCCTATTTAATAAATGGTGCTGGGAAAACTGGCTAGCCATATGTAGAAAGCTGAAACTGGATCCCTTCCTTACACCTTATACAAAAATTAATTCAAGATGGATTAAAGACTTACATGTTAGACCTAAAACCATAAAAACCTTAGAAGAAAACCTAGGCATTACCATTCAGGACATAGGCATGGGCAAGGACTTCATGTCTAAAACACCAAAAGCAATGGCAACAAAAGCCAAAATTGACGAATGGGCTCTAATTAAACTAAAGAGCTTCTGCATAGCAAAAGAAACTACCATCAGAGCGAACAGGCAACCTACAAAATGGGAGAAAATTTTCGCAACCACTCATCTGACAAAGGGCTAATATCCAGAATCTACAATGAACTCAAACAAATTTACAAGAAAAAAACAAACAACCTCATCAAAAAGTGGGCGAAGGACATGAACAGACACTTCTCCAAAGAAGACATTTATGCAGCTGAAAAACCACATGCAAAAATGCTCATCATCACTGGCCATCAGAGAAACGCAAATCAAAACCACAATGAGATACCATCTCACACCAGTTAGAATGGCCATCATTAAAAAGTCAGGAAACAACAGGTGCTGGAGAGGATGTGGAGAAATAGGAACACTTTTACACTGTTGGTGGGACTGTAAACTAGTTCAACCATTGTGGAAGTCAGTGTGGCGATTTCCTCAGGGATCTAGCACTAGAAATACCATTTGACCCAGCCATCCCATTACTGGGTGTATACTCAAAGGACTATAAATCATGCTGCTATAAAGACACATGCACACGTATGTTTATTGTGGCACTATTCACAATAGCAAAGACTTGGAACCAACCCAAATGTCCAACAACAATAGACTGGATTAAGCAAATGTGGCACATATACACCATGGACTACTATGCAGCCATAAAAAATGATGAGTTCATGTCCTTTGTAGGGACATGGATGAAACTGGAAAACATCATTCTCAGTAAACCATCGCAAGGACAAAAAACCAAACACTGCATGTTCTCACTCATAGGTGGGAATTGAACAATGAGAACGCATGGACACAGGAAGGGGAACATCACACTCTGGGGACTGTTGTGGGATGGGGGGAGGGGGGAGGGACAGCATTAGGAGATACACCTAATGCTAAATGACGAGTTAATGGGTGCAGCACACCAACATGGCACATGGATACGTATGTAACAAACCTGCACATTGTGCACATGTACCCTAAAACTTAAAGTACAATAAAAAATGATAAAATAAAATATTAGATGAGTATAATTTTTAAAAAATATATCAGTGTATTAGGCTTGTTAATTTTTATGGGTCATAGTATATGTATATATTTATAGGGTGGGTGAGATATTTTGATACAGGCATACAATGTGTAATAATCACGTCAGAGTAAATGGCATAACCATCACTTCAAGCATTATTTTTGTTGCAAACATTCCAGCTATTCTTTTAGTTATTTTTAAATGTACAATATTGTACATTTTGTTGTACAGAATTGTTGACTATAGCGCACCCTGTTTTGCTATCAAATACTAGATCTTATTCATTCTATCTATTTTTGTGCCTTTTAACCATCCCCACTACTCCCACCCTAGCGACCCTTCGCAGCCTCTGGTAACCATCATTCTACTCTCTGTCTCCATGAGTTCAGTTATTTTAATTTTTAGCTCTCACATATGACTGAGAACATACAAAGTTTGTCTTTCTGTACCTGGCTTATTTCACTTAACATAATTACCTCTGGTTCTATCCATGTTGCTGGCAATGACAGGATCTTATTCTTTTTTATGTCTGAATAGTACTTCATTGTGTGTATGTACCAGATTTTTTTACCTAGCGGTCTGTTTTTTTGTTTTGTTTTGTTTTCTTGGAAGGAGTCTCGCTCTGTTGCCCAGGCTGGAGTGGTGCAATTACCCAGTCTTCTGTTGATGGGCACTTAGGTTTCTTCCAAATCTTGGCTATCGTGAATAGTGCTGCAACAGACATGGAACTGCAGATACTAATTTTCCTTCTTTGGGGTATATACCTAGCAGTGGATCATATAGTAGTACCTATTTTCAATTTTTTGAGTAACCTCTGTACCGTTTTCCGTAGTTATTGACCTAATTTACGTTCCTACCTACAGTGAACAAGGGTTCCCTTTTCTCCATATCTTTGCCAGCATTCATTATTGCTTGTCTCTTGGATAAAAGCCATTTGATAATATCTCGCTGAAGTTTTGATTTGCATTTCTCTGATGTCAGTGATGTTGAGCACCTTTTCATATGTTTGCCATTTGTATGTCTTGTGAGAAATGTCTTTTTTGTCCATTTTTAAATTGTGTCATTAGATTCTTTTCCTATGGAGTTATTTGAGCTCCTTATATATTCTGCTTATTAATCCCTTGACAGATGGATAGTTAGCACATATTTTCTCCATTCTGTGGGTTGTCTCTTCACTTTATTGTTTCCTCCCTTGCACAGAGCTTTTTAAGTTGATATGATCCTATTTGTTCATTTTTGTTTTGGTTGTCTGTGCATTTAGGATATTACTCAAGAAACCTTTGCCCAGACCAGGGTTCTGGAAAATTTCTTCAGTGTTTTACTTTAGCAGTTTCATAGTTTGGGGTCTTAAACTTAAGTTTTTAATCCATTTTTATTTGATTTTTGGTTTTTGGTTTTTTTGAGATAGGATCTCGCTCTATCACCCAGGCTGAAATGCAGTGGCACAATTATGGCTCACTGCAGCTTTGACCTCCCTGGACCTCAACCTCAAGTGATTCTCCCACCTCAGACCTCGAGTAGCTGGAACTACAGGTGTGTGCCACCCATGCCCAACTAATTTTTTGTTTGAGGGTTTTGTTGTTGTTGTTGTTGTTTTTGGTAGGGACGGGATTTCACCATGTTACCCAGGCTGGTCTCAAACTCCTGGGCTCAAGCAGTCAGCCTGCCTTGGTCTCCCAAAGTGCTGGGATTACAAGTGTGAGCACTGTGCCTGCTGCTCAGGATGGCTTTGGGTATTTGGGGTCTTTTGTGGTTTCATATAAATTTTAGGATTAGTTTTTCTATTTCTATAAAGAGTGTGATTGGTATTTTGATAGGATTGCTTTGAATCCGTAGATTGCTTTGGGTAGTATGGACATGTTAACAATATTGATTGATTCCAGTCAATGAACATGAAATGTCTTTCCATTCCTTTGTGTCCTCTTTAATTTCTTACATTACTGTTTTATAGTTTTCATTGTAGAGATCTTTCACTATTCTAGTTAAGTGTATTCCTAATTATTTTATTTGTGGCTATAATAAATGAGATTACTTTCTTGATTTCTTTTTCATCTTGGTGGCTGTTGGCATATAGAAATGCCACTGTGTTTTGAATTTTGATTTTGTATCCTGCTACTTTACTGAATTTATTAGTTCTGTTTTTTTGTAAAATCTTTGGGTTTTTTAAAATATAAGATCATGTCATCTGCAAACAAGAATAATCTGACTTCTTCCTTTCCAGTTTGGGTGCTTTATTTTCTTCTCTTGTCTGATTGCTCTAACTGGGACTTCCAGAACTATGTTGAATAACGGTTGTGAAAGTGGGCATCCTTGTCTTGTTCTAGTTCTTGAAGGAAAGGATTTTAGTTTTTCCCCATTCAGTGTGATACTAGCTATGAGTCTGTCATATATGTCTTTTATTGTGTTTAGGTATGTTCCTTCTGTACCCAGTTTTTTTAGGATTTTTATCATGAAGGGATGTTGAACTTTATCAAATGCTTTTTCAGCATGAATTGATATGACTGTATTATTTTTGTCCTTCATTCTACTGATATGGTGTAGCACATTGATTGATTTGTGTGTGTTGAACCATCCTTGCATCCCTGGGTTAAATCCCACTTGGTCATGATGAATGATCTTTTTAATGTGATGTTGAATTTGCTTTGCTGGTATTTTGTTGAGGATTTTTGCATCAATGTTCATCAGGAATATTGGTCTGTGGTTTTCTTGTTTTCATGTGTCTTCATTTGGTTTTAGAATCAGTGTAATCTAGCATCATAGAATGAGTTTGGAAATACTCTCCTCTTCTACTTTTTTGAATAGTTTGAGTAGGATTGGCAATAGTTCTTTTTTATTTATTTTCATTTTTATCTTTTTTTGTTGTTGTTTTTTGTGTTTTTTTTTGAGATGGAGTCTCGCTTTGTCACCCAGGCTGGAGTGCAGTGGCACTATCTTGGCTTACTGCAAGCTCCACCTCCCAGGTTCATGCCATTCTTCTGCCTCAGCCTCCTAAGTAGCTGGGACTACAGGTGCCCATCACCATGCCCGGCTAATTTTTTGTATTTTTAGTAGAGACGAGGTTTCACCATGTTAGCCAGGATGGTCTTAATCTCCTGACCTAGTGATCCGCCTGCCTCGGCCTCCCAAAGTGCTGAGATTACAGGCATGAGCCACCGCGCCCAGCCAGCAATAGTTCTTTTTTAAATGTTTGGTAGAATCCAGCAGTGATGCCATTGGGTCCCAGGCTTTTCTTTGCTGGGAGACTTTTTATTATGGTTTTGATCTCATTACTTTGTCTATTCAAGTTTTGCATTTCTTCGTAGTTCAGTCTTGGTAAGTTGTGTATGTCAAGGAATTTATCCATTTCTTCAAGGTTTTCCAATTGATTGGTATATAGTTGCTCCTAGTAGTCTCTAATGATCCTTTGAATTTCTGTGGTATCGGTTGTAATGTCGTTTTCATCTCTGATTTCAATTTGTTTGGGTCTTCTCTTTTTTTCTTAGTCTGGCTAAAAGTTTGTCAATTTTATCTTCTCCAAGAAAAACTTTTCATTTCATTGATCTTTTGTATTTTTTTGTTTCAATTTCATTTAGTTCTGCTCTAATCTTTATTTCTTTCCTTCTACTAAGTTTGGGTATAGTTTACTTTGTTCTTTAAGAAGCATCATTAAGTTGTTTATTTGACTTTTCTTTCTTTTTTTTTTTTTTTTTTTTTTTTTTTGTTGAGACAGAGCCTTGCTCTGTTGCCCTGGCTGGAGTGCAGTGGTGTGATCTCGGCTCATTGCAACCTCTGCCCCCCAGGTTCAAGCAATTCTCCTGCCTTAGCCTCCCGAGTAGCTGGGATTACAAATGCCCACCACCACACCTGGCTAATTTTTGTGTTTTTAGTAGAGGCAGGGTTTCACCATGTTGGCCAGGCTGGTCTCAAACTCCTGACCTCAAGTGATCCACCTGCCTTGGCCTCCCAAAGTGCTGGAATTACAGGCATTAGCCACTGCTCCCGGCCTCTACCTTTTTTATGTAGGCACTTACTGCTATAAACTTTCCTCTTAGTACTGCTTTCACTGTATCCTATAGGTTTTGGTATGTTGTGTTTCCATTTTAATTTGTTTCAAGAAATCTGTTAATTTCCTTCTTAACTTCTTCATTGACCCGCTGATCATAAGGAGCATATTGTTTAATTTCCATGTGTTTGTATAGTATCCAGAGTTCCTCTTGTTACTCATGTCTAGTTTTATTCCATTGTGGTCATAGAAGATACTTCATATGATTTTTTTTTAATTCTTTAAGACTCGTTCTGTGACCTAACATATGGTCTGCCCTTGAGAATGATCCATGTGCTGAGAAGAAGAATGTATATTCTGCAGCCATTGGATGAAATGTTCTGTAAATATCTGTTAGATCCATTTGGGCTGTAATGCAGATTAAGTCAAATGTTTCTTTTGATTTTCTGTCTGGATGATCTGTCCAATGCTGAAAGTGGGGTGTTGAGGTCTCCAGCTATTATTGTATTCAAGTCTGTCTGTCTCTTTAGCTCT
This sequence comes from Hylobates moloch, assembly GCF_009828535.3. Classification (NCBI taxonomy): domain Eukaryota; kingdom Metazoa; phylum Chordata; class Mammalia; order Primates; family Hylobatidae; genus Hylobates; species Hylobates moloch. Next base: position 48,881,198 of record NW_026652294.1, on the reverse strand, counting down.
AATAATAATTGGGTGCTCCAGTGTTAGGTGCATATGTATTTGGGTGCTCCAGTGTTAGCTGCATATATATTTACAATTGTTATATCCTCTTGCTGAATTGACCCCTTTATCATTATGTAGTGACCTTGTTTGTCTCGTTTTATAGTTTTTGTCGTGAAATCTATTTTGTCTGATATAAGTATGGCTACTCCTATTCTTTTTTTATTTCCATTTACATGGAATATCTTTTTTATCTCTTTATTTTCAGTCTGTATATGTCTTTGTAGGTTAAGTGTGTTTCTTGTAGGCCACAGATAACTGGCTCTTGTTTTTTTTTGTTTGTTTTTTTGTCCATTCAGCCACCCTGTGTTTTTTGATTGCAAAGTTTATTCCATTTATGTTCAAGGTTGTTACTGGTGAGGAAAGACTTACTCCTGCCATTTTGTTATTTGTTTTCTCATTGTTTTGTGGTCTTCTTTCTTTCCTTCCTGTTCTCCTTGTTGTGAACGTGCTTTTTTTTCTGGCAGTATGTTTTAATTTCTTGCTTTTTATTTTTTGTATATCTGTTGTTGGCTTTTTGGTTTGAGATTACCGTGAAGCTTGCATATAACATCTGGTTTTTGATTTTGTTTTTGAGATAGGGTCTCACTTTGTCACCCAGGGTGGAGTGCAGTGGTGTGATCTTAGCTCACTGCAACCCCCACCTCCTGGGCTCAAGTGATCCCCCCACCTTAGCCTCTCAAGTAACAGATAACAGTTGCACACCACCATGCTCAGCTAATTTTTTGTAGTGTTTTGTAGAGATGGGGTTTTGCCCTGTTGCCCAGGCTGGTCTTGAGCTCCTGAGCTCAAGCAATCCACCTGCCCTGGCCTCCCAAAGTACTGGGATTACAGGCGTAAGCCACCGCACCCAGCCACAGATAACATCTTATAACCCATTTATTTCAAACTGATAACAAGTTAACACTGATTGCAAAAACAAACCAACTAATAAGCAAAGAGAAAACTAGTAAAAACTCTCTACACTTTTAACTTCATCTCCCCTGCTTTTTAGCTTTTTATTGTTTCTATTTATATCTTACACTATCTGTGTCTTAAAAAGTTGTAGTTATTATATTTGATAGGTTCAACTTTTAGGCTTTCTTTTTTTTTTTTGAGACAGGGTCTGGCTCTGTCACCCAGGCTGGAGTGCAGTGGCGCAATCTCGGCTCACTGCAAGCTCCGCCTCCCGGGTTCACGCCATTCTCCTGCCTCAGCCTCTCCTAGTAGCTGGGAATACAGGCGCCTGCCACCACGCCCAGCTAATTTTTTCTTTTTTGTATTTTTAGTAGAGACGGGGTTTCACCGTGGTCTCGATCTCCTGACCTCGTGATGCGCCCGCCTCAGCCTCCCAAAGTGCTGAGATTACAAGCATGAGCCACCGCGCCCGGCCAACTTTTAGGCTTTCTACTCAAGATATGAGTAGTTTATAAATCACAATTACAGTGGTCTGTGAACTATACTGTTACAGTGAGTTTTGTACCTAAGATAATTTCTTATTGCTCATTAATGTCCGTTTCTTTCAGATTGAAGAACTCTAGCATTTCTGTAGCACAGGTCTGGTGTTAATTAAATCCCTTAGCTTTTGTTTGTCTGGGAAAGCCTTTGTTTCTCCTTCATGTTTTAAGGATGTTTTCCCTGGATACACTATTCTACAATAGAATTTTTTTTCTCTTCAGCACTTTAAATATGTCATGCCACTCTTTACTGGCCTGTAAGGTTTCCACTGAGAAGTCTGTTGCCAGATGTAGTGGAGCTCTTTTGTATGTTGTTTCTTTTCTTTTGTTCCTTTTAGGGTCCTTTCTTTATCCTTCACCTTTGGGAAGGTACCTTGAGATAGTGTTATTTGGGTTAAATCTGCTTGGTGTTCTATTAGCTTCTTTTACTTGACTATTGATATATTTCTCTTAGTTCTCTGTTATTATCCCTTTGAATAAACATTCTACCCCAGTCTCTCTCTATCTCCTCTTTAATGCCCAAGGCAGGTCCAGAAATGCTGTCCAGGAGCCAGGGCCTGGAGTCAGGAACCTTGAAATCTACTTGGTGTTCCATTCTAGTGCAATGGAGCAGGCACCAAAGCCACAAGATAAAGTCCTTCCCACTCTTCCTTCACCTTCCCTCATGTAGAAGGAGTCTCACCACCCCAGGCCCATGGCAAGTACTGCCTGGCTACTGCTAATGTTCACTCAGGGCCCAAGAACTCTTCATTCAGCTTGTGGTGAATGCTGCTAGGCCTGGGTCTCTCCCTTCAGGGTAGGTGGCTCCCCTTTGGTCCAAGGCGGGTCCATAAATGCCATCCAGGAGCCAAGGCCTGGAATTGGGGAACCCAGAAGCCCTCTTGGTGCTTTACCCCTGTGGCCAAGCTGGTACCCTATCTATAATACAAAGCCCCCTTCACTCCTGCCTCTCTTTTCCTCAAGCAGGAGTCCTCCCTCAAACAGGGAATACACAGAGTCTCACCTAAGATCAGCATGGCCCTAGGTCTCATCCAAGGCCTGTGGCAAGTGCTGTGTGAGTACTGCTGTTGTTGATTCAAGGCTCAAGGGCTCTTTAGTCAACAAATAATGAATCTTGCCCGTACTGGGTCCTTCCTTTCAAGGTAGCAGGTTCCCTTCTGGCCCGAGGTGTGTCTAGAAAAGTCTTCTGGGAGCTAGGGCCTGAAATACGGGCCCCAGAACTCTTCCTGCAGCCCTATTCTACTGTGGCTGAGCTGGTATCCACGTTCCAAGGCAAAGTCCTCTTTACTCTCTCCTCTCTTCTCCTCAGGTGGAAGGAAGGAGTCTCCCAGAGCTGTGAGCTGCACTACTTGGGGTTAGTGGAGGAGCGACGTTAGCACTCCCTTGGCCACCCCAGCTGGTGTCTCACTAGGTCACATGCACCCAAAGTTTTAATATGATGTTAAAACCAGGTACTAGGATTGCTCACCTGATTTTTGGGTCTTATGAAGGTGCTTTCCTATGTGAATAGTTGTTCAGCTTGGTGTTCCTGCAGGGGGACAGGGAAACAATCGTTGGAGGGTATTACTTGGCTATCTTGTTCTGCCTCCCCTCGTAGGCTTTTTTTTCTTAATACAGCATTTTGCTGAACTCCATTTTATACATTTCTATTATCATTTTTACTCACTATTAATGAAAAATATTCTTTTAATTAAAACATATCAAACCATTTTAGTGTGAGCCATTTTAATAAACGAACTCTCCTAGAACCTTGCTTTGAAATTATATACTGTGCCATTAATATTGCCATAATGGTAACCAGAAATTTCTGTCGCTCACGTAGCTGTTAAGATTTTATTTGAATTTTGCTTTAATGTGAATAGAAGATACTTATTTTCATTAATCTTCTTTTCAAATTACTCTTCAGTTTATTAGCTTAAAAAGTACCCTATAATTATTTTTATTTTCTTATGAAAAATAGTGTTTTGGGGGCTTTTGTTTGTTTGTTTTTTCATTTTGTTTCTTACTGCAGAAAATATTTCAAGCACAGAGAGCTGTGATTTATTAGTATATAATATACAGGGTACTTTACTTTGCATTAGCAAGGTCTCTATTACTGCTCTTCGAAGCCATAAAACAGAATTAAAAGAAAGTGGCAAAGATGAATAAGGAATGAAAAATAAGGTTTTAAAAAGAGATTTAAATCTGTTTAGCTTTAAAGTGGGAAGGAAGGAGGCACTCACCGTACTGAGAGTCAGGATACCTGGCTTCATGGGCTGCTCTACTGCCAGTGAGTGAATCACTTTAGATAAGTCACTCCACTGTTTCCTAATCATAAAATGAGAGGATTTGAATAGATCAGGAGTCAGCAACTTTTTTATTAAAAGGCAGCTAGTAAGTATTTTAGGCTTTGCAGGCCACATGGCCTGTATCACTACTTAGCTCTGATATAAATGATACTGTGTTTAAATGAATAAGCAGGGTTCTGTTCAAGTAAAACTTTATTAACAAAAACAGGTAGCAGGCTATATTTGGTCCACAGATTATCTGTCGTTTGCTGGTGTTTATACTAGGTGATCTTTTAAGATTTCTCATCTGGGTGCGATGGCCCACGCCTGTAGTCCCAGCCCTTTGGGAAGCCAAGGTGGGCTGATTGCTTTGAGCTCAGGAGTTCAAGACCAGCCTGGGCAATGTGGCAAAACCGTGTCTCTACAAAAAATTAGCCAGGGATGGTGGTGCATGCCTACTCGGAAGGCTAAGGTAGAATCGCTTGAACCTGGGAAGCAGAGGTTGCAGTGAGCCAAGATCACACCAGTGCACTCTAGCCTGGGTGACAAAATGAGACCCTGTCTTAAAAAAAAAGAAAAGAATTCTTTTGCATCTACATTCTGTGATACTGCTTTATTATCAACATCACATATATGAAAGGGACTGGTGTTCAATTCTTTTCTATCCTGTATCAGTTAGGGGCCAGTCAGGAGACATAAACCGCATACTTATTTTAACAGAATAAGGGTTGAATTTGATAATATAAATAATTGTTGGCTGGTCACGGTGACTTATGCCTGTAATCCCAGCACTTTGGGAGGCCAAGGTACAAGGATCATTTGAGGCCAGGGGTTCAAGACTAGCTTGGGCAATGTGGCAAGGCCCTATCTCTACAAAACAAATTGTTTTTAAATGTTAGCCAGGTACAATGGTGTGTGCCTGCCTCAGCCTCCCAGCTACTTCAGAGGCTGAGACAGGAGGATGGCTTGAGCCCAGGAGATTGAGACTGCAGTGGGCTGTGATTGTGCCACTGTACTCCAGCCTGGGTGGCAGAGTGACTAGTTTATCTCAAAAAAGAAAAAAAAAATCATTAACTAGGTTTAAAGAACTGAGAAGGTAGTAAGAAAGCCTTGAGGTATCATAGATTTAACAACTGCAGGAAGTAGTTACCACCTGTGGACCTGAGGAAACAAAAAGAGGCAAGAATTATTAAACTATACAAGATTGGAAGAAAGCCCTCACAAAGCTGACACTTACATCTCCATGAAGGGGATCCTGCTCAGCTGAGGCTAATAGAAGGGCTCCAAGAAGGGCTCTGTGGAGATTAGACCCAGACCACTAAGAACAATGCACTGGTCACCCAGTGCCAGTCAGTATCTCTGAAGATGTGAGATGAGGTCAGTCCCGCCTCCCTTGGAAAAACTGCAAACTAGATTCAACTGCTGCTCCTGGAATGAACTGCCAATGCTTGGCTGAACAAGTAAGACTAGGGTAATGCTGATAGGAACAGGAAGGGGCAAATTATTTCTCCAGTAACCTTAACAATTAACAAAGTCCATCTTTTTGGCTAACCAGCATCCATACTCACCCTTCTATATATATTTGAGCTTCCAAACTATACATGTTTGAAACTCCAAACATTTTCAGCACAACAAACTCTGTATTTTAACCTAACAAGATGCAAGTATCTTTCATGTAATTGAAGACATACTTACCTCTCCAAAATGAGGCTAGTTCCAACAGTCACTTTTACTATGTTTAGATGATATAACACTATCCATCTCTGGCTATGTTAATTATTCCTCAAACTCTGGCACAGTCCTATCTGAATGGTTTGTTATCTAAAAACTAAATTGGAAAGTTAATTTACATCAAAGCTTGCATTTATAAAATAAGAGAAAGGAGACGAGAAAAAGAATAAATTAGTATAACACACACACATATATATAACAAAAGCAAGGAACAAAATATGCATAGCTGCTACAGTCGTCATTTCTGTAGCTAGTTATGAAACTGAGATTGATTTTTTTTTTCTTTAAGAGACAGAGTCTCACTCTGTCGCCCAGACTGGAGTTCAGTGGTGCTCACTGCAGCCTCAAACTTCTGGGCTCAAGCAATTCGCTCACCTCAGCCTCCCAAGTAGCTGGCACTACGGACATGCACACTATACCCAATCAGTTTTTTTGTTGTTGTTTAATTTTCAGAGATGAGGTCTTGCTTTGATGCCCAGGCTGGTCTTAAAGTCCTGGCCTCAAGAGATCCTCCCACCTCAGCCTTCTTAGTAGCTGGGATTACAGGCACAAGCCACCGCACCCAGCTGATATTTGTAACTTTTTTCGTCTACTGCCTATCACATGTGTCCTTTGCCCTAAGCCAGGACCACATCTAGTCAGAGTTCTTTCCCTGGTAGGATGTCCTAAATCTTCATTCTTGGTGGGTCTGAATCCCTAGTAGTCCTCTTTTTTTTAGTAGCTACATAGATATCGATAAAGAATCAAACAAAAGAAAATAGACTTTGGTTAAAGCAGGAGGCATTGGATTAAACATAAGGAACAACTATGGGCCAGGGCCACCCCCTGAGTCTTGGCCTAAACTACTCTCAACCCCCAAAAAAGAAAGAATTCATGGAAACATTAGAACAGCAATAGGGATGGTTTTGTCATTGTCCCTACTGTTTTAAAATAAGAGATTAGATACTTACTCTTCTGGGTAGTTTTAACTGCAGAATGCTGAGATAAAGATTTTTTTAAATACTTCTGCTACTCTTTTACTCGTCTGTTGTAAAATGTGGCATCTAACTTCCCTTTCTTAGTTTAAGTTCCCTAAACTAGCTATCAAATACTTATTTCTTTATAGAAATTATATCTACAATTTGGATAAATTCCTTTAGCTGGATTTCCAGTAGACCTAGATAACGAAGACAGAAAATATAAAACGTGTGTATTGTTAAGCACATTTTAATCAGCTCTTATCATAGTTGAACACAGAGAAGAACATTAATGTTATTAAATGTAAAACTCTTTATATATTAATAATAATAGTGATGAGCTGACTCTGAATTTTCAGCCTGCCAAGAAATCTTTTAAAAAGAGCTTTTACTGCAAATCTTGCTTATTTAAGATAGAAAAGTAGGATAATTATATATTATAACTAAATGAAGATCAAATAAAAGCAGAGATCTAGAGCAGACAGGACACATCCTGGCACTCTTTATGATAACTGGTCCAAAGTGTCAGTAAAACAACTGGGCATTTCAGAGTTATGTTGTAAAAGTTGGTTCAAACACTTAATTATAAAAATGTCCTTTGAAGCTTAAAGTACCATAAAATGTGCCAGTTATATTTCACAGAATATCACTTTGATTTCTCTGTAAATCAAATCTGAGTTGTTAATTTTTCGTTGTATTTATTCTTGAAATTAGCTGATTCTGCCTTTTAAACCAAATAAAGCTAGTGTAATCTACTATGTTATAGAACAGGAAAGAATTTTCCTCTGCCTTTGTAGATGCAATACAAAAGAAAGTCAGCAAGCCTGTTCTTGAAACCATGCTTTACCCAAACAGCCCTTGGTCCCCTTTCAACAAATTAATTTAATAAGCATTTTTGAGCACCTATTTTATGCTAGGCATAATGCATTTACTGAGAATAGAATGTAAATAAGACATAGTCTCTGCTTATATAGAGCTATTAGAATACTACAGCTTAAGCCATACTCAGATGTTGAAAGATCAACAGGTATATCACTCTGCTATTGGTACAATAATGCTGTATAACAAACTATACAAAAATATAGCAGCTCAGCATAATCATTTATTTTTACTCACCCACCTCAGGTTAACTACGGGTTGATTGGTCTAGGCAGAGTTTGGTTAGGTTTGGCTCCAAGCTGGAGACTGGCTCCAAATCTGCCTTATTCTATCCTCCTTGGACCAGTGGGCTAACTGGACATATTCTTTCATAGTGTTGGCAGAACCAAAAAAGACAAGCCTGGTTCTACAAACACATTTTAAGTCCTTCCTTGTATCACATCTTCTAATATACCATTAGTTAAAGCAAGTCAGATGATCAAACCCAAAGTCAAGGGCAAGGAAGTGTACTCAACCTCTAATGGGAATTACTGCAAAATGGGATTCAGGGTCTGGTGGGGAGAACTGCAAAGACAGATGAGAAAGAGCGTGTATATAAGAAAGGCTGAAGAACTGGGGGCAGTATTTCAGCTTGCTACAGGAATGTTTTGGGGAGCAGCAAATGCAGAGATAACCAGTAGCTCCCTTCCACTGCCTTTGTTGGACTATTATGACCCAGCAAAATGCCAGTGTTGCCAGAGTGTTTCTCCTTGCCTTTGCAAGGAGAAACTGGGTTATCATTGTGTCTCGAATGTTGAGAACATGGATTGAAAGATTCATTGTAATATTAAAGTTATTTAATTGAGTAATTTGGGGAGATGGTATAAAGTTAAAAGATTTCTCAAGTTCTTGTGTTGAGAAACTACCTATTTTTATAGTATGTATATGGAAAGTAAGCTGCTAATAGTGTGTGCGGCTTGCTGGCATTGGAGAGGCACAGGAAAAGAGCAAAGAAGTCGTTACCAGCCTGGGCAACAAAGAGAGACTCTGTCTCTACAAATAGTAATTTTAAAAAATTAGCTGAGCATGGTGATGCATGCCTGTAGTTCTAGCTACTTGGGAGTCTCAAGTGGGAGGAGACCCTAAGCCTGGGAGGTCAAGGCTGCAGTGAGCCATGACTGCACCACTGCACTCTAATCTGGGCGACAGAGTGAGACTTCGTCTCAAAAGAAAAGGAACTCATTACCTTCTCCTGTTGCCAACATCACTCCCAAATATATTTACCATACTCTAAATGTCATGATATCAAGAGTTTACTCTGTTACAATAGTTGCAACAGTTTCTGAGCTCTATGTAGTCCTTGTGCAGAGGAAGATTTTTGGTGAAAGCTTCTGCTTAGAATCAGTTACAAGTTGTGTATCCCTAATCTGAAATGCTCCAAATTCATAACTTTTTGAGTGCTGACTTGATGCTCAAAAGGAAATGCTCATTGGAGCGTTTCATATTTCAGATTTTTGGATTATGAATGCTGAACCAGTAAGTATAATGTAAATATTTCAGAATCTCCTCCAAAATTCAAAATTTAAAACACTTTTAGTCCCAGGTATTTCAGGGAAGGGATACTCAACCTGTATCAGTCTTCTTAATCAACTGACTTGTCTCCCTGGGCCAATGGTATGGCCTCTGTTTGGGATTAATGACCCATTTTCAGAACTGCTGTGGAATACATATGAATTGGAATCTATATCTGTGAAAAGTAGGATATCCTAATACAAAGGACTCATATAATGACTAATGTTTTGTAACTACTTAGTAAGTGTTTTAGGTAATATTTATGTTCAAAATATCCAGGAAGGGAAGGGAGATGATGCTTGTAGTAATAGTTTTAGTAAAATTAGGGGAATAGTTGTGCTCAGACTCTCCTAATAATATTGTCTTAATATGGGAGAGGCCAAAAATTACCCATAGGGATTCTTAGCAAATACATAGAAATCTTCCAAGCATCTCTCCAGGCAAGAAGCCCATTCATTTCTCTTAAGAGACTAGACAGAATGTCTTCGTTGTTACACTGTCTGATTTTTTTGTTTCCCTTTAAAATAAAAGCCATAATTCAAGAAAAGCATGTGGCACACTACCCAGCACATTACAGCTGTTTAATAAATACATGTGCATTCCTTTTAGTTCTTTTCACCTTAGTAATAAACTTTTAAAAAGATTATTCCTTCTTCTTTTTGATATAAGCAGAAGAATCATCTATACCATCAAGAGAAAGAGGGGGTAAAAGGTAGAGAAATAGAACCATATTGCTAATAACAAGAGTTATGCAAAGTGGAAATATGGTGTATCAAGAGATAGTGACATGTTCAGGCGTAAGCTATACAACTACATTGAAAGAGATAACAGAGTTGAGCATTACACAGGTGCTGGATGGGACAGCCCTTAAGGTCCATTCCATTCCTGTAATTTTAATAAAATTTTAATAAAATATTCTTTTGACTGCTATCTGCTACATTCTTTAGTAAAATGTTTCCTTGCTCATCTTTTTTCTTTCCTATACACTGATTAGGAACTATGGTAAAGGTATTGTTACGGCACAGTGCTGACATTTTTTTACTAACAATTTTGTTATATTTGTTAAAGGAATGAACAGATTAACAAATGAATATCAGTACCCAATGTCAATCATCATAAACAACTTATATATGAGGTTGGAGATGTAAGTTTACTTACTGTCAAATTCTTGTTTCCTTATGCTGAGGGAATTCTGAGCTGTCTCCCCTTCCTCTTTTGCTTCTTAGTTTATATTGAAGAGCTTATTTATAATCAGCTATTCGGTAAGGTAGTATGTATCATTGGTGGCAAAATTGGATTTGTTGATTAAAATTTTGGATTATAAAGTCTTTGAGGCAAATGACCATGTAATCTCAGCACATCATACAATACAGAAATATACTCCCCAAGTATTTGGTGGCAAAACATTTGAGGCCCAGCCGCCATAAAAAGATAATCTTAGGGGTTTTTTTTTCCCTCTCACCAACTCAAACCAGTTGTTAGTAATAAGTTGGTAGCTAATATTTTCTTCCTTTTTTTGTGTTGTTGTTGTTGTTGTTTGAAACAGGGTCTCTCTGTTGCCCAGGCTGTAGTGCAATGGCATGATCATGGCTGGCTGCAGCCTTGACCTCCCAGCCACAGTCAATCCTCCCATCTCAGCCTCCTGAGTAGCTGTGGCTACAGGTGCACACCACCACGCCTGTCTAATTTTTTTGTGCATTTTTTGTGGAGACGGGGTTTCGCCATGTTGCCCAGGCTGGTCTTGAACTCCTGGGCTCAAGCGATCCACCCTCCTCAGCCTCCCAAAGTCCTGGGATTACTAGCATGAACCACTGGTAGCTAGTATTTTCAGACAATAAAATTGATACTCTAGTATTTCTTATAATTTGAAACATTTTTGTAAAATGAATGTTTTCTTTCACTCAGTTTTTAGTAAAAACCCATTTACTATTTCTTTTGATAACAAAGAAACTTCCTTTTTGTTACTGTCTCTGCAGCTTTCATGATCCAGACATTCAGAAGCAAGATGGCATTTTAAGCTTTTGGACTAGCATTTTGTTTTTCATTTTAAATCTCAAATCTACCATTATCTATTTCTTTTATGAAGTAAGGGTTTATGTTTATTTGCTTAGTTTGTTTTGCTTTTTGAATAGGAAATATTTAATCCTTCTGTTTAAGGTTATAGAACCTCTTAGCAAGCACAGGTTTATTATGTACTATCTTAAAGAGCAAGTGAAATGAAGGGTTGTTATTTTTTACAAACCACTTATTTGGATTTTTAAAGGCATAAAATACATGTATTTTATATATATTACATATTTTGCATATGTATTTTTTGGCTGCAGTAAGCCCTGATTCCAAAGTTCTGGAGATACAGACTAGCTGAAAGACATTTTCTGAACTTAAATATTCTAACTAAACTTTTCTTTCTTGTCAGCCACCAGCTCTGCCCACTTGGAAGACCTTGCTTACCTGGATGAGCAGAGACATACACCTTTGAGAACTTCTCTACGAATGCCAAGACAGAGTATGGGCGGTGCTCGCACACAGCAGGATTTAAGAGGTTAGAACCACAGAAGGGCTTTAAGGATGCCCGGGAACAGATGGAAATGGGCAAAGGCCAAAAAGTTCTTTGTTTCCTATTCCCATACTTATTTAAACCTCCCTTAAGAAGTGAAATGATCCATTTTAGCATGTGACCAGTTCATTTCTGCTGAGTCTAGAGAAAGATAAACACAAATACATTGTACTCCTCATAGACAGGCATTGTGTAATTATCAACATTTGGAAGCATTAGTTCCTCGAAATTCTGAAAGAAAACAAATGTAAAGGGGCTGTGGTAATGGGGGAAATAATCTTTCTAAGATCTTGGATTTCAGAAGTGACTGTGGACAAGATTCAGCCCTAGCCATATTGCAGGTGAACTATGCTGATCATAATGTACAGGTTGAGCATCCCTAATCCGAAAATCCAAAATCCAAAATGCTTCGAAATCCAAAACTTTCTGAGTGCCAACATGACACCACAAGTGGAAAATTCCACACCTAGCCTCATGTGATGGGTTGCAGTGAAAACTTTGTTTCACAAAATGTTGAGTAAAATTACCTTCAGGCTGTGTGTATAAGGTGTGTATGAAACATATGAATTTCTTGTTTAGACCCAAGTCCTATCTCCAAGATCTTTCATTACATATATGCAAATATTCCAAAGTCCAAAAAAATCTGAAATTCAAAACACTTCTGATCCCAAGCATTTTAGATAAGGGATACTCAGACTGTATTTTGCTAGGGAATTTTTTTTCATTTTTGTTTTAGTGGCCATTTCTAGTAACATGCAATATTTTAATTATCTTGGTCTTTTAGAAAGTGCCTATAATCCTGGCCTAGCAAGATCTACACAACCTATCCTTTTCTCACGCAGGTACCTGTTGCCTTACCTTCTTTGTGGCATGCTACACGCTTCTCCAAGCTGGCACTGGATCTTTTTTAAAGACTGTCATTTTGTTTTAATGATGGTCTAGTTGAGGAGCCTCTTATTGGTATTTCTGTGCCTCTCGTTTGCTCAAAATGAGCCAAACTGTCTCTGATAGCTTTTAACAGATAGTCTCCTTTCTCTGGTATGTTAGCAATCTGTATCTCTACCATAGGTGTGTTTTTAATTTTATCTTACAGATTATTTTCATCTTTCTTTAGCTCTCTTCCTCACTCCTTGTCCTATTCCCTACTCTAAGCAGTATAGTGCCACGTGCACAATTCCCACAGGAAGGAATTTATACATGCCTGCTGTCCACTCTAGACATCATTATGCTAACAGTTTTTCAGTGATAGCTAAGCAAATAGGAGCATAAAATAATTGATTGTATTGCAACAATTACCATACCTCCCATCAACAGCAGTTAGTTGATAGCCTCAATCATACTTTTAGTTCCCAGTCCTTTTGTCCATCCTGCTTGCCAGTTCTTCAGTTTGTCATATACCAGTTGTGTGGCATATGCAACTGTGTATTTACAGTCCAGAAAATGGAAATATATCAAGCACTATTTTAGATTGATTACATCTAAAGCCTGAATAAATTTGATCAAGAGACCAAATAGTTGATTTGTGCCCCGACCAGAATGCACAGTCGTAGTAAAGAGGATTGGACAGAACTACTGATCTATATGGACCTTCAGATTTGATTGAAAATCTGCCACATTGGCATCATCTTCCATCTCATTACTAAAAAACATACTGACATTGTTGACTTTATTTTCTGCTTTACTAGTCATTGAATAATAGATGTTATACTATATAGAAAACAAAATTATTTGACAGATTTCAGCAGTAAAATTTTTGGGAAACCTTTATGTTGAGTTCTGTTGATATGTGATAGCACCTATCTGCTTCTAGTATCTGAAGATTTAATAAGGTCTTTAACAGATACATTCTGGTGAGCTTGATGTTTACAAATACCAGTTTTATCTGGAATGCAACAAAGATCTTTTCCATTGCATTGATCTTCAGCCGAAACATTCAGTGAAACAACAAAAGCACATTCAAAGATTTTTCCAAAGCTTACCTAAATCTTTAGGAAGGGTTCTGACTGAATAATGAATTTCTAAAAATACTAATTTCATATTCCTTGCAAATAATGTCTTAACTTATTGTTTACATTAATACTTAAGCTGGAGTTTGTCCATTGATGAAGATGCTATGATGTTAGTATTTCAGTTCCTTGAAGTCATCTTTATTTTTCAAGAGCTTTCCTTTTAGCAGTCTAAATGGTTAGAACATGCCATCCAGCTGAGTACATTGATCCATAAGAAGCAAGGTGTTTACTTAGCACTGTAAAGTACACTAAAAGTAGTAATAACTTTAATTCAGAATTTTCAGAATTTAGAGTCCCTGAACAATAACCTTCTCTCAAAAAGTAACATGTTATCTTGATTATTGTTTACAGATGAATTGTATGGCTTAGGATACAACTTAAAACACATTATCAAGAAAGGAAAGCAAACTTGGGCAGATAAACTTTCCTTATGTTTCTTCAGGCCTGCTTGGCAAGCCTTTATAATTTGTGGTTATTATATCCACAATATTGTGCTTTATTTCAGAAAAAGAGTCAGATTTATTTTCATGGAATAATTTTTAAAAACATGTCACATCATGCTTTCTAATTTTATTTAAAGGAATGTACAAATTGCAGTCATATTTTAGTTTGACATATTTTCTTCTGATAATGATTAAAATGAAGCTACCCCCATAAAAGTAATGAAATGATTGAAAATCTTTTTTAGTCTGCATTAAGGTGAATCTTTCCACTTTAGAATAGAGGTGTTTCTTTCTACATTTTAAAAGAGTACTCTAACAAGTTATGTGAAATAGGTTTTTTTTTTAACTTTTATTTTAAGTTTAGGGGTACATGTGCAGGTTTGTTATATAGGTATGAGTCATGGGGGTTTCTTGTACAGATTATTTCATCATCCAAGTATTAAGCCTAGTATCCATTCATTGTTTTTCCTAATCTTCTCCCTCCTTCTACCTTCTCCCACCAGTAGGCCCCAGTGTTTGTTGTTCCCTTTTATGTGTCCACGCGTTCTTATCATTTGGCTCCCACTTATAAGTGAGAACACACGGCATTTGGTTTTCTGTTCCTGCATTAGTTCGCCAAGGATAACAGCCTCCAGCCTCATCCATGTTCCTGCAAAGGACATGATCTCATTCTTTTTTAAGGCTTCATAGTATTCCGTGGTGTATATGTACCACATTTTGTTTATCTAGTCTGCCATCGATGGACATTGAAGTTGATTCCATGTCTTTGCTGTTGTGAACAGTGCTGCATGAACATATGTGTGCATGTGTCTTTATGATAACAATTTATATTTCTTTGGGTATATACCCAGTGATGGGATTACTGGATTGAATGGCAGTTCTATTTTTAGAATTGCCATGCTGTTTTCCACGATGGTTGAACTGATTGTGGAAAACACTCCCATCAACTGTGTATAAGTGTTCCTTTTTCTCCACAACTTCGCCAGCATTTTGTTATATTTTGGCTTTTTATTAATAGCCTTTCAGACTGTTATGAGATGGTATCTCACTGTGCTTTTGATTTGCATTTCTCTAAAGATCAATGACATTGAGCTCTTTTTCTTTTTCTTTTTTTTTAATTTTACTTTAAGTTCTGGGATACATGTGCAGAACATGCAGGTTTGTTACATAGGTATACATGTGCCATGGTGGTTTGCTGCACCTATCTACCTGTCATCTAGGTTTTAAGCCCCGCATGCATTAGGTATTTGTCCTAATGCTGTTCCTCCCCTTGCCCCCCCATCCCCCAACAGTCCCCAGTATGTGATGTTCCCCTCCCTGTGTCTGTGTGTTCTGTCATTGAGCTCTTCATAAGCTGGTTGGCTGCATGTATGTCTTCTTTTGAAAAGTGACTGCTCATGTCCTTTGTCCATTTTTTTAATGGGATTGTCTGTTTTTTTCTTAACAAATTAATTTAAATTTAATTAATTAAATTTCTTAAAGTTCCTTGTAGATGCTGGGTATTAGACTTTTGTCAGAGACATTGTTTGCAAAATTTTCTCCCATTCTGTAGGTTGTCTGTTGACTCTATTGATAATATCTTTTGCTGTGCAGAAGCTGTTTAGTTTAATTGGATCCTGTTTGTCAATTTTTGCTTTTGTTGGAATTGCTTTTGGTGGCTTCATCATGAAATCTTTGCCTATTTCTTTGTCCAGAATGGTATTGCCTAGATTGTCTTGCGGGTTTTTATAGTTTGGGGTTTTACATTTAAGTCTTTAATTCATCTTGAGTTAATTGTTATATGTAGTGTAAGGAAGGGATCCAGTTTCAATCTTTGCATATGGCTAGCCATTTATCCCAGCACCGCTTATTAAATAGGGAGTCCTTTCCCTATTGCTTGCTTTTGTCAGTTTTATTGAAGACTGGTTGTTGTAGGTGTTCAGTCTTATTTCCTGATTCTCTGTTATGTTCGGTTGGTTGGTGTGTCTGTTTGTACCAGTACCATGCTGTTTTGGTTATTGTAGTCCTGTAGTATAGTTTGAAATCGGGTAGTGTGGTGCTTCCAGCATTGTTCTTTTTGCTTAGGATTGCCTTGGCTATTTGGGCTCTCTTTTTGGTTCCATATGAATTTTAAAATAGTTTTTTCTGGTTTTGTGAAGAGTGTCATTGGTAGTTTGATAAGAATAGCATTGATTCTTACCAATTACTTTTGGCATTATGGCCATTTTAACGATATTGATTCTTACTATTAATGAGCATGAATTTTTTTTATTTGTTATATCATCTCTGATTTCTTTGAGCAGTGTTTTGTAGTTCTCCTTATAGATAATTCACCTACCTGGTTAACTGTATTCCTAGGTATTTTATTCTGAAATAGTTTTTTAATCACAATTCTGGTTTTAAATGATCCTAGAGATGGTAGTTAACGCTTATATACACTGTAGTGTGCCCAGTAGATAACTAAGTTTATTGACTGACTGATTTCAAGTATAGAGACTGTCTGAAATAATAACCTCTGGATATATGTCTAAAGAACATTTGAGGTGGCAAGCTATGCATTGATTGGGAACTTCATATAGGCAGAATCTTTTTTTTCTCTTTTTCTTTTTTTTTTTTTTTTTTTTGAGACGGAGTCTCGCTCTGTCGCCCAGGCCCAGGCTGGAGTGCAGTGGAGCAATCTCGGCTCACTGCAAGCTCCGCCTCCCGGGTTCAAGCCATTCTCCTGCCTCAGCCTCTCCGAGTAGCTGGGACTACAGGCGCCCGCATATAGGCAGAATCTTATACTATTCTGTTAAGAGCAGTGTTTCTCAAACTTTTTGGTCCCAGGACCCTTTTATACTCATAAAAAAATTACACAGGCGGCTATGGCTGTCCCTGTAATCCCAGCACTTTAGAAGGCCAAGGTGGGAGGCTTACTTGAGCCGGAAGTTCAAGACCAGCCTAGGCAACATAGAAAGATCCTGTCTCTACAGAAAAATTTAAAGATTAGCAATGCATGGTGGTATGCACCTGTAGTCCTAGCTACTCAGGAGGCCGAGGTTGGAGGATCACTTGAGGCTGTGAGGCCAAAGCTGCAGTGAGCCATGAGTCATTATGCCTCTGCTGCACTCCAGTCTGGGTGATAGAAGGAGACCCTGTCTCATTTTTTAAAAATTATCAAGCTTATATTTTTATGGGATAAATTGATATTATCATATTAGAAATTAAAAATAATATGTTAAATATTACTTTGTTTAAAATAATATGTTTTAAAATAATAGGGATTGTTGAAATATTCATTTATTCATTTTTTATAAATAATAGACCCATTACATGTTAAAGTTATGTAAGCTGTGGAAAATTCCACTGTACACTTGTGAAAGAATGAGAGTGGAAAAAGGCAAATAACCTCTTAGTACTATAAATATAGTTTTAACTTTGCAGACTCCAAGAACGTATCTCAAGAATCTAGGGATCCCCAGATGACACTTTTATTTTATTTTAGGATCACAATGTTTAAAAACAAGTTTTGTTGGCTCTACACCTCCAGAGAGCTCCCAAATCCAACTACTTTTCACCTCCTTCAATACTGCCTCTCACTGAGACTATTGCAATAGGCGAGCTCAGTGGCTCTCACAGTGTGGTCCTGGGACCAGCAGGAGTGGCATTACCTAGGAAGTTTTCAGAAATGCAGATTCTTTAGCCCCATTCCACACCTACTGAATCAGAAATTCTGAGAGTGGGGCTGGCAAGCCATGTCTTAAACCTTCCAGGTGATTTTGCAGATCACACTTTTAAAACCACTAGTTAGAGGATGTCATTGTAATTGAAGATAAGCTTTATGCCTCAAGGTCCATCCGTCTATTTACAAAAGTGCAAAAATGCGTAGTTTGAGAGCTAGTTACATGTTATTCATGAACATGGTTTAAGAATACAAGCTAATTCATTTAACAGTTGCCTTAATAGTAACTGCAGTTGTTTGATGATGGTGGTAGTCTTTTGACTGCTGAAGCAGAAGTTGGGATAACATCTCCAAGTGGGATATTAACATCAACATTGCTTCATTAGTAAAAAGTCCTTTTTTTTTTTTTTTAACTCTTCAAGACAGCTGTTTTGAACAACTGTTCTACAAAAATTGATGTTTCCAGAAACCCGGCCCAACAGGGGAGAGGTCATGTGAGTCAACTGTCCAAAGTTTCGTTGCAGCAACTTAATAGATTCCTAGCTGTCAACCGTCCAAGAGCTTGAATACTAATGATAAAAGTCATAGAAGATTGTATACTAGTACAGAGTATATAGCTAGCTAGCCTACTACAAGCGCCTTTTCTAGTCCCAAAGCCTAATGTCTTTGATAGACATTAATTTGAATTAATTTAACTAATACAGTTTTTAACTTAAACTTTTAAAATTAGGCTGGGCATGGTGGCTCACACCTGTAATCCCAGCACTTTGGCAGGCCGAGGTGGAGGGATCACCTGAGGTCAGGAGTTTGAGACCACCCTGGGCAACATGGTAAAACCCCATCTCTACTAAAAAAAAAAAAAATACAAAAATTAGCCAGGCATGGTGGCGTGGGCCCGTAGTCCCAGCTACTCAGGAGGCTGAGAGTTAAGAATCACTTGAACCCAGGAGGTGGAGGTTGCAGTGAACTGAGATCGCGCCACTACACTCCAGCCTGGGCAACAGAGTCTCAAAAAAATTTTTTTAATTATTTTTGGGTTCATATTCTTAAATTTAATCACCATTATGTTAATGTGGAGTTATGCTAAAAATTATCCACCTGAAAATGTCCACTGTTTCTGATCATCTTAATGAAAGCTCTCATTCCGCAGAGAAAGATAGAAACTAAGTTTGCTGCCTATTACAAGGAAGGAAGAAATAGTTTGTTTTTATGGATAAATGTAATAAATCTTATGATGGGTTATATAAAGGGAACCAGGAGGAGTTAAAATATACAAAGCAAATTCTAACATAGTGACTTTGAATGGTAGCTGCATGGGTTAAATTAACAACAAATTATTGAGACCCTAACCTGCCTGTTCTTAAATTATAACCACAATCTTCTACTTGAAGAAATTATATATTGCTAATTAAAACTTCATTTCTCAATATATGCTGGTTTCCTTAGAACTTTTACTAAATCTCATTACATAAAAGGCCATTCAGAGGCTTTGTGTTTAGTTATTAGCTACTTTAATAGACACTAGGTTGGAGGGCGTATGTACAAATGATAGTCTGATTCATTGGCAGAATTTATATGAAATTGGCCCTGCCACAGTTAACTTGGTTTTATCAAAGCAATAAATTTAATTTTTATCAAATCCATGCTTCACACCATTTATGAGTCCCGTACTGTTCTGAAACAATGAATCCTTTATGAAGATGACTAAGATGCATGTCATGAAACTAAATGCTCTTACATTAGCCTACTGAGTCATACATCCTGAGGTTGCTTAGTCATCTTGATCGTTGCCTGGCTGGCTCTCACATTTACAAGGGAATATTTCCATCAGTCTTTTCTACCTCATTGTTCATTATTTCATCCCTACAAGTAAGATTAAATTTTCTTAAGTAGATTCAAAACCCAAGGATAAGGTTGCATGCACATAACTTCCTATAGTAAATATTATATGGGTAGATTGTAAGCTTTAGTTGTATGAGGTTGTTCCCCTCACCCCCAACCAGCTCCTCTGCAGAGTACCTGAAAGTTTGAAAATGTCCTTGAATGTCTGCTAGATACTAGTCTATGCTTTTTGCAGTAGTCTGGTTGTGATTTTTTTTAAAGCAAACCTCTACTTATTAAAATCACTCTATAAGAAAATAATTAAAAATAATTGATTAAATAAAGTCACTGTAGATAAGTGCACAAATCTAATAAACCAGCCTTATTTGGTAAAGTTTGAAAACCTTAATAGTAGCTAAATACACGACAAGTTCTTCCACAGACCTGCAAGAGAAAAATAACCTTTGAGAAAGAGAAGAGTTTATAAACCACATAATCTTCTAATATTCATATACTTACTATAAAGAAAGACTGCAGAGTAACATGAACAAAACTCTCATCATGACATCTAACTCTGCAAGATATCTCGCTGGAAATATTTTAAAATGCCCTGAGTGCAGTGAAGAAAAATAACATACTCTTAAGCCATTTTGATGTTTTGATCTAAATTAAAGAATAAACTTCCCAATTAATCTTATTATTTTCCTCAAAAGTGACTAGGTCTATTAAAGTAACCATAATGCCAATAAATGTAATTAGATAACACTTTGCAAAAAAATTTTGTAGTAAAATGATCTAAAATTTTTAATCTTGTAGTATATAAAAAGTTTGTTTTGAAATAACTTCCCCAGATACTCATAAAATTACAGAACTAGATGATTTCATTTTAAGGCCACAAACGAAAGGCTATGTCATCAATGAGAGTTCACTTTAAAATGTTTTATCTTAAATTTCAACGAATTAAAATAGCCAGTTTTTATATTCCCAAAAATAAATGTTGTATATCACCTTAAAAGCCAACACTCCAAGAGCACAATACTTAAAACTGTATTGCCATAGTTATAAATATTTTATCAAATATTTCCTATTTTAAAAGCTTTACTGTTTTATGTTTTCTCTACATTTTGAGGTATTAAATGTGAGGAAGTATATAAAAAAGCAGCAACCTTTGGAGAATTGGGTTTTCCCTTTTTTTTTTTTTTTTTTTTTACTGTTCTCCGAAGATCTTTGTTCTCTTTCTGAAAATTCCACTCAGCAGTGACTGCAGATTTTTCTCAACAAATGTTTTCCCATAAGACCAATGTCAGAAAGCTGAAATTTAATATGCAAGTTATTCAAAGATTCAAAGTAAGGTTTTTTTCAGAGTAAAATAAGCCTTCCCCCTTTTTTATCCCCACATTAATAGAAGGCAGTGGACTTTTTAAAACACTAAGACAAATGTTAACAGTGAGACACTCTTCAAAATGTATAAAAGTGATAGCATACATTTATTGGAGTTCTTACTCTTTGTGGGCACAGTGCTTAGAGCTTTAAACATATTCTTATTTAATCCTCACAACACTTTAATGTAAGTAGTGGTAATAAGGAAACTATGTTGTAGACAACATAATATGAAAAGCAATCGGTAATACAATAATAGCAGTACATTGGCTTATGGTAGATACTCTGTGGTATTGGAGATGGCAAAGACTGTTGAATATTTCAGCAGGAGCTGTGGTCAGAGAGGATACCTGCTGATTCATTCACCCAAACCAGCTTCGACTCCTCTCTTCCTAAATAGTATCTCAGTTTTCCTCTCACTTGAGCTTTAAATCTTGGAGTCAGTATTGAATCACCATCTACATTATCTCCTGTATGCAGTCAGGACCAGACCCTGAGGGTTCAGCTCTCACAGTTTCTCACATTCTTTCCATATTCTCCATTCTCAATTTTGCTAATTAGCTTGCCTCCCTCCTCTGGTCTTTCCATCTTCTTCTTCTTTTTTTTTTTTTTTTTTAACTTTTATTTTAGGTTCCGGGTTGCATGTGAAGGTTCATTACATAAGTAAACTTGTGTCACGGGGGTTTGTTGTACAGATTATTTCATCACCCCGGTATTAAGCTGAAGACCCATCAGTTATCTTTTCTGCTTCTCTGGTCTTTCTGTCATCTAATCAGTCTAATGCCTGGCTGCCAAAGTAATCTTTCTAAAATGCAGCTCAGAATCATGTCGTTTCTCTGTCTTATAGTTATCATTGCCAGCATCCTTGTTCAGTTAGTATGCAGGAATAGAAATTAGCAACATTGAAAAGCAATTTTGAAGAAAACAAGTTACAGTTTATTACCTTTAAAATTAACTCTGTTGATACTTAAGAAAAGCTAAAAAAAAATTTTAAAGAATAGACACTTCCAGATGGACAATGAAATAGAACATGTAATGGAAAAGAACTAAAGGAATAGAGATAGTAAGATAATGTAATAAGAACATGCCAACACAATGCTTAATGAATTTTATTAATTCAGTAAAAAACAAAGACTAAAATTATTTCTATACCAGATGAGTCATCAGTATTTGGCATCAGTATTTTTAGTACTTAAAAAGAGGTAACAGGCCGGGTACGGTGTATCATGCCTGTATTCCCATCATTTTGGGAGGCTGAGGCAGGAGGACCACTTGAGGCCAGGAATTCGAGACCAGCCTGGGCAATATAGTGAGACCTGTCTTTACAAAAACTTTAAAAATTAGCCATGCACGGTGGTACACGCCTGTAGTCCCAGCTACTCAGGAGGATCACTTGAGTCCAAGGCTGCAGCTTCAGTGAACTATGATCATGTCACCACACTCCAGCATGGGTGACACAATGAGGACCTGTCTTAAAAAAAAAAAAAAAAAGAGGAGAAGGACAAGGAGAAGCAACAGAGTGACAAGGCAATCTGTGGAATAGGAGAATATATTTTCAAACCATATATCTGATAGGAGTTAATATCCAGAATATATAAAAAACTCTTACAACTCAATAGCAACAAAATAATGTTTAAAAATGGACAAAGGACTTAACATAGACATTTCTTCAAAGAAGACATACAAATAGCCAATAGGTATATGAAAAATGCTCAATATCACTAATTGTCAGGAAAATGCAAATCAAAACCATAATGAGATAGTACCTCACACCTGTTAACATGGCCATTCTTTAAAAAAAAAAAAAAAAAAAAAAAAGGACAATTACAAGTGTTTGTGAGGATGTAGAGAAATTGGAACCCCATACACTGTTGGTGGGAATGTAAAATGGTGCAGTTGCTATGGAAAACAGTATGGAGGTTCATCTGATATTTAAAATAGAACTGCCATATGATCCAGCAATCCAACTTCTGGGTATTTTTCCAAAAGAACTGAAATCAGGGTCTCAAAGAGTTACTTTCACTCCTATGTTTATTGCAGCATTATTCACAATTGCCAAGAGACAGAAACTACCTAAATGTTAAAGGATGAATGGATCAAGAAAATGTGGTCTATATATCAATGGAAAAGAGATCCTGTAATATGCTACGATATGAATGAAACTTGAGAACATTCTGCTAAATGAAGTAAGCCAGTCACAAAAGGACAAATATGACATGATTCCACTTACATGAGGCATCTAAAGTAGCCATCAGAATAGAAAGTAGAATAGTGGTTGCCAGGAGCTGGGGGAAGGAGGAAATGGGGAGTTCCTGTTCAATGGGTATAAAGTATCAATCATGAAAGATGCAAAAGTTCTAGAGGTCTACTGTACAACATTGTGCTTATAGTTAACCATGCTGTACTATTCACTTAAAAATTTAAGAGGGTAAATTTGTGCTTTAATTAGCCTCTCCCCCTATGGAAGAACAAACATCAGGAGTAGGCAACAGATGGCACTGAAATGTGAAGGTGAGGGGAAGTCCATGATGCTGCCAAGACTCCTGAAAGTGATTGAGAAATATGTAAAGTGAAAAGACTTGAACAGAGTTCGTCATCAAGAATGGGAAGACAGGATGAAAGCATGATCATCACTAGCATTTATTGAGCATATACTATGTGCCAGGTTTCATGCTAATAACTACATTATCATGACAGCCTCATGAGGTATATGTATCCCCTTTTACAGAGTAAGAAATCAAGATGGAGAGAGGAGTTAAGTAATTTGCAAAAGGTCACACAGTTGGTATGTCTGAGCATATAACCTACCATGATATAATACCTGTGGTTAAATGATCTTAGGGGCTATAAATTAGAAACAGAGGATTGTGACCCAAAGGAGAAGTAAATTAAGATATATAGAGAATGTAGCTGATCTAGTAAAAGGAAAAAGCTCTAAGCATTGCTAGGAAATACTAAACTCATGAAACCCCATGCTTTTATATAGCACCTGTTATCATATAACATAATGTGTTCAAAGGACTAAAAGTCTTAGACTAGGTGCAGCAATCCTCATTGGTGAGCACTGTACAGAAAGGACATCTCAACAAGGAACATAGTGTTTTCAAAAATAAACTGATTGTTCCCAAGGAATCCCCCCCACCGCCATTTTTAACTTTTTTCCCCCTGTGTCTTATGAGATAAAACTTTTAGATCAAGTTCTAGAAAGATCTTAGATTGAGAATCATCAGCTCTAGAGAGTTCTTTTCAGAGACATGCCTGACTTCATTGACCCTGTTTTTTACGAAAGATTATGGGGAAGTGGGGAGAAATGAAGTGGCAAAGGGATTCTGTGAGGGAACAAGGGAAATAACATGAGTCATTGTTAGTTCGTAGTCAGTATCACTCAATTCTCATATGTTTAAAATCTGATTCACATAAAGCTTTTTTTAGCACTTAGAATCTTAAAAGATTTCATCCAAGTCCTTTGTTTCACATTTAATGAAACTGCCTCCAAAAGCGGTTAATTCCACTTGCCCAGGGTAATAATAGAATAATAAACCATGAACTAGAATCCAGATCTAACTTAGTTCATTTCTCTCTTATCCTCTCCATGAATCTGTTACACTCTCAAATTTCAAAGATTTGCCAAATCTCAAGATGAAATGTACTTTTCAGTATAAATAGTTAAAACTAAACCCCAGATATGTTTTTTAATTGTTGGGTAAAAAAGTAAAACCTAGTTTGTTTTTTTTTAATTCAGTTTAGGTATTGAGCTAATCTCTATATAGAATAGACTGTAGGCTGCCAAGTAAATATCATATCTTCTTAATTATCGAGGACGTCTGCTAATAGTGAAGGTTGATCTTTTCCCTCCTATTTTTAAAAGAGTTGCTTTTTTAAGAGTCCTTCCCACCATCCTTTGTAGTAATTACTAAGATATGATGAAAATATCTGTCTCCTAGCTTAGTCTCTTTTGTTCTTGTTTTCTCCCTTTTTTCTTTTCACTAAAAATAACTTGTTTAAATACGTCTGTTACTTCTTTGTCTGATTCTATTTATTAGCAGAAATCTGATAGGGTTAGAAAAATTGCTAGGTAGATTTTACGTAATACTGATCTATAGGGACAGATTGCTGTGCTGAATGCTTCTGCAACTTCAGTAGGTCTTTTTAACTTGGCTAACACCTACCTATAAATAGGTAGCTGCACTGGCTGTACTGTAAGAACTAGTTGCTGAGAATTTTTAAGTTTAAAATATTCCTCTCAGAGTTAATGAGGTAAAATCATCATCTGGCACCTCTGGCCTGACAAATGAATGTGCACTTTACTAAAGCATTTTAAAGCCATAATAAAAACATGTCTGAATTCCAGCTTTTGTTAATGGAAGAATTGCCTTTTTGGACTAAGCCTTCCATGGATAACAATTAAGAAATATGAACAAAATACAAAAAATAACTATTTGAAGGCACTGGAGAGTGGCAGAAAGCAGATGGAAGTGGGAAGTGAGTTTACATTTGGAATATAGGGACTAAAACCAGTGTATTTTCAAGTTTGTGGCATTTTGCTTAAGGACTCTTTCCAACACTTAAGTGGATGGCTTCAGGTGGCAGAAAGCCACAGCTTTACTTACTTGAAGTATCAAAGGACAGAATCCCAAAGCTGGCAGAACACTGGAAAGTTAGCAAGGAAATTCCAAAAGAAAGGGAGCTGCAGAGGCGGTGGATCCCAAAATGTGTGTGTAAGCCCTGCCCCAGATCCTTGGCTGACTACTGAACCATATATGTATAGAAGAAATCCTAATAAGCTCTGCAAATAAAGAAACACCCAGAAGCTGAAAGAACTTAGGTATTTCAGCTGCTTATTATAACCGAGGAGAATTTGAGTCCAGCTAAGTTAACTTGAACAAAAATCAGCATACTTGAGAGAAACATAACAGAATCCAGAGGTTCTAAAATGTATCTGTTAAATCCAGTGTAATTGAATAATGTACCCCAAAAATTCATGTCCACCCAGAATCTAAGAACGTGACCTTTTTCGAAATAAGACCTTGCAGGTGTAATTAAATTAAAATGAGATCACGCTGAATTAGGGTGAGCCCTAAATCCAATGACGATATTTTTTAAAAAGAAGAGAAGTCACACAGAAGTACACAAGGAAGGGGGCCATGTGAATTTGGAGGCAGAAGTTGGAGTGATACAGCTGTATAAGCCAAAGAACACCATGGATTTCTAGGAGCCACCGGAAACTAGGAAGGGGGAAAAACTTCCTTGAGCCTCAGACAGAGCATGGCCCTAGGGACACCTTGATTTTGGACTTCTAGCCTCCAGAATTGTGAGAAAATAAAATTTGGTTGTTTTAAGCCACAAAGTTAGTGGTAACTTGTTATGGCAGCCCTAAGAAATTACTACACCCAAGAATGTTAGTAAAAAGGAAGGAAATATTATAATAAAGAGCAGAAATCAGTGGAGTAGGAAATAAACATTAGCAATAATGAATAAAGCCAAAATTCATTATTTGAAAAAACAAAATTTATGAACCCTATAAATAAAATTTATGAATCTTAATATTGCTTAAGAAAAATGGGAGAAAACACAAATTACTAATATCAGGAATGAAAGAGGAGATATCACTACACGTTCTACAGACATAGAAAGGATAATAAGACAATATAAAGAGAGATTATAAATGCCAGTAACTGCAACAACTTAGATGAAAATAACAAATTTCTTGAAAAGCACAACTTACCAAAACTAACACAAGGTGAAATAAAATATCTCAGGGTCTCTGTTTCCTTTGAGAAATTGAACCTGCTATCAAAAACCATCCACCAAATAAAACTTCATGATCAAGTGGTTTCACCATTGAATTCTATCAAATATTTAAGAGTAGGTGGCTAGATCATCTGACAGGTATATGTTTAACTTTTTAAGAAACTGCAAAATGGTATTCAAAGTGGTTGTATCATTTTCGTTCTCACTATCCATGTATGAGAGTTTCAGTTCCTCCCCATTCTTGTTGGCACACAGTGTGGTCAATCTTTTAAACTTTTGATATTCTACTACTATGTAGTGATGTCTCATTGTGCCTTTAATTTGGATTTCACTAGTAACTGATGCTGATAATCTTCTTGTGTGCCTATTTGCTATCTGAATATCCTCTTTAAGTTTTGAAACTTTTTTTATCTAGTTTGGATGCACGTCGTTTAACAGATACTTGATTTACAAATATTTTTTCCTCATTTATGGCTTCTCTTCATTCTCTTAACAGTGTCTTTTGAAGACAGAAGTTTGTAGATGTCCACCTTGTGAATTTATGTTTTAGAGGACTGACCTTTTAGTGTTGTGTTTAAGATTTCTCTGACTAATCAAAGGACACAAATATTTTCTCCTAGAAATTTTGTAGTTTTATGTTTTACATTTAGGTATCTGATTGATTTTGAGTAAATTTTTGTATGTGATGCAAGATATGTGTCAACATTCTTTTTCTTTTCGGTTTCTTCTTTTTGGAGGGGAAGATACGGATACCTAGTTGTTCCCGCACCATTTGTTGTAAAGACTATTCATCTACTGGATTCCTTTTGCACCTTTGTTAAAAATCATTCATCCATAGATATATAGTTCTATTTCTGGACTTCTGTTTTACTTATCTGATATTCTATATTGATACTAATAACGTACTTTATTACTGTAGCTTTATAATAAATCTTGAAATCATGTCAACCCTCCAGTCTTCTTTTTTAGAGTTATTTCAGCTATTCTAGATTCTTTGCATTTCCGTGTGAAGCCTTGTAAATTTCTACAAAAAAAAAGCTCTTAGAGTTTTTATGGAGATTGCGTTGGATGGATGGTTGGATGGGTGGATGGATGGATGGATGGATGGATGGATGGATGGATGGATGGACGTACAGACAGATCAATTTGGGGGGAAAAGATAGATAATTTGGGGGAAAATTGACTTATCAGTATTGAATCTTCCAACCTATATAGTATATGTCTGCATTCATGTAGACCTTCCTTAATTTCTATCAACTGTATTTTCTAGCTTTCAATGTATAAATGTTGAAAATCTTTTATACTTATCCTTCAGTATTTCTTATTTCTTATGCTGTTGTAAATGATATTGCTTTCAGCTTCATTTCTAATTGTTCATTGCCAATATATAGAAGTACAATTGATTTTTACCATATTGCTCTTGTATCCTAAAACCTTGCTAAACTTACTTATTAGTTCTAATGACTTTTTTTATAGATTCAGTAAGATTTTCTGCATAGATGATCATGTTGTCTGTAAATAAAGATAATCTTAGTTCTTCCTTGTTCTTTTTCTTGCCTTATTACTCTGACTAGAACTAGTACAATGTTGAGTAGAAACAAAGAGAGCGGAAATTCTTGCTTTTTCTTGGTCTTAGGTGGAAAGCATTCAGTCTTTCACCATTAGATATGTCAATATGTTCTCCCTAGATGTTCCTTACCAGGTTAAGGAAGTTCTCTGCTGTTGTTAGTTTGTTGATAATTTTTTTTCAATCAGGAATTTATATTGTATTTTGTCAGAATTCCTCAACATCAATAGAAGTTATATTTTTCTTTTTTAGTTAAACATTGCAAATCACATTGACTGATACTTGAATCTAACTTCTCATTCCTAAGAGAAAACCTACTTGGTCATGACTTTTTAATATATTGATGGATTCAATTTGCTGCAATTTTGTATGTACTTTTTTACATTTATGTTCATGAGAGATATTGGTTTCTAGGGTTTCTTAATGTCTGTCTGGTTTTAGTATCATGGTAATGGGAAAGTATTCCCTCCTCTTTACTTTTTTTTAAAGCATTTCATTTGCATTCCATTCAAAATACTTTCAAATTTGTCTTTTGACTTTTTCTTTGACTTACATGTATTTATTTCTGGGGAACTTCCAGATATATTTCTGCTATCGATTCCAAATGTAATTTCACTGTTGTCAAAGAACATGCTTTGTATGACATGATTTCTTTTAAATTTATACAGAATTTTTTATGGTCCAAAATATGGTCTGTCTTCATAAATGTTTCATATGCAATTGAAAAGAATTTGCTATTTTACAGTAGACACTTCTATAAATATCAAATAGGTCAAATTGTTTTTTTCAAGGCTTCTATATCCTTGCTGATTTTCTCTCTACCTGTTCCCTTAATTATTAGAAGAGAGACATTGAAATCTTTATCTGCAAAAATGGATTCTGTGGATTTCTGTATTCCTTGTAGTTTTTGTTCTTTGTGTTTGGAGCTCTGTTATTAGAGTGTGTATTTAGGACTGTTAACATATTCTTGATGCACTGACCCAGTGATCATTAGGGAATGACCTTTTTTAATCCTTGATGATACCCTTTGCTCTGAAATTACTTTGTCTAATAATAAAAAGCACTCCACCTTTCTATTATTTGTGTTAGCATATATTAGTTATCTTTGTCCATACCTTTAATTTTAGCCTATTTGTTTATTTATATTTACAATGAGCTTCTTATTAGCATCATAGTAATGGGTCTTGCTTTTTTATCCAATCTGTCTTTGGCTTCTAATTGAAATATTTAGATCATTTACTTTTTTTTAATTAGGGGAGGTTTAAATTTATCTTCTTGCTATTTGCTTTTCATTTATCCTATCTATTCCTTGTTTTCATCCTGCATTTCTCTATTTCGCTACCACATTTTGATTATTTGTATGAGTATATTTTTATCTCCTTAGTTAATTAGCTGTACTCTTTGTTACTGTTTGTTCACTGTATCATGTATACTATGTAGGTTTAACTTTTTACAGTGTACCCTCAAGTGACATTATACCATTTCATGTATAGTATAAGACCATTACAATAGTTATGTCAGGAGTGCCCCTCAGTTCAAGGATTCCCTAGGAAGACTCACAGGACTCAACATATAGTCATTCCCACAGCTGTGCTTTATTATAATGAAAGGATACAAAAGAAAATCAGCAAAGGGAAAAGCCACATGGTGCAAGTCTGGAGGAAATTAGACACAAGCTTCCAAGTACCCTTTCCCAGTTAAGTCACACAACATACACTCAATTCCTCCAGCAATTAGTTGTGACAACACGTGTGAAATATTGTGTACCAGGAAAACTCATTAGTGATTCATTGCCCAAGATTTTTACTGGGGTGTGGTCATACAGACCCCCACCTTGCCTAACACATACCAAAATTCCAGGCAGCCAGAAGGGGAGCAGGTAAACCACATTGTTTGTACAACCTGTTTAGGTACAATGAGCCATTCTTATCAGTTCTGGAAATGGTAAGAACCCTCCTGAAATCCAAGTTCCCAGACTCCTGCCAAGAGTCAACCTCATAAGCAAGCTTTTTGAGGGGAGCAGCCTCAGACCTGTTATATTAATTATTTCTGCACAATGTATATTTCCGTTTGTCCCCTCCCAACCTCTATGTTGTTGTTGTCATTTTACTTATATAAATGTTATATACCCCACAATACAGCAGTTAGTTATCTTTTAAAGAGTTTTAACCAATAAGATAAAAATCTTATGTATTTATCCATGCGGTTACCATTTCTGGTGCTCTTCATTTCTTTGTGTTAATCCATATTTGCATCTGGTGTCTTTCCTTCTGCCTGAAGGAATTCCTTTAACACTTCTTACATTGTGGATCTGCTAGTGATTAATTTATTCTGCCTCTATATGTCTGTAAAGGTCTTTATTTTAATATGATTTTTGAAATATTTGAAAGATGTTTTCACTGGGTAAAGAATTCTAAGTTGACAGATTTTTTTTCCTTTCCATAATTTGAAACTATAGATCCACTGCCTTCCCACTTGCATTATTTGTGACAAGGAATCTGCTGTCATCCTTTCCTTTGTTCCTCTGTACTTAATGTCATTTCTTCTCTAGCTGCTTTTAAGATTTTCTCTTTATCACTGTTTTAAACAGTTTGATGTGCCTTAGTGTCATTTTATTCATGTTTCGTGAACTTGAGGTTTATTGAACTTCTTGGATCAGTGGGCTTATAGTTTTCTTCAAATTTGGAAATTTTGTAGCCATAGTTTCTTTAAATATATCTTCTTTCCCCCACCTTCAGAGACTGCAATTACAACTATATTTGACCACTTGGAGTTATCTCACAGTTCACTGATGCCATTTTTATTTTGGAGGGTCCTTCTGTGTTTTTAATTTTGTATAGTTTTTATTCCTGTGTCTTCAAGGTCATTCATCTTTTCCTCTGTAATGTCAAATGTGTCACTAATTCTATCTAGTGTATTTTTCACTTCAGATGGGTGTGTGTTTGTTTGTTCGTTAGTTGTGAGATGGAGTCTCTCTCTGTCACCCAGCTTGGAGTACAGTGGCGCGATATCGGCCCACTGCAACCTCTGCCTCCCGGGTTCAAATGATTCTCTTGCCTCAGCCTCCCGAGTAGCTGGATTACACGCACCCGCCACCACACCTGGCTAATTTTTCTATTTTTAGTAGAGACAGAGTTTTGCTATGTTGGCCAGGCTGGTCGCAAACTCCTGACCTCAGGTGATCTGTGTACCTCAGCATCCCAAAGTGTTGGAATTACAGGTGTGAGTCACTGCACCCGGCCTCATTTCAGATGTTCTAATTTTATATCTAGAAGTTCAATTTGAGTCTTTATAGCTTCCTTGTTCATATCTTTTGAGCATATTTAATACAGTAATAATCTGTTTTAAAATATTTCTCTACTAATTCTAACATCTGTCTTTATTTATTAGTCAGTTTCAATTGATTGATTTTGTTTCTCCTAAATATGAATCATATTTTCTTGCCTCTTTGCATACCTGATAATCTCTTTTTGGTTATCTGATGTTGTGAATTTTAGCTTGTTGGGTGTTAGAAATTTTTGTATTCTTATACATATTCTTAAGCTTTTTTCTGAAATGTTATTTGCGAACAATATGATCAGTTTTCTGTCTTGCCTTAATCATTTGTTAAGCAGGACCACAGCAGCATGTATTCCAGGTCTAATTGTTTGCTACTACTGAGATAAGACCCTTCTGAGTATTCTACTGAATGTCCTATTTCTTTTTTTTTTTTTTTTTTGGAGGAGTCTCACTCTGTCACCCAAGCTGGAGTGCAGTGGCATGATCTCAGCTCACTGCAGTCTCCATCTCCTGGTCTCAGCAATTCTCCTGCCTCAGCCTCCTGAGCAGCTGGGACTACAGGTGAGCACCACCATGCCTGGCTAAGTTTTTGTATTTTTAGTAGAGATGGGATTTCACCATGTTGGCCAGGCAGGGTCTCGAACTCCTGACCTCAGGTGATCTGCCTGCCTCGGCTTCCCAAAGTGCTGGGATTACAGGCATGAGCCACTGTGCCTGCCGAATGTCCTGTAAATTTTTCCATTCTGGCTGGTAGGAACAGGTACTATTTCTGGCCCTATGTAAGAAGCGGATACTTTTTTTTCTAATCTTGGATAGATCTTTTCTCAGCCTTGGGTAGTTTCCTCACATACACATGCTAGTGAGTACTCTGTTGATTTCTCAAGGGTTAATTTCCACAGATCTCCAGAATTATTTCTACACAGCTTTCTTCTTCCCAGAACTCTGTCCCTTGAACTCTCACTGCCTTGGTCTCCTGGGATTCTCAGCTCCACCTCTAAGTAAGGGAATGTGTCAGATTCTGACTGGGTTCTCTCTGTTTGCACTGTTTAATCTCTGTGTATTTTGGAATTTTCCAGCTATCTTTCTGTTATTGGTTTCTAATAATTCCATTGTGATCTGAGAGCAGATATTATATGCTTTCTATTCTTTTAAATTCATTAAGGTCTGTTTTATGGTTCAGAATATGGTCTGGTTTGGTAAATACTCTGTGTGAACTTGAAAAGAATGTGCATTCTGCTCTTGTTGGGTAAAGTCATCTATGGATGTCAGTTATATTCAGGTATTTGATGGTATCGTTGAGTTCAACTGTGTCCTTACTGATTTTTCTGCCTGTTGGATCTGTCCATTTCTGTTAAAAGGATGTTGAAATCTGTATATGAGATCTATAAGGATCTTCATATGTTTTTGGAGAATTTACCCCTTTATCATTATATAATACCCCTCTCTGTTCCTAATTGTTATCTGTTAGATCAATTCAGAATAAAAAAAAAATGTTTGTATCTTACCTTCACTTCTTTAGTGCTTTTCCTTCCTTTATGTAGATTTTAGTTTCTGACCTATATTATTTTCCCACTCTGAAGAACTTTTCTTAACATTTCTTGCAAGGCAAGTCTGGCAACAAATTTCCTCAATTTTTATTTGTTCAGGAAAGTCTTTATTTTTCCTTTACGTCTGAAGGATAATTTCTCAGGGTACAGAATTGTAGGTTGGTGGGGTTTTCTCTCAACGTTTGAAATATCTTACTGCACTCTCTTCTTGCTTGCATGGTTTCTGAGAGGTCACATGTAATTCTTTGTTCCTCTTAGATGAGGCATTTTAAAAATCTGGCTTCTTTCATGATTTGTTCTTTATCGTAGTTTCAAAATGATATCATTATGCCTAAGTATAGCTTAGGGGGCATTTATTATGGTTGATGTTCTCCAACTGTTTTGTGGTTTGCTGTCTGATATTAATTTGGGGAAAATTCTCAGTCATTATTGTTTCAAATATTTATTCTGTTCCTTTTTCTCTTTTTTCTCCTTCTGATATTCCCCATTATGCATATTTACACCTTTTGTAATTGTTCCACAGTCATTGGATATTTTATTCTGGGTTTTTTTCAGTCTTCGTTCTCTTCGTTTTTCAGTTTTGGAAGTTTCTGTTGATACATCCTCAAAATCAGAGATTCTTTACTCTGATTTTTGTCTATTAATAGATGACATACAGTCCGTTAATAGTCCCATTAAAGGCATTCTTCACCTCTGTTGCAGTGTTTTTTAATCTCTAGCATTCTTTTTGGTTCTTCCTTAGGATTTCCATCTCTTTCTATTGTTGCATGCTGTCTATTTTATCCATTAGCGCCTTTAACGTGTTAATCATAGTTGTTTTAAATTCCCAGTCTGTGTATTACATCTCTGCCATGTCTGGTTCTGATGCTCACCCTGTCTCTTCACATTGTGTTCTTTGCCTTTTAGTATTCCTTGTACTTTTTTCTTGATACCTGGATATGATCTACTGTGTTAAAGGAACTGCTGTAAATGGGCCTTTAGTATTAATCATGTGGTAGTGAGCTGTGGGGATGAGGAAGCGTTCTGTAGTTCAGTAAGTAGGTCTCAGTTTTTTAGTGAGCTTGTGCCTCTGAACTATAAGCTTCGTAAGTGTTCCTCAGGTATTGTTTTCCTTCCCCCACTTCAGTGGGAGAGGAGGACTAGAGTGGGAGACAGTTGGGTATTTCCCTTCTCCCACATAGAACGCTTCCCTTCAGTTAGGCACTGATAATACTCTAGCAGGTTGGGCTCTGGTGAACTAGGTTCCCCTGAGGGCAGGCCTTGTTAAGAGCATTGTGCTTTGGCATGTTTCAGAATGGTTACTTTTCCCCTTCTGCCAGAAGCTTGAGGGGATTTTTCTTCAGTATTTACTGTGAGAACCTAGTTGGGCTCCTAGAGGTAAGTCACACAAAATGGTGGCGACTCCCATCTCTGAGTGCCCCTGGAGTTGTTAACTCTCAGACTTGTCCACATGGAGCCTCCAGCAATTTGTCAGTAGCAAGTCAGGTTTTCCTACCGTGACTCTGGTTCCCACTGCATTTTCCACTCTGGTAAGCTGTGACTCCCTGACTGTACTCAGTGGTTTGCCCTGTGCCCTCACCTCTTATGGATCCTGGAATTGTTGATTTTTTAGTCTGTTCAGGTTTTTACTTGTTGTTAGGATGAAGTGGTGACTTCCAAGCTCCTTACATGTGGAACTGGAAACTGGAAGTCTCCCTTCTTACATTGTGGCCTGGAAATGCTTTCAAGGCAATAAGTGGGCAGTCACAGGATTTGCCTCATTTGTTTTCCATCTGAGGAATCACTGTTTTTCATTGCCTTATGTCTGCTGTCTTAAAACCTATTGTTTCATATATTTTGTGTAAAGGTTTGTTTATTGTTTTAGGTGGGAGGGTTAATCTAATCCCGGTTACTCCATCTTGGCCAGAAGTGGAAATTCGTGTCAAATTTTTAAAAAGAATATTATAGATGGAGTAGACCAGAACATAAACCAGTGTCTCATTAGAAAGTAACTGTCTTGGTAGTTAGAATTAGGTTCTCTGTAAGCTACAATGCATATTGTACTTAAAATAATGAGTTAAATGAGTCATTGTTTACATAACAATAAACTTCACATGTAGCATTAGCAAGACTTTAGTTACTAAATGGATGGATGTGGATCCAGCCTTCTCAATAACTTTTCTAAATGAAAATGAGTCTTAAAAAAATTCATACTGTCCTGTCTAAATACTAGCTCTGAGGCATTTTCCCCCTTCCTCCAGCTTCCTATAGGAAATACTATTCACTGATTATTAGTGCCTTGGCTAGTATCCAGGTCTTACCTGTGACATGCACAGAGCTTGGAAAATGGTTTTTCTTCCCTCTCGGTATTTAGTAGTCTTCTTGTTTATGACAGTAGCCTTTAAACAGGGAATGTATTCCTGAAAGATGGCAAACAAATGATTCATTTTCTGTTATTATTATAGTACAGAGTATTGATTTTCAAAGGCTGAGTTTGCACCCTTAACTGTCTTCCCCTAGCCTTCCTGTTCTACCAAAACCAAGTCTATACACATTTCTCTGCAGTTGAGAGTGGAAATCATGTTAGCTTTATTCACAGATCCGTTTACTAAACATTATGGAATGTACATACCCTCTGACAAGAACTGGAATGTACATACCCTCTGACAAGAACTGTGGTGACACTAGGTTGGGTGATTATGGTGGGGTGAGTTAATGAGATGCAAGGGTAGCAGTGTAGGGGTGGACATCATCATGTCAGATACAGATATTTGGTGGCTTTTTACAAAAGAAATGTGAGAGATGCAGGATTATCCATTAAAATAAAAGAAAAACATCTTGAGAACCTAAATTATATGGCTATCATTCATTGAGAACTTACTAGGTTCTGAGTAAGGACTTAACATACATTTCCTCATTTAACCTTATCAGGTAGATGCTCTTATTATCCTCATTTTACAGATGACAAAACTGAGGTTTAGAATGAACCAGCAACCCCTCCAAGATTACAGCACTATAAATAACTGTGGAATGGGAAAAGAGGAAAGGGATTATATCTAAGAGATATTCCTCAGGAATAATTGATAAGACCTGTGACAAATTAGTTGTAATGATTAAGGAGGAAGAAATTATGGGTAAGTCCCAAGTTTCTATCTTGGAAGACCAAACAGATGGTGATATTTCGTTAACTGTGGTAACAAATAGAAAAGAACTAATAGATTAAGGTAAGTGAGATAAATTTATCTTTAAACATTTTAAGTTTGAGATTTATATTGGATATCCAAGCAGATAACTCTTCTAAGTTGTTGGAAATGCTGTACAGGAATGAGGTCTAGAATAGAATGAACTTGGGCACCATCACCACTTAGATTGTGTGAAAGCCATTAGTCTCTTCCTTTGAGATTGATAAGAAAAAAACAATAAAATATAGAACCTAGGATTGGCAGTATTTTAAAGATGGGCAGAAAGCAGGAATCATTAAAGATATATCGGGAGGAGAAGACAAGAAAAGAACTAGAAGAAAGTGTCGTCACGTTAAGCCCAAGAAAGAAGGCTATTTCAAAAAGTGGGGATGGGTAAACAGTGTGAAATACTAAAAAGTGATTAAGAAGCAGAAAGACTGAAAATAAATAATTTGATTTAGCAGAAAGTCTTTAGTGACTTTAACTAAAACAATTAGAGCAGAATATTTTGGGTGGAAGCCAGGCTATAAATTATTGCTATGAAAGTGAAAATTGCAAACATGGTTCTTTCCAAACTTTGGGTGGTAAAAGGAAGAATGGAGATGAAGAAGCAGCATCAAAGGGAAGGTGGCTCAAAAAGGGCCAATATGTTTTGGTATCCTTTTTGTTTAGTTTTGTTTTAAATAAGAGTGTGTGGGAGGGAGTGATTATGATTACACTGGATGTCTCTGTTGGCTTGATGATATGGATGGTGATAACAGCTAACACAGTTAACAGCCAGACACTGTCCTAGGCACATCATCACATGTATTAACTCATTTTATCTCCACAGTGTCATTAACCCTATTTTAAACATGAGGAAACTGAAATATCATTAACATAAGCAGCTAGCCTAAGCTTGCACAGAGATACGATGCAAACTGAGGCAGCCCGACTCCAAGTCCACAGTTTTACGCTCCCTGCTATATGCTTCCCTGCTCACCCAAAAAAGTGATTCTGCTTTATTTATTCTAATTTTCTTTACAGAATGTATCTAGAGTGAACATTTTTCAGACCATTATCTTTAGACTGTGTTTTAGGACCTGATTCAAATTGCTTTCCATTCTTCAAAAATTTATTTCCTGGGATAGGAATAGCTGCCCACTCTAGTCGTATTCCTGAGCACCAAGAATAAACAGACTTGCCTCTTGTAAATGGAAGAATGAGCCCTTCTAGAAACCCAGTAGAAAAATGAGCTCCTATCATGGCTTAAGTATTAAGAAAAAATAAGTGCGTGTGTTGCCTTTCGTTTGGTGCTAATGTGATGCCAGGTTTTGTATGAAGCACATGTGTTTTCCCTGTTTTATGTAGAGAATAGCATGCATGGAATGAACCCCAAAAATAAGCCCCAAATTATCTTTTGCTCAAAGGAACAGAGGTACTTAGAAGCTAGACTTTATAGTCATTATAGAAGAATGTGAGGAAATACAACTCTGCTTTTATTTGCACCAGACTTTGGCTGTGTTACACACACTTTCTTCTGCTAGTCCTGTGACTGACTTCTCTTTAAATGATTCATGGTTGTTTTCCATGAATAAATATGCGTTAGTCAAGATCCAGTTAGAGCCCCCACTTCCCCTTCCCCTCTTTTCCCTAGCTGCAGCTGTTTATATTTGCATTTGACTGGACAGATCTGTTAGCCTTAATGCGTTTTTCTTTGTTTTTTAAAGGTTTACACTTTGCCTTACTTGAAGAAAGGTAAGGTGTTTTTTTTTTTTTCCCGTGGCTGCCCCCCACCCACCGACCCAGAGTGCAGTGCCATAATCACAGCTCACTGCAGCCTTAACCTCTTGGACTCAAGCTATCCTCCCACCTCAGATTCGGACTACAGCCACATGCCACCACACCCAGCTAATTTTTGTAATTTTTGTAGAGATGAGGTTTTGCCATGTTATCCAGCTTCATCTTAAACTCCTGGGCTCAAGCAGTCTTCCCACCTTAGCCTCCTAGAGTGCTGGGATGATAGGCATGAGCCACTGCACCCAGCCCCTACATTTTCTTTATAAGCCTAGATATATAATTATAATTATTGATGATCTCACAGAAACTTTCCTAGAAAGAATTTATTTGTCTGCCATAAGCCTAATTTACATTGCAGAGATAGACACAGTGATTAAAGACTGGAGGAGTTCTTAAATCCTTAAAGAAACTACTAGGCCAGGCATGTCAGCTCATGGCTATAATCCCAGCACTCTGGGAGGCCAAAGCTGGCAGATTGCTTCAGTTCAGGAGTTCGAGACCAGCCTGGTAAATGGTGAAACCCTGTGTCTACAAAGAAATACAAACATTAGCCCGGCATGGTGGCATGTGCCTGTGTCCCAGCTACAGGAGGCTGAATTGGGAAGATTGCTTGAGCCTGGGAGGTCGAGACTGCAGTGGGCTGTGATCACACCACTGCACTCCATCCAGCCTAGGCAACAGAATGAGACCCTGTCTCGAAAAAAAACAAAAAGAAACTGCTTTCCCGAGTTTATCTTATTTATATGACCTATTAGAATGCTTTTCCTTTTTATGTTTTTCCCCAAACATTTTATTAGAAAAATTTCCAGATATACAAAATGGAAGAATTTTACAACACTCAATATGCCCACCAACTTGATTTAATCATAAACATTTTACTGTCTTATTTTATCACATCTGTTCATCTACCTATCTCTTTATGCACCTATCATTTTTTATGCATTTCAAAGTAAATTGCAGGTATCAGTATGTTTTACTGGAATGCTTCTAGAAGGGTGGAGTAGTCTTCCTGCTCTGTTGCTGCCTTGGCTGTACCATTTTCTGGGTGCTGCGGATAAGAAAGTCACATTCTCTTGCTAAATGATATGGATTAGTTCATCTTTTTTCCTTAGCTCAGCTGTAGTTGCGATGATAACTTGTCACTGAATTACTTCAGTGGTTTCTGCCTTAGAAATCTCTTGGAAACCAGCAGATATTCAAAATAAAGAAACATTTATTTAGGCATGTGAACCCCACGGAGAATATTCATTACATTCATCCCCGTAATGCAGGCCAACAGTGCTTTCTTGTTCATATGTTCTAAATTTATAGTTGAGTACATAGAAAGTAGGGCCTTCTTTTATCATATTGATCTGATAAAAGCCCTAGGTTTTGAGGTACAGAAACCATCCATTTCTGGGCTGTTCTTGGTGTCTACAGTTGTTTTGCCATATGGTACTGGGCTAATTTTGTCTGTGTTCCTCTCTTGAGGCTTTTGTGAATTAATTACGTTTTTAGAAAATTTTTAAAATAACTTTTTAAAATGTCAAAGCTTTCTCAGTAGAATAAAATATGATGAGGCATTATGTCAACATGAGAACAAGTTATCTTAATAGACTATTTCTCAGAAACTGAGGCCTTTGAGTCTATACTTATTCCATGTTATAAATTAACATTAGTCATATTCGTGAAAGCCTCCTTTGAAACAACATGTAAAGTAATCTTGGACCTGAAGAGATAAGTCTATTTGGAAAGCAACGGAGTCTCTGAATAGTTCTCCACTCTGGAAAGGTCATCTCTGGCCAAGCATGAAATTCCTAAAGGGAAGTACAAAGAGAGATAAGGGGAAAGAAGCTGGCTTAGCCAGTCATATAAGCCTAATCAATTCTGGTCATCAGTGGGATAACTCATGCCACATTCAGATTTAATAATCAAATCCTTTAGAACAAATACAACATAATATAATAGAAAAGGCCTGGCTTTTAGAGTGAGAACTAGGTTTTGGGTCTAGTTCTTAAACTAACTACATGGCCTTACATCCTTATAAGACTAATTAGACTCATCCATAAAAATGCTATAAGAATTTTATGAGGGGCCCATAGTTCCTTTTGTCAGGAGAGCCCACAACTGAGGCAGTCTGGGGTGAGGTTTATCTCCCCACTTTTTACCTCCCCAAGTCATAGAGCCGGCTGATCTTTCCATTTCCTGTTTCCTGCCTAAGACTACTCGGCTAGAGCTCAGTGCATCTGTCCGAATGTCTACTTCTCCATCAAGGGCTCTCAGATGCCCAAGAAACCCCCTGAGTGGTTAGCTACTTCCTACTATCAAATGACATCACAGAAAAGCAGAGTAAGAAGCTCTAAGAATCAGTCCTTGCCCTGAAGCAACCATTAAGCTGGCAAAAAATGACAAAATCATCTTTTTCAGAATTCTGGAATCTAAACAAAACTTAAAGCTACAAGAGGAGTGCCTAATGAAGAAAGAGGTTACTCAATTTCAGCATTTAATGAAATCTGTCAGATCACTGGCTGACCACTGAGATAATAGAAGAGAGATTTCAGTGACTACACACAATAAAGAGTAGAGTCATTGCAAAAATTGTTTGGAAAAGTCACTAAAGGGACAACAGTAGGGCCAAAATAAGCAACAACAGCAAACCCTATGAAGGAGGCAGAATCTGATATCCAGAGTTACCACATTATAATATTCAGAAGGCACAGTTTTTGATAAAAAATGACAAGGCATACAAAGAAATAGGAAAGTTTGGCCTATTCACTGGAAAAAATAAATTGACAGAAACCATCCCTGAGGAAGCTGAGACATTGGACTTATCAAGCAAAGACTTTAAATCAGCTATATTAAATAGGCTCAAAGAGCTAAAGGAAACCATGGATGAAAGGATACCAGGAGAACAATGTATGAGCAAATAGAGTATATCAACAGAGACAGAAATTATAAAAAGGAAACAAATAGAAATTCTGGAGTTGACAAGTACAATAGATAAAATTTAAAATTCACCAGAGAAGTTCAACAGATTTGAGTAGGCAGAAGAAATAGTGAACTTGAAGATAAACAGTTGGAATTATTCAGTCTAAAGAAGAGAAAAAAGAATATGGAAAAATGAACAGAGCCTACAAGATCTGTGGAACATCATCAAGTTTATAAATGTGCACTTGAGAGTCTCAGGAGAAGAGAAAGTGAAAGGGTCAGAAAAAAAATCTACAAAAAGCAAACAAACAAACTTGAGCTAATAACATGAATTCAGCAAAGTTGCAGGATACAATATCAGCTCACAAAAAGCAGTTATGCTTCTTCTATATACTGTATTAAGGTTTAATGTTGTTAAGATATTGGTACTACCCAAAGGAGTCTACAAATACAACACAATCCCTAGCAAAATTCCAATAGCCTGTTGGGCAGGAATGGAAAAGGAAATTCTCAAATTCACATGGACTTGCAAGGGGCCCTGAATAGCCAAAATGATATTGAAAAAGAAGAACAAACTTGGAAGTGTCAGACGTCCCAATTTCAAAACTTATCATAAAGCTGTATTAATCAAAACACTGTGATACTGGCCTAGGAATACACATAAAGACCAATGTAATACAATTGAAAGTCCAGAAATAAACCCCATACAACTATAGCCAATTGCTTTTCATCAAGGGTGCTAAATCTAGGAAAGAATAGTCTCTTCAGCAAATGGTACTGGGACAACTGGATATCTACCTGCAAAAGAATGAAGTTGGACCCTACCTCACACCATACAGAAAAATCAACTCAAAATGAATCAACAACCTAACCTACAGAAAAGAGCTACAACTATAAGACTCTTAGAAAAAGAGTACAGGAAAAATCCTCATGACCTTAGACTGGGCAAAAGATTCTTAGCTACAACACCAAAAGCATGAGGAACAACAGTAACCAAAAAATAAGATATTTTGAACTTCATTAAAATTAATTTTGTGCATCAAAGGACACTATGAAAAAAATGAAAAGACAGCCCACAAAATGGGAGATAATATTTGCAAATCATGTATCTGATAAGGGTCTAGTATCCAGAATATATTAAAAAAACTCCTACAAGTCAACAACAAAAAGTCAACCCAATTTAAAAATGAATAAATGACTTGAATAGACATTTTTCAAAGAAGATGTACAGATGTCTAGCTTATGAAAAGATGTTCAACATCATCAGTCATTAGGGAATGCAAATTAAAATCACAGTGAGATACTATTTTACACCCACTAGGATGGCTGTAATAAAAACAAAAATAAAAAAACTAACAAGTGTTAATGAGGATTTGGAAAAATAGGAACTCTTGTACATTGCTGGTGGGAA
Organism: Hylobates moloch; assembly: GCF_009828535.3. Lineage (NCBI taxonomy): Eukaryota > Metazoa > Chordata > Mammalia > Primates > Hylobatidae > Hylobates > Hylobates moloch. The sequence goes on along the minus strand of NW_026652294.1, from coordinate 48,839,087 downwards.
TGTAAAATAGTACAGCCACTGTGGAAAACAGTTTAGTGGTTCCTCAAATAGATAAAACATAGAATTGCTATATGATCCAGTAATTTCATGTTTAAGTATCTACCCCAAAGAATTGAAAGCAGATGCTCAAATACACACACACGAATATATACAGCACCACTATTCACAGTAGCCAAAGGTAGAAACAATCCAAATATTCATCAGTGGATGAATGGATACGCATCATGGTATATATGTACAATGTATGTTATTCAGCCATCAAAAGGAATGAAGTACTGATAGAAGCTACAACATGAATGAACCTTGAATTACGCTAAGTGAGAGAAGACAGACACAAAATGTCACATGTCGTGTGTGAGATATCCAAATAAGTAAATCCACAGACATAGAAAGCAAATTGTTGTTTGCCAGAGACGTGGGAAGGGAGCAATGGAGAATAACTCCTTAGTAATACAGAGTTTTATTTTGGAGCAACAATAATGTTTTGGAACTAGATAGAAGTGGTGGTTGTGCAATATTGTGAATGTACTAGATGCCATTGAATTGTACACTTTAAAGTGGTTAATTTTATATTAATTTCACCTTGATTTTAAAAAACTTATGTGAAGAATATATGTAAAAACCTACAATCATGAGATTTCCTTATTTATTTATATTTTTCATGAAGAATTTTTTTTTATATTTTATTATTACACTTTAAGTTTTAGGGTACATGTGCACAATGTGCAGGTTTGTTACATATGTATCCATGTGCCATGTTGGTGTGCTGCACCCATTAACTCGTCATTTAGCATTAGGTATATCTCCTAATGCTATCCCTCCCCTCTCCCCTCACCCCACAACAGTCCCCGGAGTGTGATGTTCCCCTTCCTGTGTCCATGTGTTCTCATTGTTCAATTCCCACCTATGAATGAGGACATGCGGTGTTTGGTTTTTTGTCCTTGCGATAGTTTACTGAGAATGATGATATCCAGTTTCATCCAAGTCCCTACAAAGGACATGAACTCATCATTTTTTATGGCTGGATAGTATTCCATGGTGTATATGTGCCACATTTTCTTAATGCAGTCTGTCGTTGTTGGACATTTGGGTTGGTTCCAAGTCTTTGCTGTTGTGAATAGTGCTGCAATAAACATACGTGTGCATGTGTATTTATTTATTTTATATTACTTTAAGTTCCAGGATACAAGTGCAGAACTTGTAGGTTTGTTACGTAGGTATATGTGTTCCGTGGTGGTTTGCTGCACCTATCAACCCATCATCTAGGGTTTAAGCCCCACATGCATTAGTTACTTGTCCTAATGCTCTTCCTCCCCTTGTCCCCACATCCCCCGACTGGCCCTGGTGTGTGTCATTTCCCTCCCTGTGTCCTTGTATTCTCGGTGTTCAAATCCCATTTACGAGTGAGAACATGGGGTGTTTAGTTTTCTGTTCCTGTGTTAGTTTACTGAGGATGATGTCTTCCAGCTTCATCTATGTCCCTGTAAAGGACATGATCTCGTTCTTTTTTATGGCTGCATAGTATTCCATGGTGTATATGTACCACATTTTATTTATCAAGTCTATCATCGATGGGCATTTGGGTTGGTTCCATGTCTTCGCTATTATAAATAGTGGTGCAATAAACATATGTGTGCATGTGTCTTTATAGTAAAATGATTTCTATTCCTTTAGGTATATACCCAGTAATGGGATTGCTGGGTTAAATGGTATTTCTGGTTCTAGATCCTTGTCGAATCGCCACACTGACTTCCACAATTTTTTAACTAATTTATATTCCCACCAGCAGTGTAAAAGCGTTCCTTTTTCTCCACAGCCTCACCAGCATCTATTTATTGACTTTTTAATAATTGCCATTCCAACTGGCATGAGATGGTATCTCATTGTGGTTTTGATTTGCATTTCTGTAATGATCAGTGATGTTAAGGTTTTTTTTTTTTTGTATGCTTGTTGGCTGCATAAGTGTCTTCTTTTGCGAAGTGTCTGTTCATGTCCTTTGTCCACTTTTTGATGGGGTTGTTTGTTTTTTTCTTGTAAATTTGTTTAAGTTCTTTGTAGATTCTGGATATTAGACTTTTGTCAAATGGGTAGATTGCAAAAAGTTTCTCCCATTCTGTAGATTGCCTGTTCACTCTGATGATGGTTTCTTTTGCTGTGCAGAAGCTCTTTAGTTTACTTAGGTCCCACTTGACAATTTTGGCTTTTATGGCAATTATTTTTGGCATTTTTGTCGTGAAGTCTTTGCCCATGCCTATGTCCTGAATGGTATTGCCTAAATTTTCTTCTGGGGTTTTTATGGTTTGGGGTTTTACATTTAGGTCTTTAATCCATCTTGAGTTAATTTTTGTATAAGGTGTAAGGAAGGGGTCCAGTTTCAGTTTTCTGCATATGGCTAGCCAGTTTTCCCAGCACCATTTATTAAATAAGGAGTCCTTTCCCTATTGTTTATTGTTGTCAAGTTTGTCAAAGATCAGATGGTTGTAGATGTGCGGTGTTATTTCTGAGGTCTCTGTTCTGTTCCATTGGTCTATATGTATGTTTTGGTACCAGTACCATGCTGTTTTGGTTACTATAGCCTTGTAGTATAGTTTGAAGTCAGGTAGCATGATGCCTCCAGCTTTGTTCTTTTTGCTTAGGGTTGTCTTGGCTATACAGGCTCTTTTTCAGTTCCGTATGAATTTTAAAGTAGTTTTTTCCAATTCTGTGAAGAATCAGAATGGTAGTTTGATGGGAATAACATTGAATCTATAAATTACTTTGAGCAGTATGGCCATTTTCATGATACTGATTCCTCCTATCCATGAGCATGAATGTTTTTCCATTTGTTTGTGTCCTTTCTTACTTCCTTGAGCAGTGGTTTGTAGTTCTCCTTGAAGAGGTCCTTCACATCCCTTGTTAGCTATATTCCTAGGTATTTTATTCTCTTTGTAGTGATTGTGAATGGGAGTTCATCCATGATTTGGCTCTCTGCTTGTCTAATGTTGGTGTATACGAATGCTTGTGGGTTTTGCACATTGATTTTGTATCCTGAGACTTTGTTGAAGTTGCTTATTAGCTTAAGGAGTTTTGGGGCTGAGATGATGGGGTTTTCTAAATCTAGAATCATGTCATCTGCAAACAGACAATTTGGCTTCCTCTCTTCCTATGTGAATACACTTATTTCTTTCTCTTGCCTGATTGCCCTGGCCAAAACTTCCAATACTATGTTGAATAGGAGTAGTGAGAGACGGCATCCTTGTCTTGTGCTGGTTTTCAAAGGGAATGCTTCCAGCTTTTGCCCATTCAGTATGGTATCAGCTGTGGGTTTGTCATAAATAGCTCTTATTATTTTGAGATATGTTCTATCAATACCTAGTTTATTGAGAGATTTTAACATGAAGGGATGTTGAATTTTATCAAAGACCTTTTCCGCATCTATTGAGATGATCATGTGTTTTTTGTCATTGGTTCTGTTTATGTGATAGATTGTTTATTGGTTTGCATATGCTGAACCAGCCTTGCATCCCAGGGATGAAGCCCACTTGATTGTGGTGGGTAAGCTTTTTGATGTGCTGCTGGATTTGGTTTGCCAGTATTTTATTGAGGATTTTTGCATCGATGTTCATCAGGGGTATTGGCCTAAAGTTTTCTTTTTTTGTTGTGTCTCTGCCAGGTTTTGGTATAAGGATGATGCTGGCCTCATAAAATGAGTAAGGGAGGATTCCCTGCTTTTCAATTGTTTGGAATAGTTTGAGAAGGAATGGTACCAGCTCCTCTTTGTACCTCTGGTAGAATTCGGCTGTGAATCCATCTGGTCCTGGACTTTTTTCAGTTGGTAGACTCTTAATTACTACCTCAATTTCAGAACTTGTTACTGGTCTGTTCAGGGATTCAACTTCTTCCTGGTTCAGCCTTGGGAGGGTGTATGTGTCCAGAAATTTATCCATTTCTTCTAGATTTTGTAGTTTATTTGCATAGAGGTGTTTATACTATTCTCTGGTGGAAGTTTGTATTTCTATGGGGTTAGTGGTGATGTCCTTTTTATCATTTTTTATTGTGTCTATTTGATTATCTCTCTTTTCTTCTTTATTAGTCTTGCTAGCAGTCTATCTATTTTGTTAATTTTTTCAAAAACTGGCTCCTGGATTCATTGATTGTTTCAAGGGTTTTTCTTGTCTCTATACTCTTCAGTTCTGCTCTGATCTTAGTTATTTCTTGTCTTCTGCTAGCTTTTGGATTTGTTTGCTCTTGCTTCTCTAGCTCTTTTAATTGTGGTGTTAGGGTGTCAGTTTGGGATCTTTCTGGCTTTCTGATGTGGGCATTTAGTGCTATAAATTTCCCTCTTAACACTGCTTTAGCTGTGTCCTAGAGATTCTGGTAAGTTGTGTCTTTGTTCTCGTTGGTTTCAGAGAACTTCTTGATTTCTGCCTTAATTTCATTATTTACCCAGGGGTCATTCAGGAGCAAGTTGTTCAATTTCCTGTAGTTGTTTGGTTTTGAGTGAGTTTCTTAATCCTGAATTCTAATTTGATTGCACTGTGGTCTGATAAACTTTTTTATTATTTCAGTTATTTTGCATTTGCTGAGGAGCGTTTTACTTCCAATTATGTGGTTGATTTTAGAATAAGTGTCATGTGGCACTGAGAAGAATGTATATTCTGTTGATTTGGGGTGGAGAGTTCTGTAGATGTCTGTCACGTCCACTTGATCCAGAGCTAAGTTCCAAGTCCTGAATATCCTTGTTAATTTTCTGTCTCATTGGTCTGTCTAATATTGACAATGGGGTGTTAAAGTCTCCCACTATTACAGTGTGGGAATCTAAGTCTCTTTGTAGGTCTCTAAGAACTTGTTTTATGAATCTGGATGCTCCTGTATTGGGTGTATATATATTTAGGATAGCTCTTATTGTTGAATTGATCCCTTTACCATTATGTAATGCCCCCTTTGTCTTTTTTGATCTTTGTTGGTTTAAAGTCTGTTTTGTCAAAGACTAGGATTGCAACTCCTGCTTTTTTTTTCTCTCTCTCTTTCCATTTGCTTGGTAAATTTTCCGCCATCCCTTTATTTTGAGCCTATGTGTGTCTTTGCACGTGAGATGGGTCTCCTGAATACAGCACACCAATGGGTCTTGACTCTTTATCAAATTTGCCAGTCTGTGTCAGATTTTTGTTTGTTTGTTTTGAGATGGAGTCTTGCTCTGTTGCCCAGGCTAGAGTGCAGTGACATGATCTCGTCTCACTGCAACCTCCACCTCCCAGGTTCAAGGGATCCTCCTGCCTCAGCCCCCCTAGTAGCTGGGATTACAGGCATGCGCCACCATGCCTGGCTAATTTTTGTATTTTTAGTAGAGACAGTTTCGCCATGTTGGCCAGGCTGGTCTCGAACTCCTGACCTCAGGTGATCCACCTGCCTCAGCCTCCTAAAGTGCTGAGATTATAGGCATGAGCCACTGTGCCCGGTCATCTGTGTGTTTTAATTGGGGCATTTAGTCCATTTACATTTAAGGTTAATATTGTTATGTGTGAATTTGATCCTATCATCATGATGCTATCTGGTTATCTCACACACTAGTTGATGCAGTTTCTTCATGGTGTCATTGGTCTTTATATTTTGGTGTGTTTTTGCAGTAGCTGGTACTGGTTTTTCCTTTCCATATTTAGTGCTTCCTTCAGGAGCTCTTGCAAGGCAGGCCCGGTGGTGACAAAATCCCTCAGCATTTGCTTATCTAGATTTTATTTCTCCTTTGTTTATGAAGCTTAGTTTGGCTGGATAGGAAATCCTGGGTTGAAAATTCTTTAAGAATGTTGAATATTGGCCCCCACTGTCTTCTGGCTTGTAGGGTTTCTGCTGAGAGATCTGCTTTAGTCTCATGGGCTTCCCTTTGTAGGTGACCTGGCCTTTCTCTCTGGCTGCCCTTAACATTTCTTCCTTCATTGCAACCGTGGAGAATCTGATGATTATGTGTCTTGGGGTTGATCATCTCGTGGAGTATCTTACCGGGGTTCTCTGTATTTCTTGAATTTGAATGTTGGCCTGTTTTGCTAGGTTGGGGAGGTTCTCCTGGATAATATCCAGAAGTGTGTTTTCCAACTTGGTTCCATTTTCCTCCTCTCTTTCAGGTACTCCAGTCAATCACAGGTTCGGTCTTTTTACGTAGTCCCGTATTTCTTGGAAGTTTTTTTCATTCCTTTTCATTCTTTTTTCTCTAATCTTGTCTGCGTGCCTTATTTCAACAAGATGGTCTGGATATCCTTTCTTCTGCTTGGTCGATTCAGTTATTGATTCTTGTGTATGCTTCACGAAGTTCTCGTGCTGTGTTTTCAGCTCCATCAGGTCATTTATGTTCCTCTCTAAACTGGTTATTCTAGTTAGCAGCTCCTATAACCTTTATCAAGGTTCTTAGCTTCTTTGCATTGGGTTAGAACATGCTACTTTAGCTCAGCGGAGTTTATTACCAACCTTCTGAAGCCCACTTCTGTCAATTCGTCCATCTCATCCTTCATCCAGTTCTGCGCCCTTGCAGGAGAGGCGTTAACGATCATTTGGAGGAGAAGAGGCACTCTGGCCTTTTGAGTTTTCAGCGTTTATCATTGATTCTTTCTCATCTTCATAAGTCTGTCTAGTATTGATCTTTGAGGCTGCTGACCCTTGGATGGGGTTTTTGTGGGTATTTTGTTGTTGATGCTGTTGTTGCTTTCTGTTTGTTTTTCTTGCAATGGTCAGGTCCCTCTTTTGTAGGGCTGCTGCAGTTTGCTGGGGGTTCACTTCAGGCCCTATTCATCTGGTTTGCTCCTTTGCCTGGAGTTGTCACTCGAGGAGGCTGGAGAGCAGCAAAGATGGGTGCCTGCTCCTTCCTCTGGGATCTCTGACCTCGAGGGGCACTGACCTGATGCCAGTAGGAACGCTTCTGTATAGGGTGTCTGACAACCCCTGTTGGAGATTCTCAACCAGTTGGGTGGCACGGGGAGCAGGACCTGTTTATTAACAAAGCACTTTGACTGTCCCTTGGTGGATGGGGGTGCTTTGCTGGGTAGGGGGCCTTCTCTGGGCTCCCTGGATTCCTCAGAACTATGCAGGAGCAAAGACTAAGTCTGCTGGTCCATGGAGACTGTGGCCATCCCTCCGCCTAGGGACTCAGGCCCAGGGAGATTAGAGTTCTATCTCCGAGTCCCTGGCTGGAGTTGTTGGAGTTCCTGCAGGGAGGCCCCGCCCAATGAGGAGGGATGGGTCAGGCCTGAAGAGGCACTCTGTCCGCAGTCTGCCACAGCCAGTGTGTTCAGCTGTGGAGGACACCTCTTGGGACCAAGCCATCCAGCCTCCCTTGCTCCAGCAGGAGAAAGCGCAGCCTGGAGCTATAGAGATGGCTGCCGCCCATCCCCTGCCCAGGGAGCTTAGTGTGTTAGGCAGCTCTCAGTCCTACTGTTCGCCGTTGCCCCTTCCCCAAGGAGCTCAGATGGCTTAGACAGCAGGCAGCTGCAGCTGTGGTGCTGGTCACCTCCCCGGCTACCCCTGGGAGCTTGGCAGGCTTAAGCACATTCTAGCTGAGTGGCTGTTGAGAATCTGTGTGGCTCCATGGTTGGGACCCTAGGCCCTGTTGGTGTGGGCTCACGAGTAGGATCTTCCAATCCATGGGTTACACAGTTCTGTGGAAAAAACATGTTTTCCCAGGCTGGGTAGCATACTCACTCACTGCCTACCTTGGCTGGCGGTGACTCCTCTGCCCCGTGTGGCTCTCAGGTGGGCCGCCATACCACACTGCTCTTCCCTCCTATCTACGGGTCACACCAGCCACATAGTCGGTTCTGATGACGGAACCTGGGTACCTCGGTTGCCGGTGCAGGATTCACACGGTGTTATGGTTCTTTTCGATGGGAGCCTCTGATCACCTCTGCTTCTAGTCAGCCATCTTGGCCCTACCCACTATGATTTCCCTTTTTTCTTCTGTCTTTCACGTGTAGTCTGTATTTAAAACTGTGCTAGACATTATCCTTTCTTTAAGAGTTTGCAATCTGGTTGGAAAAACAATATTTAAAATGTTAATAAGTAGTGTAAGTCAGCGTATAATTAAGCACTAAATTATATGGAGTAAACTTAGTTTGGGAAGAGGAAAATAAATGAGGACTAGATTGTTTAAGGAAGATACTATGAAGAAGATGAAAATTAACCTTGACCGTAATATATGGACACGGTATGAAGGGAAGAAGAGGGGCATTTCAAGTCAAAGGGACAACCTGCACTAAGGCACAGGAACTGGGTTGGAGCAGTTTGTCAGGGTACTCTGTGAAGACTGCCTTGTCTGCCTCAGATAGCACATGGTGGCAGGCTGTGAGGTGTGGACATGACAAAATTGAGCCATGTTGCAGAGAGCCATCAGAACCTGGGGAGGAGCTTAGCTTAGATTTGATACAGCAGAAAACTGCACCTTCGGAGGTGCTAGAAGGGAATGATGTAATGCAGTCATTGTAATAAAGAATTGGTCTGGCATAACATCCAAAACGGAGTGACTGAGGCAGGAAGTAAGGGAAGCCAGGTAGGAAGCAAGGAGAGTAAATGTAGCAAAAGCCTGAGCTAGGTGGAAGCAGTTGGAAACGAACAGAGGTGACTGATAGAAGAGATCTTTCTAAGGAAAATTTCGTAAGACTTGAAGACAGACTGGGATTGCTTGGTTAAGTTTACTTCTTAAATAGCAGGAACTTTCATTTTAATTATACTCAGGATGTTTGTGATATAATGATACCCTGATATAATAACAAAATACTTCACTCGTCTCCTCTACTAATACATAAAAATTATTTTAATAAAACTCTCTTGATTCCCTTCTTCAATATTCATTCACTCAACAAATATTTACTGAGCCTTTACTATGTACCCCAGACTATATACTGATACAATGATGGTTCCTGCCTTCATAGAGCTTGCATTCTAGTTAAGAAGACAGGAATAAACAAGAAAACAAAAGAATAAATATTGTTAGATTGTAATATGTGATAAGAACATAAAATAATTAGAATTTTTGATAAATTCTCCAAGAGAAACAAATAAGCCCTCTGGCTAAAAGAAAATTATGGGGGCCGGGCATGGTGGCTCATGCATGTAATCCCAGCACTTTGGGAGGCTAAGGTAAGATCACTTGAGGCCAGGAGTTCAAAACCAGCCTAAGCGACATAGCAAGACCCCATTTCTACAAAAAGTTTTTTAAAAATAGTCGCGTATGGTGGGACATGCCTGTAGTCCCAGCTACTTGGGAGGCTAAGGCAGGAGGATTGCTTGAGCCCAGGAATTTGAGGCTGCAGTGAGCTATGATTGCCTCTCCAGCCTGTGCAACAAAACAAGACCATGTCTCTTAAAAAAAAAAAATGATGAGGAGCAGGGAAACCAACTTTAAAAGCTTATCAGGGGAAGCCCCTCTAACATAGTAGCATTTACACTGAAACAAGAAACTGGAAGGCCAGAAGAGCTGGGGCATAGACTGAGGGGGAAGTGATGTGAGATGCCTGCAGGGGTAGGTAGCCAGGGTCTAAATCATCTAGAGCCTTGAGCACTGTGGGAGGGAGTTTTGATTTTATTCTAAATGCAATAAAGGACCACTGGAGGGTTTTGTGTAGGGGAGTGATATGGTCCTTTAATCATCAGACAGGCCCAGTGCCAGCACTGATCATTCCAGCCTCAGTCCGGGTAGCAATAGGAGTAGTCGATAAGAAGGACCCTTTCTTTTCTAGAAAACTACCATTACTTTGTTAATTCTTATTTTATGAGCTCCTTACTCTTCTCACCCTGCTGCGCTTTCCTATGTTAGCAAGTGCTTATATCAATTCATGTAAGTTTCCTTCCCCCGATGTAATCTAAACATAATTATCGGCTAACTTGTCTAAGATATTCAGACCTTCATCCTACACATATTCCTCATTTTAGTGGCCTACATAAAATAAAGACCTTAAATAAAATAAAGAGGATTTCTGCTACATTTTTATATTCTATAGAATTCACACTCAGAGTTTCAGGGCTTGTATGAGTATAGAACTGTCACATAATCACAGAAGAATATTGGTGTGGTTCTTTGACTTTCTATAGAGATTAATTCAGTGAACAATTTTGTTTAATGCAGTTGAAAGTTAAGTTTGGGCATACTCTAGTGTATCCAGAGTTTTGTTGTTGTCGTTGTTGTTGTTATTTTTGAGATGGAGTCTCACTCTGTTGCCCAGGCTGGAGTGCAGTGGCGCGATCTCGGCTCACTGCAACCTCTGCCTCCTGGGTTCACACCATTCTCCTGCCTCAGCCTCCCAAATAGCTGGGACTACAGGCGCCCGCCACCATGCCCAGCTAATTTTTTGTATTTTTAGTAGAGACGGGGTTTCACCGTGTCAGCCAGGTTGGTCTCAATCTCCTGACCTCGTGATCTGCCCGCCTCGGCCTCCCAAAGTGCTGGGATTACAGGGGTGAGCCACGGTGCCCGGCCTGTATCCAGAGTTTTAATCCTTTCCTCCCAGATGTTGAGGAAATTATATCTCTAATTCATATTTAGTGGGGGAAGGCCTTTACATAACAGAAAGAAAGCAGGAAAGCTATTTCTATCCCATAGTAAATTTCTTCATATATTTTAATTTTGGTGCTCTTCAGCTCCATAATCCCTCAGACTTGAAACTGTAGAAGAATCTTTGGCTTCTTCCCCTCCCTGTCCCTCTACATCTAGTTTTTTGACAGGTTCTACATATTTCTTCACTCTTTCCAGTTTCATTGGTGTCTCACTTGTTCAGGCCTTCATCACATTTTCTGGGACTATTACAGTGAGTAGTCTTCAGGGTATCTCCAGTCTGTCTTCCCTCTCCAGTGAGCCTACCCTAGTATTAGGTCCACTTCAATGAGTCATCACTGCCTGTCACTCAAAGGAAATATAAACCAGGTACTCAGCCTGACATTCAGACTGTCCTGGCAGAAATAGCCAATTTTATATATTTATATATTTTTTTATTTTTAAAATCATTCTGTAATAGCTACAATAGTTAAAATTTTTAACTACATATACTTTGTTTTCATTTTCTAAAAATCTATATACAATAAAAGTGGGAGAGAGATAGCCCGGACATATGTGCTTGTTTGTTTCAATTGATATAGTTTAATTAGTTGTTGGATTTGACAGTAGTTATATTCACCCATGCATGACAGAATAATTTGTGATTGTGATAAAATATTTGCTTATTTTGTCTTTGGGTAAAATAACAACCAATTCATTTTGCAGCTTTTTAAAAAATAGCTAATATTCCTATTGAAAAAAAAATTTTTTTTAATTATAAAGATATAATTAATCATATCATACCTTCACTATTTTTGTTTTGGAGTATTGTTACCTTCCATCTGTATATACTGTAAATTGTAATCATAACATATATTGTTTTTTATTCTATTGTTTTACTAAATTTTATTTCATAAATACTTCTGCCTTTCCATGATTCTGGAAAATATTGCTTTCTATTTTAATGTGTATGTAATTTTTGGTAGATATACCATAGTTTACTAAATCACCTTTACTAACACCATACATGCTGCAAAAAATGTGAGTGTGTGTATGTGTGTGTATGTATGTATGTGTGAGTGTGTGTGTGTTTGCACTTTTCTTATGAATCATTTCCTTAGAATAAGTTCCCAGAACAGGATTTTAAGGTCAAATTGGCATTTGCAAAATGTCAGTTCTCTAAAAGTTGGACACATTTACAGTGCTACCAGTAACTGAAGAAACTAATATTTTTTCAAAAGATGGTTTTGAATATGATTATATACCAAAAAACCCTATTTTTTCTAATGATAGCTATAGTTTGCTTTAATTTGTATTTATTTGGTTATGTCAAAGATAAACATTTTTAAATGTTTGCTTTCTAAATTGTTGTGTGAATTATCTGGGTTTTTAAAATATGACATTAAAACTAAATCACAGTTTTCAAATGTGTAATATATATCTGCTAAGATGAAATAATTACCTGTCTTTGGTTTAAGAAGATATTTTATGGTTATTTCAAGAAATCCATTTAATGAAACTTAAATGGAGCATTTTCTGATTAACTGTCAGAACTGAATGAATAAAATTGAAAAGGTTTCTTATGGTAAATTTCAAACTAATTCTGGAAATTATTTTTGAAACTATGTATTTTTCAAAATCTATTGAAAAAATAAGAATAATGATGGGAGACTCACAATTAACTAATACATAATAACAACTAAATCAGCGTGACACTGATGCAGTAGTAGACTTACAGATAAGTGGAACAAACTAGATAACTTAAAAACAAACCCAATATAAATAAGATAAAGTAAGCATTACAAATTGGTGATAATTTAAATTGTCACTGGTAAAATTTGTTAACCCTTTGGGGGAAAAAAAAAGTTAGATCCCTACTCTATAGCAGACTCAAAAAAGCACTAGAAAAAAAATGTTAATGTTTTTATACTCTTGGATTAAGAGGGAACTTTCAAAGAACAACACTAAAGGCAGAACCCATAAAGAAAAAGACTGACAAGTTTGGTGACATTAAACTGTTTCAACTTTTACAAATGAAAATAGAAGGAAGAGGCCAGGTTTGGTGGCTCACACAGTAATCCCAGCACTTTGGGAGGCCAAGGCGGGTGGATCACTTAAGGTCAGGGGTTCGAGACCAGTCTGGCCAACATGGTGAAACCCCATCTCTACTAAAAATACAAAAATTAGCCTGGTGTCATTGCACATGCCTGTAGTCCTAGCTACTCAGGAGGCTGAGGCAGGAGAATCACTTGAACCTGGGAGGCAGAGATTGCAGTGAGCCGAGATTGCGCCACTGCACTCCAGGCAGGGCGACAAAGCAGGATTCCATCTCAAAAGAAAAATATTATTTCTAAAATAAAAGGAAGAAAGAAAATTTATAAAGGCAAAGAACTGAAAAAATTATTTGCAAAAAGTAAATATGAAAGGCAAAAGATTAATGTCCTCAGGGTTAAAAATGTTCTCACAAATTCAGTAAGACAAACGCAGGCATTCCAATAGAAATGTGAGTAAAAGCCATGAACAGGCAATTCACAAAAGAACTCAGATAGCCAATACACATGTTTTTAAAAAATCACCTTTCACACACACAAATTACTTTTCATACTCAAAATATACATTAAACACAATGAGATGCCATTCTTAACTAGATTAACAAAGATAAAGAATAATAATACTACCCCATGATGATGAGACTGAGAGGGATGTGGTCATTTTCACGCAACCAGTATAATCTTTCTGGAGAGCAATTTGGTAAGGTGTATCAAAAACACAACCCATTGACCCAAAAATTTCACTTCCAGCATTTTGTTTCAAGAAAAATAAGGCAGGTGTGCCAAGGTGAATATACAATGATGTGTATTGTACCACTGCTTGTAGTACTGCTTTTCGTGAGAGGAACTAGAGCATAGTAGATAAGATTCAGAGTGGTATAAGACCTTAGGCAAATAACTTAATCTCCTTTTGCCTCTGTTTTATCTATAAAATGAAATTAGTAATAACTGTCATCAGACTGTTGTGCCAGTTAGCATGCTTAGAAATAGTTTCTGGCATATAGTGAAGGCTATTTCATTGTTAACTGTGATTATAACAGTGGAAAACCAAAATAATCTAAACATACAACAGTAAGATATTGGTTAACATGATTTGGTTATATAATGGAAGAGTCTACACATATTAAAAATGATAATATAGATTTATGTTTTATCATGTAGAGAAATATTCACATTACATTACTAAGTGAAAAAAGTAAATGATGAAACAGTATATATAGTATGATCCCATTTTTGTTTTTAAAATAAGTATATATGTTACAGGCAAAACTCAGAATACACACTAATAGCATTTCTCTCTAGCTAATGGAAACACAGTTATTATTTTATCTACTATCCCTAAGTTTTCTATAGTGAAAATACATTGAATAAGAATATAGTAAAGGCCAAATAGAGAAAACAGTTGGGCAGTTTCTCTGAAAAGTGAACCTAAGAGTTTCCATATGAACCAGACATTTCACTCCTAGATGTATAGCCAAGAGGATTGAAAACATATGTTCACATAAAAGTTGTACATGAATGTTCATAGCAGCATTAATCAGCCAAAAAGTGGAAGCAGCCCAAATGTTTATTAACTGATAAAATATGGTATATCCATACAATGGAATATTATTCAGCAATAAAGTAATGAATAATATTAAGCCAAGTAAAAGAAATCAGAAGTAAAAGGCCACATACTCTATGATTCTATTTATATGAAATGTCCAGAATAGGCAGACCGTTACAGGCAAGGTAGATTACTGGTTGCCAGGGACTGGGAGGAATGAGGATTGGGAATGACAGCTAATGGATATAGGATTTCTTTGGGGGTGATGAAGGTGTTCGGGGATAGATAGTGGTGATGGTTGCAGAACTTAGTGAATATACTAAAAACCACTGAATTGTATATTTTAAAAGAGTGAATTTTATGGTTTGTGAATTATATCAGTAAAATAATGTTTAAGAAAAATAGAATCTATTAGCTATAAGACACTAGATTTTAAAAGGACTTTTGGCAAACTAAAGTTAATTTTTCATCAAATTCTAATAATTATAGGTATGGATTTTAAAAGTAGTTTTTTGTTCTACCAAAAAGACATATTTATGCATATGTTCATCAAAGCACTAGTGACAGTAACAAAGATATGGAATCTTCCTAGGTGCCCATCAGTGGTGGATAGGATAAAGAAAATGTGGTGCATATACACCATGGAATACTATACAGCCATAAAAAAGAATGGAATCATGTCCTTTGCAGCATCATGGATGCAGCTAAAGGCCATTATCCTAAGTGAATTAACACAGGAAGAACAAAAAACAAATTCTACATGTCCTCTCTTATAAGTGGGAGCTAAACAATGAGTACTCATGGCTCATTGACAAAAAGGTGGTAACAACAGACACTGGGGACTGCTAGATGGGGAAGAAGAGGGGGCAAGGGTCAAAAAACTATTAGGTACTATGCTTAGTACCTGAGGGACAGAATCATTCGTACCCCAAACCTCAGCATCATGCACTATACCCAGATAACAAATCTGTACGTGTGCCCCCTTGAATCTAAAATAAAAGTTGAAATTATTAATAAATACAAGAGTAAATTTTGTTACAGAAATGTGAATCAGGGAATTATAAGTGACCCTGTAGCTTTATCTCCACAGCTTCCCCTAACGCCCCACAACCCCGCTTTAGTTAATGAAAACTTTGGGCATTTTGTTCCTGTTGTCAGAATTTGGCTTTATATTTTAAATTATTTGCACTACTTTTGGAAATTTTATCCTTTTTTAAATGCTCAGTTATTCTAGTGGCTTTCGGGCAGTTTTAAATGAGAGAGCACACATGTATGTGTGCGTGTGACTGTGTTTTTTCAAGTAAGCCACCATCTCTGTATCCCATCTTGTGGTGTGTAAGTGGTTCAAGTATGTTCTAGAGTAACGTATGACGTATAAATTATCTCATTTTCCCCTTTGTGATTTCTCTTTCTCCTCTTTCTATCCCTTTCCCACTCCTGGCCTTTCTTGTGCTCCAAAATATTTGAAAAATGGAGTTAGAGTGTAATACCTTATTTTTAATTAATTCTTTCCTTAAGCATTTTTTGAGCACCTAGTATATATCAAGGCACTGTGCTAAGGTTAAAGAAACAAAAATGAAATACCTGGTTTCAGACAGATAAAGTGATACATCTTAGAGCTGCTCTGGGAACAGTTTAGGAAGCCGTTTAACCCAGATATGGACCATCAGGCAGAACTTCCTTTTACCATCAATATATTAGTAGATCTTCTTTTAAAGCACATCAATTCTGCATTTTTAGAAAACTGTTGACAGTATAGTTTATTCTTGGCCATTAGCACACCCCATAATTATATAAGCACAGAAAAAAATCTTGAGAAAAACTGTGGATCTATCCCCAAGATAGATGTATAAGCCAAAAATTATTTTTTAATTGGCATCAATATTAAGCAGTAGAGGCACAGAGACACTGAGTGAAGGCCTGCTTTCTGCTCGACTGCTTAGAATGTTTAAGATCTTTTAAACCATCAGAGCTTTTAGTGGCCTTGCTTCCCCTAATAATAATACCTACTAGATTTTAAAAAATACTATCATGAACTTAAAGGAATTACTATTCTCATTGGTGTTTAAAGAAACAACAAGCCTCTCTATATTGCTTTCTTCAGGACTGATTTTCAACTGATATGTACTGGTATAGCCATATTGGTTGTGAAATATTGAAATATGTTCTTTACTGGTTAGTAAAGAGGTGCTATGGTAAGCTGTCTAGATGCCCCGCCACAGCCTGGCCTTTCCAACAGGAACTTCACTCCTGCACCTCTCCACAATCCAACAATTAAAAGGTTATCCCGTGGCATAGCAGGAGGCTTTTAGGACCCTTCTTCTTCACTAGGCTTGCATCCGTACTGATTGCTGGTGCTTGGGCCATCCCTTCCCTGTAATAATTTTGAATATCATCCCGACTTTCGGACTGATCGAGTAAATCACTACTGCCTTATCAATGTTTGTGTTCTGCAATTTACAGTATAAACTAGCTCTAGCTCACCTGTGTTGCTTATCGGTATAGAATCAACATTCACAGTTGTATTATTTCTGAATAAGCTTAGGATGCCATCATATGATAACTCAAGTCCCTAAACCACGCTGCATTTTTTTCTCTGTTTCTCTCAATGTTGACAGTTTGACCTAAGTTCTGTATTCTCTTGTTCCTTTCAGTTCGCTTTGCACCTTATAGGCCTCCAGATATCTCCTTGAAGCCTCTGCTCTTTGAAGTGCCCAGCATCACTACAGAGTCAGTGTTCGTTGGCCGAGATTGGGTTTTCCATGAAATAGATGCTCAACTTCAAAGTTCAAATGCCAGCGTGAACCAAGGAGTAGTGATTGTGGGAAACATTGGATTCGGCAAAACTGCCATCATCTCCAGACTGGTGGCCCTCAGCTGCCACGGTACAAGAATGAGACAGATCGCCTCAGACAGCCCACATGCCTCCCCCAAACGTACGTATTCCTTTTTTAAAGAACTCTCTGTTTCATTGGCGCTGAAGGTTTTCTGACATATTTATATTAGGTCGTATATCCTTTTATTTTCTCATCTGCAAAACCTGACTTCCACGTGAGGACTGTTCATTCAGAGTTGAGAGAAAGATTGTAATACTCTTTACATCTAACCCACATACCCGATAGTCACCTAAGCTTGACTGAAGAAAAACCTTTCTCGTGGAATAAATTTATGACTCTTCCGTGCTGGCTGTATGGTTGGGCTGTCCTCTAGGTAATGACCGCAGCAATTGCCCGTAGAGCGATTTGCATTCATCACTGTCGGATTTTGCTCAGACTGTGCCCGGTTCTTCTTGTTATTTGCCAGCACAGTCTGTTTGCATCCTTCATTTCTTTGCTGTTGGCGTCAGCGTTGCACTGCTTGGACTTGAGCTTCGTTGTGTCCTCGAAGGGCTTCTCCTGCTTCCTTGTGAAAAGGTGCTGAGCTCTCATATGTATTCAGGCTTCTTTCATCACAAGCAGGGGGCAGCCCAATAATCACCACCAGGATCTTACTGATTTATTTTTAAAACACTCACATGGTACTTACTATGTGCCAGATGCTCTCTTAAGTTTTTTACAAATATTAATTCATTGAATCCTGTTTCCAGCTCAATGAGGTTGTCTTCATTTCACAGGTAAGTACTCTGAGGCCGAGAGAGGTTAAGTAAGTTCTCCTAGGTTTTACAGCCAATAAATGGTAGAACTAAGCAGTCTGGTTTCAGAGGCCATTCTCCTATCCATTTTACTATGCTGCCTCTCCTTATTGGTGAAACTCACTTGAGTAAAGAAAATAAATAGAAATGTATCAGTGTTCTTCTTATACATACTACATGTATAGAACCAGTTTACCTGGTTTCTGTTAGTTAGAAGAGAACATAAAAAGAAACTATTGCTCTGCTAGTCCAAATCAATAATCTAGCCCACCACAGACTTTCAGACTGCAGCCACTAGAAATGGTTTGTGTGAGATGATAGTAGTTACAGGGTCTAGCACAGTGCTAGAAACTTAACAGGAACTCACTGAAGACCCTCCAAACTTACTGACTTTCTATTAAAGCTAGTTAGCAGCCTTGTATCATTAAGGAGGCAGATGGCCTCTGATAAACTTATGGATGTCTAATATGTGGAAGAACTGGTGTCTTGGAAGAAAACTGAATCAAAATACCTCTTTACCGGGGTATGGTAAGAATTGGTATGGAAGAATTCTTTTCTTCAGAGGAATATAATGCTTAGTTTCTAAATGAAGCTCTTCTGAGGTAGATTGCCATAGTACTGTGGGAGTCAGGAGCCCAGGGTTTGTGCCCCAACACTCAAATTGACTAGACTTTGTGAACTTGAGAATTTTACTTGAATTCTTTAGAGCTCAGTTTTCTTATTTGTAAAATGAAGAAGTGTGACTAATTGATCTTTCAGAATTGTCTCTGCTAAAATTTTGATTCTGAGAACATGTCTTCATGGTTAAAAGTAACTTTCCACACTATTCCAGTGTTTTCCTTTGAGTGTTTAAGTATTTATCACTCCAAACTGCCGTTTATCTGAGTAGTTTAAGTGGCTTGCTATTTGAGTGTGTCAGAAAGGAAACCAGAAAGCTCAAGGTCTCTGTGACTCCTCTGTATATCAGAGTTGCAGATAACAGAGTGGTGGAATCATGCATGACAGAAAATAAATCCCAAGGACAAGAAGAGTTGCTTTCACAGAAAGCAGAGGTACCTGGGGATCTCTCTGTGAGCCTGGGGGAGCAAGAGTTTATAGAAAACAGCCCATGTGCTCCCCAAAGCAGAGATTCTTTAAAGGTAGTTCACTAAGTTATTCTCTTAACATCCGTTGCCTTCAGGAGAATCTCCAGAAACACCAAGACACTCCCCATTCATGAGATAAACATCCATTGTTGAGACTGTAGATTTGGCCTGACAGTTAACTTTCAGAATTTGAAAGGAGTTAAGAGAGCTAAATATGCGGTTCTATATATCAGAATTACTCAGAACCAATGTTACCTTATACAAAATAATTTTTGTTACAATTTATTGATGGCCAAACTATATTCTACCAGTGCCATCTTAACCAATAGAAGGGTCAAGAATAAGTGATTGATATAATGCAAGCTATTTTTTTGGCACAAATCTGTTACCTATATGAATTGGTGTTGAATATGTTACTGGCAGCAGCAGAAGTTTTTTCACTAATAAGAATAAGAATAATGTCCGTATATGGAGGGTTGGCTTAATTTTTTACAGAATTTAACTTATATTAAGCTTGGATGGGTCATTTGGAACCCCACTGGCTTTCTTAATCCTTGGGTGATGATACCAATTAATAGTTGTAGTGATAATAAAAAAAATGGGAAATCATTGGAGTTCCCAACTTCTTTCTCTGCATCATCTGTCATTCTTTCTTCTGCCCCTGTCTTCTTTCTGTTTGGTGTTCAGAGAATAGTAGAAATAAAAGCTGAGCACTACTGCTGTGGAAGATAGGAGCAGTTTAGCCTGCAGTACTGCCTTGTTTGGCTGTCCTTCCCCCACAGAAACTCAGCCCCCCCAGCCCACCCCCCCTTTGTCATTTCCCTGGAAAGGTATAGAAAAGCTGTCAAGGCAGGCACTAGCCTGTCATCCTGCTTTCCACCTACTCTCCCAAACCTGACACCCCCTTCAGTCTCCACCACCACCACCACCACCATTATCCACACCCCCAACACACACACACACAAAGAACAAAAATATTTTGTGAAAACAGACCTGTTGTATAATTCAGGATTATTACATTAACTACAGGTATTCTCAGTATAGTAGTTGGGGAAGCTCTAATACAAGACTGTATGTTTCTATCACTAAAAGTCTCAATGTAGTTATTACTTGGATTTGACATTTGCCAACAGCTGCCAAGCCCCCAAACAGCTGTTAAGTAAATAAATCCTACCGTTCCTGCTCTGTTCATTTCAGAAGTCTCTTTTGCCAGTGTGCTATGCACATTGACTACTGCCTACCTATTAACTTTTATTTCTACTATTGTCTGAATACCAAACAGAAAGTAAGGTGTTTAGACAAAAAGAAGGGCATTTCCAAAAGGAAATAGCTAGAAAGACAGAGGGCATTTGGACACTAGTTACCCACAAAATCAAATACCAGACAAAGGGGAATAGAGTAGGGGAAGGAAGTGAACAGCAGAAATAATACAGTAACATACAATCACCGAACTTCACCTCAACCCAAATGTCACCCATTCCTTGAGGCTTTTTTCACTGCCATCCTCCATGCCCACCCCCCTGCAGTTATCCAGAACTGTATCCAGTGACCAAGAAATTTACTGCACCAGTTAAATGAAAAAAGTCCAAATTCACTCCTACTGGTAGGGAGTTAAATGAGGACTACTTTTTCCTATTCTTCCTTCTTTTCAATCACTATTGGCCATCAAATAACAACTTCTAATATTTACTTTGGTATCTACTTTTAAAGTATGATCTTATTCATAAATATAGTCTATAATTTCTACTAGTAAAAATAAATTTTCTAAATAACAAGAACAAATTGAATTTTTTTAAAACTCTTAAAACAGATTTATTGAGCTGTAACTCACATACTATGTAATTCACCCGTTTAAAGCATTCAACTCAGTATTTTTAGTATAATTCACAGGGTTGTACAGCGATCACCATAATCTAACTTTAGGCCATTTTCATCCCCTTAAAAGAAGCTCATGCCTGTTAGCAGTCAATCCCCATTCTCCTCTTAACCCTCTATTTCCAGCCCTAGGTAACCACTAATTTACTTTCTGTCTCTACAGATTTTTCTATTCTGGGCATTTCATATAAATAGAATCATACAATATATGGTCCTTTTTTTTTACTGACCTCTTTGATTTAGCATAACATTTTCAAGAGTTATCCCCGTTCTAGCATGTATCGGTATCTCATTTCTTTTTATTGTTAGTAGTCTATTGAATGGATATTTTGTATTTCATCTGCTCATCAGTTGGTGGGCATTTAGGTTGTTTCCACTTTTGGGTATTATGAATCATTCTTCTATGAACATTTGTGTACGAGTTTTTGGGCGGACGTGTTTTTATTTCTCTTAAGTATATACTGAGGAGAAGAATTGTTAGATCATAGAACAAATGGAATTTAGCCATTTTTCTTTAAAGTTTTAATGATTATCTGATGCAAACATCAAAATCTTTTTAATCCAGATGTGGATGCCAACAGAGAGCTGCCACTCACACAGCCACCTTCAGCCCACTCATCTATCACCAGTGGAAGCTGCCCAGGAACTCCGGAAATGCGCAGGCGGCAGGAGGAGGCTATGCGAAGACTAGCCTCACAGGTACAATATGATTCCCACGTTGGGGATATGGTAGTTCCATTTTAATATCAAGGAAGCAAAGATAGGGAGACCTTTGGCAAAGTGAACAAAAATACATAAAGCTATACCATGAGAACGTGGAGGAAAGTTTCTCTTTCTTTGCTATTCCTAGAAAAAATATTTTATTGTGATGGGATCAGAACCTTAGAGTTGGAAAGACCCTTAGAATAAAAGTCTTCTAGGCTGGGCGCGGTGGCTCACGCTTGTAATCCCAGCACTTTGGGAGGCCGAGGCGGGCAGATCACGAGGTCAGGAAATCGAGACCACGGTGAAACCCCGTCTCTACTAAAAATACAAAAAAAAAAAAAAAAAAATTAGCCAGGCGTGGTGGCAGGCGCCTGTAGTCCCAGCTACTCGGAGAGGCTGAGGCAGGAGAATGGCGTGAACCCAGGAGGCGGAGCTTGCAGTGAGCCAAGATTGCGCCACTGCACTCCAGCCTGGGCAACAGAGTGAGACTCCGTCTCAAAAAGAGAAAAAAAAAAGAAAAAAAGTCTTCTAGTGAATAAATAAAGAAGTTGAGACCGAACTGGGTTAGTTGGTTGGTTTGTTTTGAGATGGAGTTTCGCTCGGTTTCCCGGGCTAGAGTGCTGTGGTGCAATCTCGGCTCATTGCAGCCTCCGCTTCCCAGGTTCAAGTGATTCTCATTCCTCAGCTTCCTGAGTAGCTATAGCTGGGACTACAGGTGCGTGCCACCACACCATACTAATTTTTGTATTTTTAGTAGAAACGGGGTTTTGCCATGTTGGCCAGGCTTCTCTCAAACCTCTTATCTCAGGTGATCCACCTGCCTCAACCTCCCAGAGTGCTGGGATTACAGGCGTGAGCCACTGCGCCCAGCCAGAAGTGGTATGTTTTACCCAACATCAGGGTATAAGTAATCAACAGTTTTAAATTTTCATTCCTAGCTTAAAACTCTTCGTGCTATACTACACTGTCCATAATATTTTTTGTACATTTGGGTTTGAAATTTCTATTTTTTTCAAAATAACATAAACACATAGAAAATCAAATAATGCTCAAAACCAGCAGTGTTCTTCCTCTACCCCACCCATCTTCTCTCCACAGGCAGCCACTTTTACCTCTTATGGAAGTTTCTGTGATTTTCACCTCCATGTTTCTAAATACTATTTGTATACTGCTAAAATTTTTATTAGTTTACAAATTATCTATTGCTTCTTATTATGGATGATGGGAATTATAGTTCTTTCACCTTCCTTCTTCCTACCACCATCCCAATACAATTATTGCATGATTTTTGGCTGAATCCATATTATATATAGTACTTTCAGTATTAATACTGTGCTAATACATCACTCTGGAGCCAAGGATAACATTTCCTTCTTGAACGATTTTGTTTTTCCTAGGGGTTTATGAAATGCCTCATATTAAAGTATGCTTATTTTTCTTCAAATCTTTGGCTAAGTCATTTCATAACCCTTAATGTAGTTTCGTAAAATGTTTGTCAGTACAGTTTTCCACGCTTACAAGTTACATTTTTTTACCCTGGAGGCCTCTGTCCTAGAGCCCTCCATGGAGCTCAGTCTGGACCTAGGACGCTCTGAAGGCTTACCACCTTGTTCTCCTGGGAGTTCCTGTCGCTTCTCTTTTTTGTTTCATCTCATGTCATATTCTTTCTCAATTTTTTTTTTTTTTTTTTTTTTTTTTGAGACGGAGTCTTGCTGTGTCGCCCAGGCTGGAGTGCAGTGGCGCGATCTCGGCTCACTGCAAGCTCTGCCTCCCGGGTTCACGCCATTCTCCTGCCTCAGCCTCTCCGAGTAGCTGGGACTACAGGCGCCTGCCACCACGCCCGGCTAATTTTTTGTATTTTTGGTAGAGACGGGGTTTCACCGTGGTCTCGATCTCCTGACCTCGTGATCCGCCCGCCTCGGCCTCCCAAAGTGCTGGGATTGCAAGCGTGAGCCACCGCGCCCGGCCTTCTTTCTCAATTTTATTCTTCATTTTGGTGGAGCATATCCTCCAGTAGCTTCCTAACAAAAAATGCATAGGACATAAATTTTTTGAGACTTACTATTTCTAAAAGTATCATTATTCTATGCTTATACTTGCTTATTTGTTTGACACAGTATATCATTCTAGGGTAAAAATTATTTTTTTCTCAATTTTGAAGGCATTGCTCCATTGTCCAATATTGCTATTAAATACTCTGATACTATTCTTATTCCTAATCCTTTATATATACCTTGTTTTCTCTCCAAATGCTTTTAGAATCTTCTTTTTATCACCACTGTTCTTGAGTCTTTTTCATTTATTCTGTTGGTACCTAGCAAGCCCTGGAGATATTCTTTAATTCTGAGTAATGCTTTTGTATTATGTATGATGATTTCCTCACCACCATTTCCTCTATTTTCTCCTTCTACAACTCATATTAATAAAAAATCAGATTTCTGGCTGGGCGCAGTGGCTCATGCCTATAATCCCAGCACTTTGGGAAGCCAAGGTGGGTGGTTCATCTGAGGTCAGGAGTTTGAGACCAGCCTGACCAACATGGCAAAGCCCCATCTCCAAAAAAATACAAAAATTAGCCAGGTGTGGTAGCATGTGCCTGTAGTCCCAGCTACTCAGGAAGCTGAGGCAGGAGAATCCCTTGAACCCAGGAGGCAGAGGTTGCAGCTAGCCGAGATTGCGCTGCTGCACTTCAGCCTGGGCAACAGAGCGAGACTCCATCTCAAAAAAAAAAAAAAAAAAAAAAATAGATTTCCTGTACTGATATGATACTCTCGTCTTAACTTTTCTGTTTTCTATACTTTTGTTTTTTGGTTTTTTAATCCACCTTTGAGAGATTTCTTCAACATTACTTTCCAATCCTTTTATAAAAATTTTATTTTTGCTCTCATAGTTTTAATTTGTAATAGTTCTTTCTTTTTCTCCAGCTGTCTCCTTCTTTTTATAGCATCCTGTTCTCGTTTTATGGATGCAATGTATTCTTTACTTAGGCATTCAGAAACTGATTAGAAGGTTGTGTATGTAGAGAGCTTGACCATAGAACATTAAGATAATCCACCCTTTTTTTGAAATGCCCAAAAGTCAGTATTCCTAAGTTTTTTTCCTGGGCTATTCAGATTCTCTAGCAAAGAATCCTCCAATCTTCTGACTGGAGAGTATATGTCTTGGGTGCCAGCATTTTGGAGCTGGGCAGGAAAAGAGGGCTGGAGTTTCACTGTTCACTGTCAGACATTTACTTAAGCCCCTTGTTTTCAGTCCTGCACCTGATTTCTACCTTGCTCAATGTGTGGTGTCCCTAAGTCTAGATTCTCTCTTGTTTAATTTCTCTAGTTCTCTTTCTTGTGGGTGTTGGGGAGGGTAGTCACCTGGTGGGGCAGGGCAGGGGTGGGAATCTGGGGATCTAACTTCTTATATAAACTTCAAATAAATTCTGTGTTTTCAGGTCCCTTCTTCACCCTTCTCTTCCACAGTACCTGGTGTTTCTAATTCCTATGCTTTGCAGAAGTTTTACAGATGGTCTATAATATTGTAAGGTTCAAATTCTTCATAGATTATACACTCCAGCTCCAAGACAGAAACAGCATGTTTTCCTAGATGCATTATTAATTATCCCCACTCAATAGTACACCCTCATCTATAAATGGACTTCTGCAAAATCTGAGATTTCCCTCAATTCATTGCTAAGTCATTGTAGCTTTAAAAGACATCTCTGTTTTTTACTAAATATCTCCTGTGTAAATGGTCTCTATCCTCTTCTTTAGAACAGTTAGAATCCCTGTAATCCCAGCACTTTGGGAGGCCAAGGTGGGCGGACCATGAGGTCAGGAGATCGAGACCATCCTGGCTAACATGGTGAAGCCCCGTCTCTACTAAAAATACAAAAAATTAGCCGGTCGTGGTGGCGGGTGCCTGTAGTCCCAGCTACTCGGGAGGCTGAGGCAGGAGAATGGTGTGAACCTGGGAGGCGGAGCTTGCAGTGAGAAGTGATCACACCACTGCACTCCAACCTGGGCAACAGAGCGAGACTACGTCTCAAAAAAAAAAAAAAAAAGAACAGACTAAGTATCTATCTTAGAAATACACAGATGTTAAAGTGTTTCCAGCACTTCAATTATTTAGTCATTCAATTATTCACTTTAGATATACATTTGGAGGACCTATAATCCAGGACTGAAGATAAATCAGTGAACAAAACAGACACAATTCCTACTGTTACATAGTCCACATTCTCGCGAGAGAAAGACAATAAACAAATACATATATAGTATGTCAGAAGATGATAAGTGCTAAGATCACAGAGAATTAATTCTCCTCACTTTGTTACATCTTATTCTTTCTCTCATCAAGAGAAGTCCCAAGATGTTCATGTTCAATATTTGAAAAACGTTACATGTCATAAGTAGGAAATTAGTGACTACTATTTATACTTATTTGAGGCATGATTACATGTTAAATTTCATGATTGTGTCTTCCTTAGGCAAAATATAAATTAATCTAGTTGCACCTAGACATGGAATACTGTTCAGCTTATAACATTGTATCAGAAGTAGCCACTTAGCTTAAAACTGAATGTTATCCCAATTATTGTGCTATGTGTTACAGTTCAGCTACACAAAAGTGTTCTGTAGACGCATAGAGCAGAAGCCTGCAATCTTGCTTCTCACCTGTAACAAACCAGTAAGCAGAAATTATCTTTTAAATAGGATTTTCAAATTAGTTAATGTTTTGATGAAGTAGACTAACATGACAATTTAAAGTCTTCTTGAAAAATCTCTCAATTTGACACATTCTTGGTGTCAATTTTTTGTATGTCAGTAATTATCATTGGTATTTCATAACATTCTTGCTCTTTCTTGTGCGTCTGGTTAACTGAGAACACTGGAGAGTTTTTGTCACAACTTTGTAACTATTTCATTTATTGAAGAAATACTTTCCATTTGAAGCAAAGATTTTGATAGGTTGGCATCTCTTGAGCATGTCTCCACTTAACATTACATATTTCTTCTAAAGCATGATCACAGTAGGGGGCAGGGAGATCTCATTCAGGGCCTTTCCTGGATATGTGAATTTAACTCCAACAGAGATTTCTGTAGGTTTTGAATCTGTTGCGCCCCTGTGGTAATACACACAAAATTCACGAGACAAGGAGAAGTTGGCCTCCCTTTATGGAAGGCTTAATGTGTGTTATGGCTTAGTGCTAGTTACATTATATTTGCTATATCATTTCTTCATTTTTACCTTAACCCTATGAGGTACATCATTATCTCATTTTACAGATGAAGAAACAGTGACTTCAGTGATAAATTTTTTCAAAGTCATACTGTTAATAAATGGCAAAGTGAGGATTCAGAGTCAGTTTCCTCCCCTATAATGTGAATACTATGGTTATCCCCATTTTACAAATGAGGAAACAGAGGCTCTGAGGTTAATAACTTGCTTGAGACCATAAGCTAGTACATGACTGAGTCAAGATTTAAACTGAGGCAGGCAAAGTCTATACTCTTAACCACTGCACGATGCTGCCTCTCTACTGTGGCAGGAAGGATTTTAGTTTAGTGTTATTTTGGAAAATCCATCCATCATTTAATGTGGCTTCACAGCAAGAAAATTATAATGAGGATGTACTTTCAGTCATTTTGCTGACCTAAAATTCTTCTTCAAAAAAGATTTTTATGCAACTCGAATCTCCCCACACATTAAGCAAGTTGTCACTGACTTAGTCCTTAGATTAAGAAGCTAATATATCTGAAATGAGTTCATTAGAGAAAACAGCTAATTTTAAGAAGTGTCACAGAGATACAAAAAGCAAAGGTTTTTTTTCCTAAGGAAATCTATGTAAGAAAAAAATTAAATGTCATCCTTGCCAAGAGACAAGTTCTGTACTATACCAGGGGGTGTCAAATGATCATGGTTCCTGAAATTGTTGCGGTCACTATTAAAGCTGTCAGCCAAAGAAGTAGTCATTTCAGTAATCCTTTAATATTGAGCATTTTGAACATAATATGGAAATGTAAGCCAGAAACATGCACACACACACACATACATACACAGAAAATGAAAAACAATAATGAAGAATAAGATTTTATTTGTGTTGTAGTGATTATTTTTAAAAATATTTTCGTTTAATAGAAATGAGATCCAAACTAAACAACACATACCCCATAGATGATGTTTTATAAAATTTGTCTAGGGCTTTTCTCCTCTAAAAATTAACACTGAAGTTTTACTGTCAGACCCAGATTTCATCTACATTTGAAATACTGAATATGGGAAAACAGCCTTGTTGTTTATTGTTAATTTCTGTGTTGTTTTTATTTTCTACCTCTTCCACTAGAATGGGTCAATGTTTAAATGTTCACCACCTTATCCCCAGCTCCTACACAATGCATGGCACATAAATACCTGAACGAAGAAATTCTAGTCAATTCTCTGTACTGAGTAATCTTTCTAAAACATTTGTTTTTTGCTACTTAAAGCCATCAAATAGCTCCTCCTTGCCCTTGAATGAAATCCAAACTCCCTTCTTAAAATATCATAAAAATTGGAATGAAAGGACCTCTGCTTTTCCCAGGACCAGTTATTTTAGACTACATAATTCCTTGTGTGGGGTAGGGAGTGGGGGGCAGGCAGGGGCAAGGCGGATGTTGTCCTGTCTACTATGGGATATTTAGAAGAAGTGACCTTGACCTCTGTGCTACCAGTAGCACTCCCTCAGCCTCTAATTAAGACAACCAGAAATGTCTCCAGAAATTGCCAAATGTTTCCTGGGGAGCAAAACCACTGCCAGTGGAAAACCCTTACCATGCCCTATCTTCCACCATTCCCCACTCACTTATATGCTAGCCACACTAAGACTGATTTCAGTTCCTTGAAAGTAAAAAGCTATGTCTTGCCTTAGGGCCTTTGCATACATTTTTCCCCTGTCTGGAAAACTACTACACCTTGGTTCACCCCTTGTCCTTCATGTCTCAGCTTAAATATTGCTTCTTCTAAAAAAGCTTTCTCTGGCTCCCCTAAATTACCTTAAGGTGCCCCAGCTGTGTGTTGCCCTAGCACCCTATATTTCCTCTCTTCTAGTACTTATCACACTATTATTATTACTTGTTTAATTGCCTCTGTTTCCTGCTAAACTGTGGAGGGCAGACAGGGGTCATAGCTATATTACTCATTATTATAGCTTCAAAACCTAGCATAGTGCCTGATATACAATGGAAGTTCAATTCATATTTGTGAATGAATGAAAATGTTAGTATTTTCCATTAGGAAATCTTGGAGTATTCACCTGGGTACTTATACATGATAGTGGTTCCCAACCAATTTATAAGGTCAATTCAGAATCAGATTCATGTGTTCCAGGAATGAATCTTGTTCGAGAATCTGGAATTCCACCAATCCTCTGAGACAGAGTTTCATAAACTGTAGATTGAATGTACTTAGACTGTTTATGTTGTGCCAGATCAGCGTCTCTAGGAATTCCAGATGAACTAAATAAATTAGCCGCTTTTCTTTAAAATTTGTATTTGGTATCGGCCCTAACCTCCTTTGGCTCTAGTAATCAGTAATGTATAATTGAATAGTAGCAATCTACAGGATACAGCTATTTAGATCTAGAATTATCTAGATCTAACAAAGATAAACATTATCCTGATCTCAGCTACAGCTAATTAAACAACAGGGCTCTGACTACCAGCCATTGAGGCATACTGTAAAGCCTAAATCAAAACGGTGTGTTTGTAGTATGTGAATAGGCAATAGACAAGTGGAATAGAATAAAAAGTTCAGAATTAGACCCAAGGACATGTGGACACTTGGTGTATGATGAAGGCGGTATTTCAGATCATTGGGATAAAGGTGGACTTTTTCATTAAATGGGTTGAGACAACTAAATAACCATATAGATAACTCATATCTCACACCATGCACAAGAATAAGCAATTGGATTAAGGATCTAAATATTTAAAAATGAAACCATGCAACTAATGGAAGAAAACTTATTAACTTTCTCTTTAACCTTGGTGAAGAGAAAGGCTTTCTAGGATCTAAAACTAGAGGAATAGAAGAAAAGATTGACAAATTTGGCCATGTGAAAAAATTATACCAGCCTGGGCAACATAGTGAGACCCTGTTTCTACGAAGAAAAAAAAAATTAGCTGAGTGTAATGGCACGTGTTTATAGTCCCAGCTACTCGGGATGCTGAGGTGGGAGGATTGCTTGAGCCCAAGAGGTTTGGGCTGCAGTGAGCCACAGTCATGCCACTGCACTCCAGCCTGGGTGATAGAGTGAGACTCTCAAAAAAAAAAAAAAAAACTTTTAATGTTGCTTGACCAAAAAATACCAGAAACAAAGTCAAAAGACAACCGATAAGCTGAGAGAAAATATTGACAAAAGAGCTCAAAAGTACAGGCAACAAAAGGAAAAATAGACAAATGGAATGACATCTAAACTAAAAACCTTTTGCACAACAAAGGAAACAATTAACAAAGTGAGGAGACAATTCACAGAAGGGGAGAAAATCTTTGCAAACCATACATCTGATAAGGAGTTAATATCTAAAATATAAAAGGAACGATTTAACGGCAAAAAACAACCTGATTAAAAAATGGGCAAAGGACCCGAACAGACATTTCTCAAGGCATGCATGTGGCGAACAGGTACATGAAAAAATGCTCAGCATAACTAATCATTAAGGAAATGCAAATTAAAACCACGATGAGATATCATCTCACACCAATTAGAATGGCTTTTACCAAAAAGATGAAAGATAAGTGTTGGCAAGGATGTGGAGAAAAGGGCACTCTTTACGTTGTTGGTGGGAATGTAAATTAGTACAGCCATTATGGAAAACAGCATGGAGGTTCCTCAAAAAACTAAAAATAGAGCTATCATATGATCCAGTAATCCTGCTTCCAAGTGTATATCCAAAGAAACGGAAATCAATGTCAAAGGGATATCCACACTCCCATGTTCACTGCAGCATTATTTGCAGTAGCCAAGATATGGAACCAAGCTGAATGGATTTCTTAAATGTGTCATTTTTTTAAAAAAGCAGTTGGGAAATTTCTCAAAGAACTTAAAACAGAGTTACTATTCAACCCAACAATCCCATTACTGGGTATATACCCCAAGAAATATAAATTGTTCTATATATAAATATAAAGACATGTGTCCATGTGTTCATCGCAGCACTTTTCACAATAGCAAAGCCATGGAATCAACCTAGATGCCCATCAGTGGTTGCCTGGATAAAGAAAATGTGGTACATATACACCATGAAATACTGTGCAGCCATTAAAAAAAAGAATGAAATCATTCATGTTTTTTACAGCAACATGGATGCAGCCGGAGGCTATCATCCTTAGCAAACTGATACAGGAAGAGAATACCAAATACTGCATGTTCTCACTAATAAATGGGAGCTAAATATTGAGTACACATGGACACAAGAAAGAGAACAACAGACACTAGGGCTCACTTGAGGGTGGAAAGTAGGAGGAAGGTGAGGATACTACCTATCAGGTACTATGCTCACTGTGGTTGACAGTCATCTGTACACCAAACCCCACACAATTTACCCATTAACAAACCTGCCCATGTACCTTCTGAACCTAAAATAAAACTTAGAAGAAAAAATAAACAATTTTAAAACATGGTATGTGTATATGTGTCTCTGTGTGTGTGTGTGTGTGTGTATTCATTGTATATGTGTTTGTATAATGGAATACTACTTAGCCTTTAAAAAGAAGGAAATCCTGTCTTTTGCAAGAATATGGATAAAACTGAAGGACATTATGCTAAGTTAAATAAGCCAGAAACAGAAAGACAAATACTGCATGATCTTTCTTATATGTAGAATCTAAAAAAGTTAAATTCATAGAAGTAAACAGTAGAAAGATAGTTACCAGAGACTGGGAGTGTGAAGAAGGAAGGAGTGGGAGAAGTCGTTGATCAGAGGGTACAAATTTTCAGATCGATAGGAAGAATAAGTTTTAAGATCTGTTACAAAGCAGGGCAACTACAATAATATATTTCAAAATAACTAACTTTTAAGTGTTTCACCATAAAAAATGATAGAATAGGGAGGTGATACATGTCAATTAGCTTGATTTCATCATTCCACATTGTATACATATATCAAAACATCACATTGTACCCCATAAATGTATACAATTATGATTAGTCAATCAAACATAATAATTTAAAAATCTACCACTTGTCAACTTTGAGCATAGTATCAAAGAAAAATATCCACCTTCCCTTCTCCAACATATGACTGGCATTTCCTCTTATACTTGAATCCAAAACAGTTTCTTGGAGCATACTGAATGCAGAGGCAGATTTGGGAGTCTGTTGCAAAAATTTAAACAGTGCCACTTTCTGAAATGTTTGCTTTGAAAAATACTTATTTTCATAAAACATATTCTTAGATGTCAGCATGATAGGTTTATTATTTTTTAATGAATCAATAAAAATTTTAAGAAAAAATGTATAGCATATACTACAGATAAAGAGTTAATATCTCTTATATTTAAAGAACTCTTAAAAAATGAGGAAAAAAAGGACCAAAACATGATGGAAAAATGGGAAAAAGACATAAACAGACAACTCACAAAAAAGAAATTAAAATGGCCTTGGAACATTTTGAAAACATGTTCAAACTCACTTATAACTAAAGAAATGCAAACTAAATCAATACTGAGATACCAGTTTTTTACCTATCAACTAGCAAAAATTTTAAAACGTGACAATTTAAAAACTAGTCTGTTGTCAAGGCTGTGGGAAAACAGACACTCTCATACTGGAGCACGCCTGTCAACACCATTTTTCTGACAGCATGTGTTCGCTTCATGTCTCCATGTCACATTTGGTAATGCTTGCAGTATTTCGAACTTTTTAATTATTACTATATTTGTTATGGTAATCTGTGATCAGTAGTCTTTGATGTTACCATTGTAATTAGTTTGAGATACCATGAAGACAACAAATTTAATAAATGTTTTATGTGTTCTGATGACTCTACTGACCAGCCATTCCCCCATCTCTGTCTCCTTGGGCCTCCCTATTTGAGACACAATATTGAAATTAGGCCAGTGAATAACATCATAATGGCCTCTAAGTGTTCAAGTGAAAAGAAGAACTGCACATCTCTCACTTTAAATCAAAAGCTAGAAACAATTAAACTTAGTGAGGAAGGCAAGTCAAAAACCCAAAACAGGCTGAAAGCTAGGCCTCTTGCACCAAACAAGTAATCAAGTTTTGAGTATAAGGGAAAAGTTCTTGAAGGAAATTGAAAGTGCTACTTTAGTGAACACATGAACAGTGAGAAAGCAAAACAAGCTTTTTGCTGATAGAGAAAATTTTAGTGGTCTAGTTAGAAAATCAAACCAGCCACAAAATTTTCTATAAGCCAAAGCCTAATCCAGAGTAAGGCCGTAACTCTCTTCAATTCTGTGAAGCCTGAGAGCTGAGGAAGCTTCAGAAAAAGAGTTTGAAGGTAACAGGGTTGACTCATGAGGTTTAAGGGAAGAAGCCATCTCCATAACATAAAAATGCAAGGTGAAGCAGTAAGTGCTGATACACGAGCTGTAGCAAGTTATCCAGAAGATCCAGCTAAGATAATTGATGACAGTGGCTACACTTAAACAATAGATTTTCCTTTTTTTCATTGTTTTACTTTACAGCTTTATTACACATTTTCTGAGACTTTATTTAAAAAAAATTTATTCAGGATCATAATTTGCATGACAGTAAACAGTGGTTTCATGGGTTCCAAATTCTTAAAAGTGACCATACCAATTTAAAATACAAGTCATCTTTTTGATTTGCGGCACCTGACTTAAAGTTTAAATTCATCTAATGCATTCATTAAAAGTGTCCATTCTTTTATAAGAAAGATATGTTTTAATTGCTGTTTTCCAGACTATTAAACATGGGTATATATTATTTTTAATTGGTTAGCAGAATTTTACTCACATAATTTATAGCCACAACAAGAGCCTCTAGCCTCTCTGAATGGACTTCCACTGAGAACAATGATGATAATAAATACCTAAAATGTAGGCGGGGTGCGGTGGCTCCTGCCTGTAATCCTAGCACTTTGAGAGCCTGAGGTGGGTGGATAACCTGAGGTCAGGAGTTCGAGACCAGCCTGGTCAACATCATGAAACCCCATCTCTACTAAAAATAAAAAAATTAGCCAGGCATGATGGCGCATGCCTGTAATCCCAGCTACTTGGGAGGCTGAGGCAGGAGAATTGCTTGAACCCGGGAGGCAGAGGTTGCAGTGGGCCAAGATGGCACCATTGCACTCCAGCCTGGGCAACGAGAGTGAAACTCCATCCCAAAAAATAATAATGTATCTGGGGTGTGCCCCTACTTCACGTTGCCAAGTGTGTTTCCAAATATTCTTAGAAAATACGGTTTTTAAACACATGCATAATACTCTACCACATGATGCATTATCACTTTAACCATTTATTTCCCAATTGTTTATATTATTTGCAACTTTTTGATATATTAACATTATGATCAACACCTTCATTCATAAGTTTTATGCAAGACTGATTATTTCTTCAGAATGATGTCAAAGAAGTGGCTTACTAGTACAAACAGTGCAGATGGTCTAAAGGCTTTTAGTATACTTTACCAAATAATTTCCAGAATAGCTTGAACAAATCCCACCAACAGTATGTTATTGTGCCCACGAAGTGGACTTGATAACAGTGAAGCAAATTCAACCACAAATCTGTTAGATTCTCATCCATCTCTAAACTGTCATGTCAAAGAAGCAAGGTATTCTTATTATTATTACTGGTGAGGAAGCCAGATTGGAATGCTTTTTAAAAATCACTCAGCATTAGATCAGTAAAATAATCAACAGAAATGCTCCCCAGAAAAAAATCTGGGTTTTTCAAAAAAAAAATTAAGAAGAGAGGGAAAAGTCAGTAGCAAATGACCAAAATTTTTTGTCTAAATTCTATTTCATACGTAGACAACCTATTTATTTGACTTTGGCAATAAAAAACCAAACAACCTTGTACAGAACAATGAAAACGCCAAGAATGAAGCCTACAGTTTTACTGTAAGATAAGAGTGAGTGTGTGTGTGTGTGTGTATCTATTTATTTATATTTAAAAGACTTCGCTCCGTTTGGCGGTATCAACTCTCAGTTCCGGCCATTAAATACAGACATATTTTCAAAACTACATATTTACTTCTTCAAGATCCTCGATGCTGTCATCATCCACCTCTGGCTGTTTTTTCTGAGTGATAACAATTATGCCATCCGTAGAGTCTTCCTGAATAATTTCATCCTCCCCTGTTACTGAGGTACCACAGGAGAATTTTTGAGCAGAAAAATCTTTGTGCTTCTTTAAGATCAACTTCAAAAGTTGCAAAGCCACACACTGTTTTTACATATTCTTTGCTCTGGGAATTTTGGCTATAATAACCTTTTATGGTACAGTCTCCTTTTTTGGTTTTATTTGACCCCTTCCATCTCTCTTCTGTTTTTTCTTCTCCCCTTCCCCTGCTATTCCTTGACCCTTACTAATTCCAGCTTCTTGATTGGGTGAATTTTCTACAGTAAGTTTTTCAAATTCATTTCGTTTAGCAACATCAGGCATATATTCACAGTACCCTGTTGGTAATGAACAGACTCTGCAATAAAGGACTCAAAGTGAGTAATCAGCATCTAACTTGGCACTGTTCCTTGGGCCTCCTTTGCAATCAGCCCCACTGGATTCAGAAATGCCAGCAGCCATTTCACAAACCCAGGTGGTCACACAGGCCCCACTGCCTCTACTTCTACCACTATGGCCAGTTGAAGTGACACATACAACTTGTCTTCCCTGGCCAGGGCCACCCGAGAGCAACGGTAGATTCTTAGTGTAGACAAAATAGCCTTCTGTGGGTAGCTGGTGCCACCTAGGACTTTTATAGCTCGAGAGAAGTCAGTGCCTGCCTTGAGAGCTTCAAAAGACAGGCAGACTCTCTTGTTAGGGACTAATGTAGCTGGTGACTTTCAGTTAAAGCCAGTGTTCATTTACCATTCCAAAAATTCTAGGGCCCTTAAGAATGATGCTAAATCTTTACGTGTGCTCTATAAATAAAACAACAAAGCCTGAATGATAGCACGTCTGTTTACAGCATGGTTTACTGATTATTTTAAGCCCACTGTTGAGATCTACACAGAAAAAAAGATAACTTTCAAAATACTACTGCTCATGGACAATGCATCTAGTCACCTAAGAGCTCTGATGGTGACATACAAGGAGATTATTATTGTTGTCATGTCTGCTAACACAACATTCTTTAGCCCGTGAATCAAGGAGTAATTTTGACTTTTAAGTCTTGTAACTTAAGAAATACATTTCGTGAGGCTAGAACTCCCATAGATAGTGATTGTCCTGATGGATCTGGGCAAAGTAAATTGAAAAGGATTTTCAAGATTTTCATCTGGAAAAGATCCACCATTCTAGATGCCATTAAGAACATTTGTGATTCATAGGAGGTCAATATTAACATTACTAGGAGTTTGGAAGAAATTAATTTTAACCATCATGGATGACCTTGAGAGAGGTTCAAGACTTCAGTGGAGGAAGTAACTGCAGATATGGCAGAAATACTAAGAGAATTAGAATTATAAGTGGAGCCTGAAGATGTGACTGAATTGCTATAATCTCATGATAAAACTTGAATGGATGTGGGGTTGCTTCCTATGGAAGAGCAAAGAAAATGGTTTCTTAAGATGGAATCTATACTTGGTGAAGATGCTGTGAGCATTGTAAAAATAACAAGGGATTTAGAATATTACATATGCTTAGTTGATAAAGTAGTGCCAGGGTTTGAGAGGATTAACTCCAGTTTTGGAAGAAATTCTCCTATGGGTAAAATCCTATCAAAGAGTATCACATACTACAGAGAAATCTTTCATGAAAGGAAGAGCCAATTAATGCAGCAGACTTTATTGTTGTCTTATTTTAAGCAGTTGCCACAGTCACCCATCCTTCAGCAATCACCACCCTAATCAGTCAGCAGCCATCAACATCGAGGCAAGACCCCCCTACACAAGCAAAAAGAGGATTCACTGGAGGCTCATGTGGTCATTAGCATTTTTAACAATAAAGTATTTTTAAATTAGGGTATTTACATGTTTTTAGACATAATGCTATTGCACACTTAATAGATTATAGCGTAAACATGACTTTTATATGCACAGGGAAATCAGAAAAATTGAGTGACTCACCTTATTGCTCTGTTTGTTTTATTTTGGTGGCCTGGAACAAAACCCACAGTATCTCCAAGGTATGCCTTTATACATACTTGTATTTCTTAGCTCTGTTCAGTGAGAACCCAAAAGCAATGACACCCAATAACAATAATCACAACTGGTGCCCAGATCTTTTTTCTTAATATCATTCTCCAATAAAAAGAACTGAGGCTTTTTAGAGAAGTAGATGATCCCAGAGGCAGGGAAAATACAAAATAAGTCTAGAACATCTTTTGGTGCCAAAAAGCAAGAACTTTCTCAAAAAAAGAGGCTTCTTGAAAGAACACAGCAGTCAACCTGAAGGAGATCCTAGTGACTAAAGGTGGAACAAATTGAGCAACAAAATTAATATAGTATTGAATTATAACCAATAGGATAAAATAAGCCCATACTTATTAATCAATAATAGATAAATAAATGGGAGATAAGGGAGAACTCTTTCTTCCAATAGGATTCTAATTAACAAATGTAGAAAGAAACAAAGAGGGCAATAGAAAATTACTATGAGGCAAACACCACAGGAATTACTGCTGCAGACAAGATCCACTGATAGATACTAAAATTAATGGGCAAAAGTTTAAAGAAACAGGATTTGCATAGCCTCAAACATATCTCCCTTAAGATATTTATTAACTACAAAGGGAAAGATGATAGTAGAAGAACCTAGCAGAACCTTAACAAAGTAATCAAGGGCAACATTACCGGTTGTGTTAGGCCATTCTTGCATTGCTATAAAGAAATACCTGGAGGGTGGAGCCAAGATGGCCGAATAGGAACAGCTGCGGTCTCCAGCTCCCAGCCCCAGCGACACAGAAGACGGATGATTTCTGCATTTCTGCTTGAGGTACCGGTTTCATCTCACTAGGGAGTGCCTAACAGTGGGTGCAGGACAGTCGGTGAAGCGCACTGTGCGCGAGCCGAAGCAGGGCGAGGCATTACCTCACTCGGGAAACTCAAGGGGTCAGGGAGTTCCCTTTCCTAGTCAAAGAAAGGGGAAACACACGGCACCTGGAATATCGGGTCAGTCCCACCCCAATACTGCGCTTTTCCAACGGGCCTGGAAAACGGCACACTAGGAGATTGTGTCCCGCACCTGGCTCGGAGGGTCCTGTGCCCACGGAGTCTCGCTGATTGCTAGCACAGCAGTCTGAGATCAAGCTGCAAGGCGGCAGCGAGGCTGGGGGAGGGGCGCCCGCCATTGCCCAGGCTTGCTTAGGTAAACAAAGCAGCCAGGAAGCTCGAACTGGGTGGAGCCCACCACAGCTCAAGGAGGCCTGCCTGCCTCTATAGGCTCCACCTCTGGGGGCAGGGCACAGACAAACAAAAACTCAGCAAAAACCTCCACAGACTTAAAGGTCCCTGTCTGACTGACAGCTTTGAAGAGAGTGGTGGTTCTCCCAGCACGCAGCTGGAGATCTGAGAACGGACAGACTGCCTCCTAAAGTGGGTCCCTCACCCCTGAGCAGCCTAACTGGGAGGCACCCCACCAGTAGGGACAGACTGACACCTCATTCAACCGGGTACTCCTCTGAGACAAAACTTTCAGACGAACTATCAGACAGCTGAATTTGTGGTCTCACGAAAATCCGCTGTTCTGCAGCCACCACTGCTGACACCCAGCCAAACAGGGTCTGGAGTGGACCTCTAGTAAACTCCAACAGACCTGCAGCTGAGGGTCCTGTCTGGTAGAAGGAAAACTAACAAACAGAAAGGACATCCACACCAAAAACCCATCTGTACATCACCATCATCAAAGACCAAAAGCAGATAAAACCACAAAGATGGGGAAAAAACAGAACAAAAAAACTGGAAACTCTAAAAAACAGAGCACCTCTCCTCCTCCAAAGGAACGCAGTTCCTCACCAGCAACGGAACAAAGCTGGATGGAGGATGACTTTGATGAGTTGAGAGAAGAAGGCTTCAGACGATCAAACTACTCTGAGCTACGAGAGGAAATTCAAAACAATAGCAAAGAAGTTAAAAACTTTGAAAAAATATTAGAAGAATGGATAACTAGAATAACCAATGGAGAGAAGGGCTTAAAGGAGCTGATGGAGCTGAAAGCCAAGTTTCGAGAACTACGCGAAGATTGCAGAAGCCTCAGTAGCAGATGCGATCAACTGGAAGAAAGGGTATCACTGATGGAAGATGAAATGAATGAAATGAAGAGAGAAGGGAAGTTTAGAGAAAAAAGAATAAAAAGAAATGAACAAAGCCTCCAAGAAATTTGGGACTATGTGAAAAGACCAAACCTACGTCTGATTGGTGTACCTGAAAATGATGGGGAGAATGGAACCAAGTTGGAAAACACTCTGCAAGATATTATCCAGGAGAACTTCCCCAATCTAGCAAGGCAGGCCAGCATTCAGATTCAGGAAATACAGAGAACGCCACAAAGATACTCCTCGAGAAGGGCAACTCCAAGACACATAATTGTCAGATTCACCAAAGTTGAAATGAAGGAAAAAATGTTAAGGGCAGCCAGAGAGAAAGGACGGGTTACCCACAAAGGGAAGCCCATCAGACTAACAGCTGATCTCAGCAGAAACTCTACAAGCCAGAAGAGAGTGGGGGCCGATATTCAACATTCTTAAAGAAAAGAATTTTCAACCCAGAATTTGCTATCCCGCCAAACTAAGCTTCATAAGTGAAGGAGAAATAAAATACTTTACAGACAAGCAAACGCTGAGTGATTTTGTCACCACCAGGCCTGCCCTAAAAGAGCTCCTGAAGGAAGCACTAAACATAGAAAGGAACAACCGGTACCAGCCACTGCAAAAACATGCCAAATTGTAAAGACCATCGAGGCTAGGAAGAAACAATAGCAACTAACTAGCAAAATAACCAACTAACATCATAATGACAGGATCAGATTCACACATAACAATATTAACGTTAAATGTAAATGGGCTAAATGCTCCAATCAAAAGACACAGACTGGCAAACTGGATAAGGAGTCAGGACCCATCAGTGTGCTGTATTCAGGAAACCCATCTCACGTGCAGAGACACACATAGACTCAAAATAAAGGGATGGAGGAAGATCTATCAAGCAACTGGAAAACAAAAAAAGGCAGGGGTTGCAATCCTAGTCTCTGATAAAATAGACTTTAAACCAACAAAGATCAAAAGAGACAAAGAAGGCCATTACATAATGGTAAAGGGATCAATTCAACAAGAAGAGCTAACTATCCTAAATATATATGCACCCAACACAGGAGCACCCAGATTCATAAAGCAAGTCCTCAGTGACCTACAAAGGGACTTAAACTCCCACACAATAATAATGGGAGATTTTAACACCCCACTGTCAACATTAGACAGATCAACGAGACAGAAAGTTAACAAGGATATCCAGGAATTGAACTCAGCTCTACATAAAGTGGACCTAATAGACATCTACAGAACTCTCCACCCCAAGTCAACAGAATATACATTTTTTTCAGCACCACACCACACCTATTCCAAAATTGACCACATAGTTGGAAGTAAAGCTCTCCTCAGCAAATGTAAAAGAACAGAAATTATAACAAACTGTCTCTCAGACCACAGTGCAATCAAACTAGAACTCAGGATTAAGAAACTCACTCAAAACCGCTCAACTACATGGAAACTGAACAACCTGCTCCTGAATGACTATTGGGTACATAATGAAATGAAGGCAGAAATAAAGATGTTCTTTGAAACCAACGAGAACAAAGATACAACATACCAGAATCTCTGGGACACATTCAAAGCAGTGTGTAGAGGGAAATTTATAGCACTAAATGCCCACAAGAGAAAGCAGGAAAGATCCAAAATTGACACCCTAACATCACAATTAAAAGAACTAGAAAAGCAAGAGCAAACACATTCAAAAGCTAGCAGAAGGCTAGAAATAACTAAAATCAGAGCAGAACTGAAGGAAATAGAGACACAAAAAACCCTTCAAAAAATTAATGAATCCAGGAGCTGGTTTTTTGAAAAGATCAACAAAATTGATGGACCGCTAGCAAGACTAGTAAAGAAGAAAAGAGAGAAGAATCAAATAGATGCAATAAAAAACGAAAAAGGGGATATCACCACCGATCCCACAGAAATACAATCTACCATCAGAGAATACTACAAACACCTCTATGCAAATAAACTAGAAAATCTAGAAGAAATGGATAAATTCCTTGACAAATACACCCTCCCAAGACTAAACCAGGAAGAAGTTGAGTCTCTGAATAGACCAATAACAGGTTCTGAAATTGTGGCAATAATCAATAGCTTACCAACCAAAAAGAGTCCAGGACCTGATGGATTCACAGCTGAATTCTACCAGAGGTACAAGGAGGAACTGGTACCATTCCTTCTGAAACTATTCCAATCGATAGAAAAAGAGGGAATCCTCCCTAACACATTTTATGAAGCCAGCATCGTCCTGATACCAAAACCTGGCAGAGACATAACCAAAAAAGAGAATTTCAGACCAATATCCTTGATGAACATTGATGCAAAAATCCTCAATAAAATACTGGCAAACCGAATCCAGCAGCACATCAAAAAGCTTATCCACCATGATCAAGTGGGCTTCATCCCTGGGATGCAAGGCTGGTTCAACATACGCAAATCAATAAATGTAATCCAGCATATAAACAGAACCAAAGACAAAAACCACATGATTATCTCAATAGATGCAGAAAAGGCCTTTGACAAAATTCAACAACCCTTCATGCTAAAAACTCTCAATAAATTAGGTATTGATGGGACGTATCTCAAGATAATAAGAGCTATCTATGACAAACCCACAGCCAATATCATACTGAATGGGCAAAAACTGGAAGCATTCCCTCTGAAAACTGGCACAAGACAGGGATGCCCTCTCTCACCGCTCCTATTCAACATAGTGCTGGAAGTTCTGGCCAGAGCAATCAGGCAGGAGAAGGAAATAAAGGGTATTCAACTAGGAAAAGAGGAAGTCAAATTGTCCCTGTTTGCAGATGACATGATTGTATATCTAGAAAACCCCATTGTCTCAGCCCAAAATCTCCTTAAGCTGATTAGCAACTTCAGCAAAGTCTCAGGATACAAAATTAATGTACAAAAATCACAAGCATTCTTGTACACCAATAACAGACAAACAGAGAGCCAAATCATGAGTGAACTCCCATTCACAATTGCTTCAAAGAGAATAAAATACCTAGGAATCCAACTTACAAGGGATGTGAAGGACCTCTTCAAGGAGAACTACAAACCACTGCTCAATGAAATAAAAGAGGATACAAACAAATGGAAGAACATTCCATGCTCATGGGTTGGAAGAATCAATATCGTGAAAATGGCCATACTGCCCAAGGTAATTTATAGATTCAATGCCATCCCCATCAAGCTACCAATGACTTTCTTCACAGAATTGGAAAAAACTACTTTAAAGTTCATATGGAACCAAAAAAGAGCCCGCATCGCCAAGTCAATCCTAAGCCAAAAGAACAAAGCTGGAGGCATCACGCTACCTGACTTTAAACTATACTACAAGGCTACAGTAACCAAAACAGCATGGTACTGGTACCACAACAGAGACATAGATCAATGGAACAGAACAGAGCCCTCAGAAATGACGCCGCATAGCTACAACTATCTGATCTTTGACAAACCTGACAAAAACAAGAAATGGGGAAAGGATTCCCTATTTAATAAATGGTGCTGGGAAAACTGGCTAGCCATATGTAGAAAGCTGCAACTGGATCCCTTCCTTACACCTTATACAAAAATTAATTCAAGATGGATTAAAGTCTTATATGTTAGACCTAAAACCATTAAAATCCTACAAGAAAACCTAGGCAATACCATTCAGGACATAGGCGTGGGCAAGGACTTCATGTCTAAAACACCAAAAGCAATGGCAACAAAAGCAAAAATCGACAAATGGGATCTCATTAAACTAAAGAGCTTCTGCACAGCAAAAGAAACTATCATCAGAGTGAACAGGCAACCTACAGAATGGGAGAAAATTTTTGCAACCTACTCATCTGACAAAGGGCTAATATCCAGAATCTACAATGAACTCAAACAAATTTACAAGAAAAAAACAAACAACCCCATGAAAAAGTGGGCAGAGGACATGAACAGACACTTCTCAAAAGAAGACATTTATGCAGCCAAAAAACACATGAAGAAATGCTCATCATCACTGGCCATCAGAGAAATGCAAATCAAAACCACAGTGAGATACCATCTCACACCAGTTAGAATGGCCATCATTAAAAAATCAGGAAACAATAGGTGCTGGAGAGGATGTGGAGAAATAGGAACACTTTTACACTGTTGGTGGGACTGTAAACTAGTTCAACCATTGTGGAAGTCAGTGTGGCGATTCCTCAGGGATCTCGAACTAGAAATACCATTTGACCCAGCCATCCCATTACTGGGTATATACCCAAAGGACTATAAATCATGCTGCTATAAAGACACATGCACACGTATGTTTATTGCAGCACTATTCACAATAGCAAAGAGTTGGAACCAACCCAAATGTCCGACAACGATAGACTGGATTAAGAAAATGTGGCACATATACACCATGGAATACTATGCAGCCATAAAAAATGATGAGTTCGTGTCCTTTGTAGGGACATGGATGAAACTGGAAAACATCATTCTCAGTAAACTATCGCAAGGACAAAAAACCAAACACCGCATGTTCTCACTCATAGGTGGGAATTGAACAATGAGAACTCATGGACACAGGAAGGGGAACATCACACTCCGGGGACTGTTGTGGGGTGGGGGGAGGGGGGAGGGACAGCATTAGGAGATACACCTAATGCTAAATGACGAGTTAATGGGTGCAGGAAATCAACATGGCACATGGATACATATGTAACAAACCTGCACATTGTGCACATGTACCCTAAAACCCTAAAGTATAATAAAAAAAAAAAAAATGATTAAAAAAAAAAAAAAATACCTGAGACTGGGTAATTTCTAAAGAAAAGAGGTTTGATTGAATAGTCCTGCAGGCTGTATGAGCATGGCACTGGCATGTGCCCAGCTTCTGAGGAGGCCTTGGGGAGCTTTCATTCATGGTGGAAGGTGAGATGCTAGCAGGCACATCACATGGCCAGAGCAGGAGGTGGGTTGGGGAGGTGCTACACACTTTTAAATGACCAGATCTTGTGAGAACTCACTCACTGTGGTGAGGACAGCACCAAGCCTTGAGGGATCTGCCCCATGACCCAAACACCTCCCTCCGAGAGGCTGCATCTCCAGCATTGAGAATTACATTTCAGTCTGAGATTTGGGCAGGGACAA
The DNA here is from genome assembly GCF_009828535.3 of Hylobates moloch. Lineage (NCBI taxonomy): Eukaryota > Metazoa > Chordata > Mammalia > Primates > Hylobatidae > Hylobates > Hylobates moloch. The sequence goes on along the minus strand of NW_026652294.1, from coordinate 48,795,165 downwards.
ATATCCAAACTCTGTCACCAGTAAAAAACACGTCACTATCATGAACCCTGTGATATGATCCACAAAGAGGGATAAAACACTGTTTTTCTGGTATTCTTGACGAAAACTCTCAGTTACATCATGAGAAAACATCAGACAAACCCAAATTGAGAGTCATTCAACAAAATAACTGATGAGTACCCTTCAGAAGTGTCAAGATGGCCGGGCACGGTGGCTCATGCCTGTAATCCCAACACTTTAGGAGGCCGAGGTGGGCAGATCACAAGGTCAGGAGTTCGAGACCAGCCTGGCCAATATAGTGAAACCCCATCTCTACTAAAAATACACAAAAATTAACCAGGCATGGTGGTGTGCACCTGTAATCCCAGCTACTCAGGAGGTTGAGAAAGGAGAATCAGGTGAACCTGGGAGGCGGAGGTTGCAGTGAGCCGAGATCACACCATTGCACTCTAGCCCAGGCAACAGTGCGAGACTCTTTCTCAAAAAAAAAAAAAAAAAAAAAAAAGGTGTCAAGGAAAATAGAAGACAAAGACTAAGGATCTCTTACAGACTCCAGAAAACTAAATAAAAATAACTAAATACACTATGGGGTCCTGGATAGAATCTAGGAACAGGAAAAGACAGTGGAAAAACTGTAAAATTTGAATAATGTCTATAGGTAATAGTATTGCCAATGTTAATTTCCTGGTTTTGATAATTTTGCTATGGTTATGTAAGATGTTAATAATAAGGGAAGCTGGATGAGAGATAAATAGAAACTCTGTGTACTACTTTTGCAACATTTCTGTAAGTCTAAAGTTAGTTCAAAGTAAAAAATTAAAAAATAAATAAAAGTTCTACTGCCAAAAAAAAAAAAAAAAAATGGTAGGGCTCCAAGCTGGAAAATTACTGAGGCAGAACTCTAGCCTGGGATCTATTCTTAGCATCTAGTCCCAGCATGAGGATTAGAATCAGAATTGAGGGACTAAGAGAAAAGGAAGAGAGAGTTGTTATTTATGGTGAGCCACCAAGTCCCAAAAATATTAAAAATCAAACTTTAGAGTTGGAAGGGTTTTGCTGATTAGGAAATCAATCGGGTGGTAGTGAGGAAGAAGACATTCACAGAAGGAGTAATGAAAAGGAACATGGAGAGTAAGCGTGTGACAGCTGACCTGGGGAAGGGCAGTCGCAATATTAGTTTAAGTGATACAAATGCCAGTCAGTATGGAAATCAGAATTTTATTTCCAAACAAATTTCAGATATTCAAAGCTGCCTTTACTTTATGTGAGATTAGCTTAATTCTGTCACTAATCCTTCATTTGAAGTAGAAAGTGGTCTATGGAGAGTGAAGGCCTGTGACTCAACACAAACGTGACATTTTTGCTGCCACTCAGTCCCTTTGATGAAGCTTATGACAAGTTTTATCATTTTTTTATATACAGCATTAAATTGAGATTTTATACACAAGGCTGTATTGACCTCTAGTCTTTTCTTTCTGTAGATAGCCCACCGGCCTGCCCTTTTCTTTCTTCTCTCACAAGAGTAACCTAAAACTTACATGCTATCTTCCTCCAAAGAAATAATGCAACTCTGCTCATATCAGATATGCTGTGGATGAAATTGTTTTAAGAAAAAGTTTAGGAATTTAACAGAAGGAAAACTTGAAATGAAAAAAATAATGTAAGAAAGACATAGCTAAAAAATGAAATTTAAACAAGTTACTTTGAGAGACAAGAATTCACCAAGGACAAAGGTTTTACCTGCTGATTTATTATGAGTAGACTAATCCTGAACCATTCCCAAGGAGTTGTAATAATAGTGACTATGTATGATGACTTTCTCAAAGGTGTAGGGAGTGATCTAGTATCTCTTACCAAGCGCTGGTACTAATGAGAAACTGAAGGGGAAAAAATCTACATTTTCAGGCTTGTTTTCTATTTTTATACAGAGGGAAATTTATACATAATAATAATAGAAAATTTCGAGGAAATAACATGTTTTTGACAGATTGTATGTATATATACCTACTACGTAGCTACTTTAAAATGTCTAGTAAATAATCTATTTTGAGCCACAGTGCAAATCTAATGAAGATGTTGCCTGAATTCTGCAAATGCATCAAGACTTTATATTTGGAATGCCAAAGAAATATCTAAAAATTAAAAGAGAGGCAGCCACAGAGGTGCAACTTTATTTATTTTTAATATTCTTAGTTAAATTTTCTCCCTCATACCTTTGTGGATATCATTTTTTACTATAATTCTAAGTAGTTATTGCTGGAGTCAAAAATGTTATTAATTTTTACAAGATAATCTTGTACCAAAAATCTTGAACTCTATTAATTCTAATAGCTTGCTTTTCTCCATATAGATAACTATATATTTTAATAATAAAAACTATCTTTTCCATTTGAGTCTCTGCTCTTCCTATTTCTTTTCTTTTTATTTATAGTGCTACCCAGAATCACTCATACTATATTGGATAGTAGTGGTGAAAGTGGGCATCTTTGGCTTCTTTCCAATCTTTTTTTTTCTTTATTCTTTTTTTTTAAAGTCAGAAGCACACGTGCGCGTTTATTATATAGGTAAACTCGTGTCACAGGGGTTTGTTATACAGAGTATTTCATCACCTGGGCATTAAGCCTAGTACCCATTAGTTATTTTTACTGATCCTCTCCCTCCTCCCACTCTCCGCCCTCCAGTACGCCCCAGTTGTTTCCCTCTATGTGTCCATGTGTTCTCATCTTTTAGCTCTCACTTATAAGTGAGAACATGCAGTATTTGGTTTTCTGTTCTTGCATTAGTTTGCTAAAGATAGTGGCCTCCAGCTCCATCCATGTTCCAGAGGAGGACATGATCTCATTCTCTTGTACAGCTGCATAGTATTCCATGGTGTATATGTACCACATTGTTTTTATCCAGTCTGCCATTGATGGGCATTGAGGTTGATTCCATGTCTTTGCTATTGTGAATAGTGCTGCAGTGAACATATGTGTGCATGTGTCTGTATGATAGAACGATTTGTATTTCTTTGGATTTATACCCAGTAATGGGATTGCTGAGTTGAATGGTAGTTCTGTTTTTAGGTCTTTGAGGAATCGCTACACTTTTCAACAATGATTGAACTAATTTACACTCCCACCAACTATATAAGCATTCCTTTTTCTCCGCAACCTCACCAGCACAGAAGGTGCAACTTCAGTATTGTCTTTTAGATGAAACATTCAGCCAAGAGCACAGATGGGTTTTTTTTTTTTTTAATAAAATCAGTAAAATAATCCTTTTTCTAAATATCACAATTTTTATCTTTAAAATGATATCTTCTTACTTTAGGATGTTGCAGCTGATTTTCTCAGCTGTGCTTAGCCTCAACATGTGGAATCAATTGAAGTGAAATATGATGAAAGTTTATATTGATGTAGAGGTTTGCTGTTTGCTTTTTGTCCAGTGGAGATTTGTACCCATGTAGACCTAACCACTGGCATTCACTGCTCATTGAGAGGACAGATCAGTTGCTGACAGGTTTTCTCTTTAGGTTCCTTACATTGTGTTTAAGGTAGGTAAAATACAATAGGTAAAATAATCACCAGTCTATCTGAAGAAAAGTGGAGATTTTTAAAATACCACCTCTGATTTCCACTTTCCATATTGTGCTCAGACTTCATTGCTTCACTCACAGGCGATTCCTCTCTTCAGCTTTGTATATGTAGTAACATTTCCTGTATTGTTTGGGGGTTTTTTATGTTTAATGAGAAGGATTTCAGGTGTTTAAAAAATATCGACATTTCCAACATGTGTTAAAAGAACTAGGATGACCATACCAGTACATGAGGAGTCTTTTTCAAAGCAGAGCTCTTTAGTAGATGACTGGCAGATGCCTGATGAGTTAGAGATGGTGTTCTCTAAGAGAAGCCTGAAGAGCTGGAATTCATATGTCTATGAGTGCCCCAGGACAGATTTCAGTTGCTGGTATATAGGCACAAAGCTAGTAGCTGAAAAAGACAGTATACAGATCCTTAAGAATGATGGCAGTAAGGAGGATGAAGATGGTGATGATAATGGCAGCATCAGCTGACATTGCTATGATTTACTAGGTGCTGAGCACCATGCTGAGTGCTTTCTCTACATTCAAGCTAAATCTCCCCCTTCCAGTTTGGTATTTTCTACACAATCCAATCCCTTTTCTGGGTAGTAATGAGCCAGAAAAGTGGTCCAGATTAAAATTCCCTTTGTACTTGCCCTGGAGGCAAAGAGAACAGCCAGAAGACCTGGGGTGAGTGCTGCGCAGATTCTAACAAACAAAAAACAGACCCTAGAACTCCAGGTCCTAGCCAGTCAGCCCAGACCCTGGATGGTATTAATGCTTATCAATTTTCCATGTTCTTTGATTTTAAGACCTACATCTAACAAAAATCTCACTCCTTTCCTTCTTCCTTTTATCTAATTCTGATACTCTTTTTCTGTCTCTGCCTGGGTGCTCAGAAAACACTTAATGCTAATTTTAAAATCTGAATTACTTTAGTTTTATAAGACTTAGTTTATAACACACCTGTAATCCAAAAATTGATAGAAGTATATGTGTTTGTTGAGACTAACATGATTTTTCTTGGATTATTTTATTCCTCATGCTTTGTTTAAAGATTAGACTCTTTCCTATACTGCTCCATGCTGAACAGATGTTAGTGATATCAATGTAAGTCTTTATTTTCAGACTTGCTTCCTATTTCTTATAATCCAGAGGAAAACTCCATTTTTATTTACAAATTTTATTCTGGGTTATGATATCATATGCATACAATAGAAGTAATGTATCAAATTTCTGATCTTACATAAATCAGACATTTTCTGAGTTAGCAGCTTTTATGTTTACTTGGAAAAGTTGAGGAATGAAGAGACAAAAAAGTATTACGTAATACTGAGATACTAAGTGATTTCTAGTATAATCACTCAATAGCTGATAATCATAGCTATTGCTCTTACTACTGATAATCCTGTTTGCATTCTCATCTTTCTTTTGCAGGTGGTTGCCTATCACTATTGTCAAGCAGATAATGCCTACACTTGCTTGGTGCCGGAATTTGTCCACAATGTTGCTGCCTTGCTCTGCCGCTCACCTCAGCTGACAGCCTATCGGGAGCAGCTTCTTCGGGAACCTCACCTGCAGAGCATGCTGAGCCTTCGGTCCTGTGTTCAAGACCCCATGGCCTCCTTCCGGAGGGGAGTCCTGGAGCCACTAGAAAATCTCCATAAAGGTACAGATAAGGCCCAATGGAGGGGAAAGATGGAGGTTTAGAGCCCAAGGTCACCCAGGTCATACTATAAAAATGATTAATTTTATCACATTGCCAAAACTAAATGTTCCATAGCTGGATATCCTGTAGGATACAGTTAACAGAGCTTTTGCTTGCAAAAAAAAAAAAAAAATCCAGCAGTAACTACTACTTTCTCTTTTCTTTATAAAAATTCTCATTCTTATTTCCAAATAGAATGCCTTTTCCTTGTCCTGAAGATAGTAGAGCTTTCAGTCCTTTCTGTGAAGTTTAAATAAGTCAGTAAATTTGTGGCTCCAATGCAGTGTTGGGAAGTTTCTATGATTAGAAATCTCCCCTGTAATATGTAGTATTAATAAAAAATGTATTTTATTACCCCATCAGTTCATGTGAAGTGGAATGGCATCCATGGTTGCACAGTTCTCTGTATAAACCAGAAATCATTTAACTGTACACTTTAAAATCTACTTAAGGGGCATAAGGGTATTTTACGGCACATAAATTGTATCATAGGAGAGTTGTTATTTTTTTAAAGTGAAAAAAATTAAATGAGATCCATCTCTCACTCATGCTCATGCCTTTCCTCCCTTTTTCCTCTGCAATTCTAGTGTTAGCAGTGGCCTAAGTGCAACCATTTCCTTGAAAATGGTACATGCCTCCTTAAGTCTTCCTGCCCCATACCCTTAACAATGTTTTGTTAGTGCCAGAAGCCAAAGAAAAGGATGTGGGTATGCATAAAATTCCTGAGCAATCCTGTTTATTCCTGAGAGACTTAGACACCTTTCTCAAGGGCTTTGGAGGTACTAATAAGGAAAGATGGTTTATAATTTCTCCTGGCCATCATCTTTAGTTGTTTCAGCTTCCATGCTGGTTACTTGGATATCAGAATTTCTCTTTCTCCTCTACTCTGATGACCTCTGTCACTATCTTTGCTACCTGTTACCTTTTTAAATGTTGCCGTTTCTCCACAAGTATTTTTAAGCCTATTTCCTGGACATTCAGTCAATCTCTAAAACCTGTTAATTCTGCCTTCATCATGTTTCTCACACCCATTTGGCTCAATTGTTTCTAGCATCATTACCACAAGGACTGTTCATCTGCCCATAACATCATATCTATAATTACCTCATCCTGGTCTTTCCTGGTTCTCTAGTTTAGTGCTTTTTCCACGTCATGACACACTTACAAAATAATAAAACTTTGTATAGCATACTGGGATAAAAATTTATAACTCCTCATTGCTGGGCATGACTGGCCCTGAGGAGACAGCTCTGCCAAGCCTCAGATGTCCTGAGGGCTGAATTTTAAGTACACTTCTAAACCATTCATGGCACACCTGGTGGAGAAGTTCTTCCCCAGTCTCTCCAGTCTTCTAGACTTTATATATTTCTTCCAGATAAAGTTTTATAAAGCACTTCTCTGATCACATAATTCCCCAATTCATAATCCGCTGATTGCCTATTGCCTTCTGAATTAACTTTCAGTTCCTTGTTCTGACATTCAAGATGCTTAATGGCCAGCATCCAACCTGCTTTTCAGCCTTATTATTCACTGTTATCCTTAGGAACCCTGTGTTTATGTGTAAACTAAAATATTCACTAGTCCTCAAATACTCCCCTAGATTTTCCCACCTCCATATATTTACTCATTATTTTCTTTCTTGATATACCTTCTTCTTACATCTCTGTCAGAATTCCTCCCATCTATCAAGGACCAGCTTAAATGCTACCTCATTCATGAAATACCTGCTGATCTACCTGCCCCCCTCCAGTCAGAAATGATGTCCTTCCAAATAACATTAGATCTTTTTTCAAAATATATATATGTATTTATGGTACATAACACATAATGTATAACAAGAATTTAAAATTTTATTATTAACATTTATTAAATATTTACCATTTGCCAGATACACTTTGCAGTTTATAAGAATTACTTTTGCACTTATCCCTTTGAGTAAATTGTATGTTATTGAAATTAGGAACTTTGTTAAAATTCAGCTTTTATCCTTCACAGTGGTTACCTCACCTTGAACATAGTAGGCATTTTAGGAAATACGTTTTGAACAGATAAATGAATATAGAAACTGCTCACATGTAGGAGTACCTTGAAAGAAGCACAGTGATACAAGGATCTACACCTTACAGCCAGTTCAAGAAGACTATCCATCCCAGCACTTTGGGAGGCCGAGGCAGGTGGATCACGAGGTCAGGAGATCGAGACCATCCTGGCTAACACAGTGAATCCCCATCTCTACTAAAAATACAAAAAATTAGCCAGGCATGGTGGTGGGCACCTGTAGTCTCAGCTACTCGGGAGGCTGAGGCAGGAGAATGGCGTTAACCCGGGAGGCGGAGCTTGCAGTGAGCCGAGATTGCGCCACTGCACTCCAGCCTAGGCAACAGAGTGAGACTCCGTCTCAGAAAAAAAAAAAAGACTATCCAAATGCTTGCAGTCAGCTCTGGATTCTCAACTATAATTCATATGTTTTATAGTTTTGCTACAAGATATATCTGCTTCTCATTTAGTCTCCATAACCAGCTTTAGCGATCTCTATTGATAAATACTGTTCTAAGTGAATTTAATTACTTCATCTTATTTCCATGTTTTTAACTCACCCTTAAATCACCATTATGAGCAATAGCTGGAAACACAATTTTCCAGCTGGAAATACTAAAATTTATTAGAGTGATCCAAAAGAACTCAGGAAATAAAGAAGAATTCTTTTTTAGAGATAGAACAAGCAAAATAGTAGATGTATAAGCAATAATATCAACAATTACATTACATGTAAATGGGCTAAACACTTATATTAAAAGGTAAAAACTGTCAGACTGGATAAAAAGCAAGACTCAACCATATGCAGTTTTTTAAATATAAAGACACAGATTGAAAGTAAAAGGATAGAGACTGTATAAACATGGAGTGTAAGAAAGCTGGAGTGACTATAGTAATCTCAGACAGAGTCGCCTTCAAGACAAGAAGTATTTCTAAAGAGGCATTTGATAAACATAAAAGGGCCAATTCATCAGGAAGATGTATTAGATGTATGCACCTAATAACAGAGGTTCAAAATTCGTGAATCAAAAATAGACCAAATTAAAGAGATAAGTAGCTATAGTCTCAACTACTCTGGAGGCTGAGGCAGAACAATGTAATTAATGACTATCTAGTTATTTAATGTTTAGCATATTTTTATCCCGCTAAACTATAAAAGCTGCATAACCATTGAAGACATAGCAGCTAGTACGGTAACTGGAACATAAAAGGAATTTAGGCTAGGCTTGGTGGCTCATGCCTGTAATCCCAGTGCTTTGCAAGGCAGGAGGATCACTTGAGCCTAGGATTCAAGACCAGCCTGGGCAACATAGCAAGTACCCATCTCAACGACAACACCAGCAGGCATGGTGGTGCACAGCTGTAGTCCCAGCTACTCAGGAGGCTGAGGCAGGATGGTCACTTGAGCCCAGGAGGTCAAGGCTGCAGTAAACCAACATCATGCCACTGCACTCCAGCTTGGGTAACAGAATGAGACCTGGTCTCAAAAAGGAAAAAGAAAGTTAATCAGTGTAATTCATCATATTAACAGAATAAAGGAGAACATCCACATAATCATTTCAATAAATGTACAAAAGCATTCGACAAAATACTACATCGGGGTCCCCAACCCCTGGGCATGGATGGATATAGGTCCATGGCCTGTTACGAACCAGGCCACACAGCAGGAGGGGAGCGACGGGTACCACCTGAGCTCCGCCTTCTTTCAGATCAGCTGCAGCATTAGATTCTCGTGGGAGCACGAACTCTATTGTGAACTATGCGTGCAAGGGATCTAGGTTGCACACTTCATCTAATGCCTGATAATCTGAGGTGGAACAATTTCATCCCTAAACCATCCTCTCCACCCTCTACCCCAGAAAAATTCTCTTCCATGAAACCAGTCCCTCTGAACTACACCAATTAATGATAAAAACTACACAAACTAGGAGTAGAAGGAAGTTTTGTCTGATAAATGACAACTCCAAAAATACATGTAGTGAAATGTTGAATGCTTTTTTCCCCTAAGGTCAAGAGCAAGACAAGAGTGTTCCCTCACTCTCACCACTTACATTCATCATTCCACTGGTGGTCCAGGCTAGTACAATAAGAAAATAAACAAGCATGCAAATAGTATAAATATTGGAAAGGAAGAAGTAAAACTGTCTTTATTTGCAGACAACATAATTGTTTACCTTAGAAAACTCCAAGGAATCTACCCAGAAAAAAAAAATCTGACTAGAACTAGTAAGCACAAAGCTTTAGGCTATAAAGTTAATATACAAATATTTCTATACTAACAACAAAATACTGAAAATGAAATTTTAAAACTACGTGGCAGTTTTAAAACATGGCTACAAATTATTAGACATTACTTCCACTAATAGTTCAACCTGGGTCCCCTCCCTTCGTAATTGGGCAGGCTTGCAACTACTTCAGCCAACAAAATACTACAAAGTGATGCTATGTGACAACTGAGGGAGGTCATAAATAGCCATGCAGCTTCCATCTTGTTCACCAAAGCACTTGCTTTGGGAGGCATGTATTGCCATGTATGAAGCCTGACTGCCCTGAGTTCACCATGCTGCAAAGCACAAACCACAGGGAGAGTCTAGTTGACTGTGCCAGTGCTCATTCCTGCTCTGCCACCAAACATACGCGTGAATAAGCCTCCAAATGATTCCAACTTCCAACCCCCAGCCCCAGACATTCAGGTAACCCCTTGCTATTCAATATAGTAACAAATAAGTAGAATAAATACGATTTTCAGTGGCACCAAAAAATATATAATACTTAAAAATAAATGTACGAAAGATGTGTAAGACATTGTGAAAGCACAGCAAAAATATTGCAGTGAAATTAAAGAACTTAGTAAGTGAAAGAGATATGTCATAAATGTGGATTGGAAGATGTCAGTTTTTCCTTAAACTATTCTATAGATTAAACATAATCCCGGCTGGTTGCAGTGGCTCATGCCTGTAATCCCAACACTTTGGGAGGCCAAGGCAGGTGGATCACCTGAGGTTGGGAGTTCGAGACCAGCCTGACCAACATGGAGAAACCCTGTCTCTACTAAAAATACAAAATTAGCCGGGCATGGTGGCGCATGCCTGTAATCCCAGCTACTTGGGAGGCTGAGGCAGGAGAATCGCTTGAACCTGGGAGGTGGAGGTTGCAGTGAGCTGAGATCATGCCATTGCACTCCAGCCTGGGCAACAAGAGCAAAACTCTGTCTCAAAAAAAAAAAAAAAATCCCAGCAGAATTTTTCTGTAAAAATAGACAACTTGTTAGAAATGCAAAGTACCAAAAATAGCCAAAACATTCTTGAAGAAGAAAGTTGGAAGATAGGATCTGGTTTCAAGACATACAGAATTGCAGATTACTATAATAGTCATGACAGTGATATGCTAGTAAATGTTTAACAACCGGCTCAGGGATGGGGGGCTGATTTGATGCTTAAAAATTTAGCAATCAGCTCTCATGAGCCAGCTTGAGTCAGGTCCAAAATTCCACAGACAGGATTGTATTCATGCAAGGATAGAAAATAGATCAATGGAACAGAATAGAGAATCCAGAAATAGACCCACATATGCAGTCAATTGATCTTCTCTAAGGTGCCAAGGCAATTAGAGAATTCTTGTCATCAGATGGTACTGGAACAACTAGATAATGTTTGGGAAAGGGGAAAGAATCTCAATCCTTCCTTCACACTATACACCAAAATTAATATGAGATGGATCACAGACCTAAATAGAAAAGTTCTATCTCTAAAGCTAATAGAAGAAACATAGAATATCTTCACAAACTTGGAATAGGTGAAGATTTCGTAAGGACATGAAGTATCACTAATTATATAAAAATGATGACAAATTAGACTTCATCAAACTTAAAAATATTTGCTCAACAAAAAATACCACTAAGAAAAAGGAAAAGCAAGTCACCAAAGAGGAGGAAATATTCGCTATGTTTCTGTGTGTGAAAGACAAAGCACTTGTATCTACGATACATGTAGAATGCAAACAGTTCAGTTTTTAAATGGACAAACGATTTAGACACTTTACAAAAGAAGATACGTCAACAGCCTACAAGCACATGAAGAAGCGTTTAACATGAGTAATCAGGGAGATGCAAATTAAAAATTACAATGAGAATACCACTTCACACCCATTAGAATGGTTAAAATTTAAAAGAATGAACATCCAATGTTGGTAAGGATGAGAAACAACTGGAACTCTCATACATTGCTGATGGGACTATACAGTAGCGCTACTACTTTGGAGAACTATTTGTCAGTTTCTTTTTTTTTGAGACAAGGTCTCTCACTGTGTTGCCCAAGCTGAAGTGCTGTGGCATGATCACAGCTCACTACAGCCTTGACCCCCTCGGCTCAAGCAATCCTCCCACCTCAGCCTTCTGAGTAACCGGGGCTACAGGCATGCACCACCATACCTGGCTATTTTTTTTTTAAGAGATGGGGGTCTTGCCATGTTGCCCAGGCTGGTCTCATACTTCTGGGCCCAAGCAGTTTTCCCGCCTCAGCCTCGCAAAGTGCTGGGATTATAGGCATGAGCCACCACACCCAGCCAACAGTTTCTTATGAAGTTAAATGTACATCTACTTTACGACCAAGCAATTCCATTCCTACGTATTTACCCAAGAGAAATGAAAACATATGTCTACAAAACACTTGTACAAGAATGTTTCTAGCAGCTTTATTCATAGTCATCAAAAACTGGAAACAGCCCAGATGTCCATCAACAGAATAGATAAATATAGTACATTCATTCCATTGAATACTTCTTAGTATTAAAAAGGAACAAAATAATAGTACACTCAATGTAGAAGAGTCTCAGAAACAGTTAAGCAAAAGAAAAGTGTCTGCAGTGATAGAAATCAGAACAGTGGTTTCCTATTGAGGACTGACTGGAGGAGAACCTAACAGAAATTTCTGGAAGGATAGAAATGTTCTAAATTTGATCACAGTGTTGCTTACATGAGTACATATAGCTGTCAAAACTTATCAAAGTGTATAGTTAAGATCTTTGTAATTCACTGTATATAAATTTTGTTGCAATAATTTTTAATATAGAGTTATTTTTTAAAGGTAGCTGGAGTTTTTTCAATGGAAAACACTTTCATTTTAGAGTCAGAAGCTAGATTTCAAATTATGTATTTTCTTTGAAAAATGAGTCAGTATTTTTCACAGTACTTTAAAGTTCCACAAGTACAGTGATTAAAATACATACACACACGCACACCCACATGCGCATATAAAACAAGTGAAAAAGTTTTGAAGTTTCTCAGTACACTTTTGCTTTAGCTACCAATATGAAATGAAAGGAGACACAAATTGTTTTGTTTTGTTTTGTTTTGTTGGGACAGGGTCTCACTTTGTCACCCAGGTTGGAGTACAGTGGCAAGATCATAGCTCACTGCAGCCTTGACCTCTTGAGCCCAAGCGATCCTCCTGCCTCAGTAACTAGGACTACAGAAGCGCACCATCATACTTGGCCAACCTTTTTCTATTTTTTGTAAAGATAGTGTCTCACGATGTTGCCCAGGCTGGTCTGGAACTCCTGGACTCAAGCCTTCCTCCCACCTGAGCCTCCCAAAGTGTTGGGATTACAGGTGTGAGCCACCAGGCTCAGCTGAGACACTAATTTGTTACCACACTGAAGGAAAGATAACTCAGATATTATGTGAAGCTTTTCAGAACAAAGATATTGTCTGATATGAGTCTTCTTTTTCAATTTCAACAATTCCTATATATACCAGTAAAAGAATCTCATGCACCAAGATTCAGTTCTGACTTCAGTACTAGCTACTATCTCTTCTCTGGCAGTCTCTGTAATTCTTATTTCTCTCAAGCACCTAGGTAGAGTCTCACAATGGAACTACTAAGGAAGAAAGTTCACATATTTGTTAGGAACACATGTAAGTGGAGGCATGGGGAATCCCTGGTGAACGTGTATTTACAAGGGATTAAAAATAAGGATTTTAAAGGGCTTGGGAAACCTTTTTAGTGACTTATCACCTAAAGCAGTGGCTCCTAAGCACCAGTCCATTTAAAGTTTTTAGTTAGTCCATGACAAAATAAGAAAATAGCAGCTCAGAATTTGTATGGATGTAGATACAATGTAGTTTTCCATATGTATGTATGTAAAGATTAGATAATGTCCCTCCTACTTTTTTAATGTTAAAATCCTTTTTATTCTATGAAATAGTGGTGATCGTGGATGGTAATTATATTTTACATGTTCTTACATGGCAAAATATGAAGCAGCAATCCTTTGTTAGTCCCCAATTTATTTTTATTTGTAAAATTTTTTTAAGCTACTGATTTAAAGTACTACTGTAAATATCTACAGAAATTTGAATGAGTGAACATACTGAAGCATTCTTGTAGGCTGGTTGCATTTCAAAGTCAAAATTTAAAGAACATTAGTATCTCACCTCTTAAATTTATAATTGAGAAACCTTATCATTTAGCAAAGGAAAATGAATTATTTCAAGAACAGTTCTCATTGTTTTACAGCATTAGTAGCATTAGGAAATTATTTGCATTTATTGTGCTGAATCCTAAAAATTATGATATCCTTAGGTAAATATGCCCTCCTTACTTCCTAAATGATGAAATTTTTTTTGACACCTACATTAGTAGGTGACTTGTAAGTAATTCCTTCAAAACAGTGGAAATCTCAAAAAAAAATAATAACCAGAATTTAGAAGAATAAAATTAGCTTTATTAAGGGGGAAGGCAAGTACCCCCTTTTAAAAATAAAAAATAATGTATTATCTACTTTTCTCATGGGCTTATATCTACATCCATACAAATTCTGAGCCGTTGCTATTTTCTTATTTTGTCATGGACTAACTAAAAACTTTAAATGGACTGGTGCTTAGGAGCCACTGCTCTAGGTGACAAGTCACTAAAAAGGTTTCCCAAGCCCTTTAAAATCCTTATTTTTAATCCCTTGTAAATACACGTTCATAAATTCTACTAAGAATTTATGCAAATGAAAATGTAATTTTATTAGCAAATGAATTATTCATTCATTAAAATGTCTGGACCATAATTTACTACACATTACTGATCTTCATGCTTGAGAATGTGTTTGCAATGATTCCCAAAGAAAATCCCAACAGATGCATTATCATCAGCTGTTTTGTCTACTGGAAGATCATGACTTTCTTATGAAGGAACCTGGTTGAAGTTATTAAAGGAGATGTAATTGAAGGGTGGGGACAGTGGTGTGCTGGTAAATTTTTAACAGCAACCTGGGAGAGGAGGGCTGATTTATAATATTTGCCAATTTTCATTATGTAAATATTCCTACCATAGACAATTCCAAGCTACCAGCTGTTTAACAGTCAGAGCTTAAAAATATTGCAGTGGGCTCTCCTGAACCGGTACAGGGATAGATAGCTCCAGCAAGCACAGTGAGTGATACTAGCTGATGGTGCTTAGCCAGGCAGAATGCAACTAGAAAATTCCTCTATGGAAATTAAAGGCATGGTTAAGCTTAAGGGAGCCAGAGCCTTCAAAATCAAGAACATAACACCCCCCGAGTTGTTTGGGTAAATCCCAGTTAGTTCCGAGCAACTCCTCTTTCTTCCTTAATACTTTGCACTCCCTGAAGGAATTTCATGTTTTCTTAGTGCTTTGTCATCTAGAATACCACTCCATTAGTAGTGATTGTTAATAGAGCTGGAATCCATAGTTCATTTCACTCCCTAAAAACTTGGCAAATGAAAGTAATTGTTAAAACTTCATAATTTGAGAACCGATTTGGATAGTGAAATTAAATCTCTTTTACAAAGTTTATGCTTTAGGGGAAAAATAATAAGGGCTTATTAATCATTGCAAAAGATCTGTATATTTTCAAATATGGAAACAAAATAGTATATTCAGTTTCAATTGGTCTTGACTTTCAAAGGCAAAAAGAGCCAATTTTGTACACAAGTCCACAGACATTTTCTTCTGTCCTCAGCTTCATCTTCTTTTTCCTCCTCAGATAAAACCTGTTTCTCACTCCAGGTATCTGATGACTGCTTGCCCTCTTCCCTTTGCTTTCCCCCTTTCAGAACCTGTGAGATCCTGCTAACCAATAACTTTTACTTGTTATTCACAATTCACTTAGACTAAAATGTTCTTTCAGTATGGAAATTTTTGAATCTCTAATTGTTGAACCAAGAATCAATAAGCATTTAGCAAGTGCAGAAGCCTGAAATCTTCCCCAGCTGCTTCGTCAGCATAGCCCTAAAGTTAAATTGATTTTGTCAATGCAGGATCATGTGGAGTCCAAGAGAGAACTGGACACAAACACAGCGGATGTTTGTCTTTCCCACTTGACTCCTCCCCCTTTGGGAAGATCATGCAAGGAACTGGTCTCATTGCAGCTGCTTTAGGTATAGTCTAGGAAGCTGCTAGGGTGTTGGGATCTAGCCACCTGGTTCAACTCTGATGCCTGGGATTTCTTTTCTCTGTTACTCTGTCTCTTCCTTCCCACTACACATTCACATTCACATTCACATGCAGTCCTATGTACTGCTTTAGACTTTACATAAACCTTTTTGGGGACATTCCCAAAAGAACATATGATACTATTCTCTTTAATGCTGTCAGATAGGAAAAAAAAAAAACAGAACACATTCTACTCAGCTTTTTCATGTGTAAGAGAAAAATGACTTCCCATGTGCAAAATTTCTTAACTCCAATACTCAGGCTGTCTCACAACTATTAATATGGAGATTTCTGAAAATGATGATATGTATACTCATATGCGACAAAAGTCTTCATACCTGATTAAAAGCAAGATGAATTTACTAAGTTAATTTTTCCATGCCCTTAGAATAAATGATGTACCCTGAGCATTCACTAAACACATGACAAGCCTTTTCTAATATTTTGTTCCAAAGAAATATGTGATCAAAGATCCAATAAGAACTCATTTATCCACTTGGTAATTATTAAGTAATGTGTTTCTTTCTATCTCAGAGAGAAAAATCCCAGATGAAGATTTCATCATTTTAATTGATGGATTAAATGAAGCAGAATTTCACAAACCGGATTATGGGGATACAGTTGTATCGTTTCTGAGTAAAATGATCGGAAAGTTTCCTTCTTGGCTTAAACTAATTGTAACAGTTAGGACCAGTTTACAGGTATGTGTTTGTTTGCTTTTAAACCATAAATGATTCCTCTTGGAAGGAGCTTAAACTGAAAAAGTTCTAGGTCCTAGTTCTGTAAACTTCTACTATGTCCTAGAGCGTTATGAAGAATAATTCCCGAAGAATTAATCTAATATTTTGAGAGATAGAATCTAGAAAGAACATTCTTTGTACATGACTCTCAGATTCCCATTCCTATTGCTCTGGATGAGGTTTAATAAAATGTTCCTCAAAATAGCATGAAAAGAAAGTCCATTTTTCTAGACTGTTCTGAGGACAGCAGTGTAAAGATTATCTCTGACACTTTGACTTTCGTTTAACATTTTTTAATCATTTAATGCTATGCAAAATTCAGTTCAATCTACACCCTAGAATCAGATTTTCTGGTTCCTCCGTCTGCTTCTGCTTAAACAACTCTTCTATAGCATGAATATGGACTTTCTTCTATATCTGCCCTCTTTTAACAAAAATTGGCAATATTAGGGCTTTAGATTAAATGTACTACAACTGAGAGATAAGGTTTTTGTTGTTGTTGTTGTTTTTTCTAATTACTTTCCCTTCTCACTCACTGGTCACTTAATGGCCTGGAAGAAGGACCAGGAATATGAGACTGAGCCTGTAAAAATATATGGACTAAAGATAAATGACTCTGCTTTCCCCAGCCTTCTCATTGTAGCTGAGTTGGTGTCCCATTCTTTACATATTCACACTTGGTTTGGAACAATGTTTCTCATTCTTTTTATAAAAATTATTTCCTCCTCTGATGAATATTAAAATCTCAAACATTATACGCTCGTCTCACTATTTGGATGCAGCCCCCTTGTCATAAGTGCTAATGTACAGAAAATAGTCTATACATTTAAGTCCCTCCTTTCCCCCTCTGCCAGGCACTTAGCATTATTTCTATATATTGACCAATTAGCATTACTGTCTTCCATGATGAGAAACTATATTTCTAATCCTGGCCACCAACTTACAGATGTTTATTATTAATCTCAAAGTAGTTTGAGCTAAAGGATATGGATAAATCAATATAAATCCATCTTTACAACTAAAAGTTATATAACCTATCATTATTAGTAGGTTAATTGTTAAAAATGAAAGATGAATGAAAGAAATCTCCAGGAATGTAATCTCTGACTGTTTTACCAAATGGATGCTTCGGAGATGTTATCCTCATACATATTCTTACATAATATCATGTGCAGTCTCAAAAGAAATTGTAAATGTTTCCGGATAGAGTAGGTGACTTTAATTTTTCAGCTGTGCCAACAGAAAAAGTACTTCAACTAAGAATTTTTAAAAATTATTTCATTTCTGACAGTGAAAGAATTTATAGGTTTTAGAAAATGAACCTTCATTTATATTTGATCATCATTATTTCCACAAACATTTCTTAAGTACTTAAGAGTATTTCAGGGACTGTTCTAGGGGCTGGAGATTCAAAATGAACAAGACAGGCAATATTCCCATCCTCCTAAAGCTTATATTTTAGTAAGGAACACAAAAAACAAATGAGCAAAAAGTTAAACATATACTAAAATTACAGGTAGTGTTAAGTGCTATGAAGAAAACAAAATAGGGTGGAGGGATAACTGGATAGTAGTTGTTTCAGATAGTATACGTAGGAAAGGCCTCTCGTTTAAAAGTGATGAGATCTGATCTTTTTTAAAGATTTCTGTCAGCTGGCCGTCTACATAATAAAATGTAAGGGATAAAGAGTCGAAGCAGAAGTATAGTTGAAAGGTAATGGTGGCTTAGACTAGAGTGATAATGATGGGGACCACGTGAAATGGTCATATTTTGATGGACTGTATTTTGAAGGAGAGTCAAAGGACTTGATGATGGGCTGAATATGAGTGTCAGCAAGAGAGAAGACTCAAGAATGAATCCTGGGTATGTTGTGAGCAAATGGGTGAATGATGATTTGAGGACAATAGAAAGATCACAGATATCTTCTAGAATTTGGTGGTAGAGTCAGTGGTAATGCCGTTCATTGACATGGGGTGAGTTTGGTGGTGGGGGACAAAATTAAGTACTGATTTGGTCACATTGTCTATGAAATATCCAAATGTAAATGTTGAGTAGACAGATATAAGATGGGACTCAGGGGAGATGACTAAGCTAGAAACATAAAGTTAGGCATGAGCCACATACACATAATATTTAGCACCATGGGACCAAAGAATCTATTGATGGGAGTGACAATGGCTAGAGAAGAGGAAAGAACAGAGCCCAGAGCCCTGGGTGAGCTGGGAAATAAAAATGAGCCAGCAAAAGAGGGAAGGTTAAAAGTGGCCAGTGTGCTAAGAGAGAAAAGAGGGGAACGTTCTCAGGGAGCAAGCTGCAGAAAGTGACTCCAAAAAAAGTGCATTGAGGCGAGATCCATTGTGTCAAACATTGCTGAGAGGTTGAGGAAGATGAGAACTGGAACTTTATTATTGGATTTGGCAAAGTGAAAGTTACTGATGCCCTTGACAAGAACCACTTCAGTGAGGTGGTAGGGGTGCAGCCTGATTGGAACAAATGGAGGAGAGAATGAGAAGGAAAGAATTATAAATAGCGAATAGAGAAAACTTCTGTGAAAAATGGGAACAGAGATACAGGGTAGTAGCTGGAAGGAAGAATATGGAGTTTATGTCTGTGTGACCCAGCTGAGAAGAAACAGATGCAGGAGAGGGAATGGGTACTCACAGGAGCAAAGTCCATGAGTGGGTAAGAAAGGACGGAATCCAATGCATAGGAGTAGCCACAAAGCCATATCACCTTCCCCCGATAGAATTTCCAACAGATTACTAAGGTGCCAAGCTTCCTACTGTTAGAAGTGTACCTTTCAGCTAAGGTATCTCCAGAAGGCCCGCATTTAAATGTAGTCATTTTATACCTCTGTGTTGTGTGGGAAATTTTTTTTTAAATAGTCATTTTATTAGGAGAGTTAGAAAGCCAACTTTTTCTAAGCCATTCTTTGAATCTTTATACATTTCTCTTACTGACTTGTACTTGGCATTATGCCCTGGTTTACACTGAGAAAAATTACAGCAAAAGAGTTATACAGCACTCCATTTTCTGTTTATTTCAGGAGTGTTGTTTAGAATAACGATCATGAAATCACTCCAAAAGCACCCTTTACAAAGACCCATTTAAAAATATATCTTAAGTCTCAATGTTAGGAGAAGTTGTGTCCCTTCTATGCAACTAATCTGTTTTACTTTTTGGATACCAATACGTGATCAAGTTTCCCTGTTTGGCCACTTCGAAGTTCAGAATAAATTTGTGAACCTCATAGTTTATCACAAGAGTTAGGGGAAACTGAAGGTCTTTCTGTCTCTTTCTCTCTCTCCATCTGTTTTAGGAAATTACCAAGCTGCTGCCTTTCCATAGGATTTTTTTGGATCGACTAGAAGAGAATGAAGCCATAGACCAGGACCTGCAGGCTTACATCCTGCACCGGATACACAGCAGCTCAGAGATCCAGAATAACATTTCACTTAATGGCAAAATGGACAATACTACATTTGGCAAACTCAGTTCTCATCTCAAGACCCTCAGTCAAGGGTCCTATCTATATCTGAAACTTACATTTGACCTCATAGAGAAAGGCTATCTAGTGTTAAAGAGCTCTAGCTACAAAGTAGTTCCTGTTTCGCTCTCAGAGGTTTATTTACTCCAGTGCAATATGAAGTTCCCAACCCAGTCTTCCTTTGACCGGGTGATGCCTCTCCTGAATGTGGCAGTGGCCTCTCTCCACCCACTGACTGATGAGCATATCTTCCAGGCCATCAATGCTGGGAGCATTGAAGGCACACTAGAATGGGAGGATTTTCAGCAGAGAATGGAGAACCTCTCCATGTTCCTAATCAAGCGCAGAGACATGACTCGTATGTTTGTACATCCTTCTTTTCGAGAATGGCTTATCTGGAGAGAAGAAGGAGAGAAAACCAAATTTCTCTGTGATCCCAGGTAAGACATAGATCTGTGATAAGCAATTCTGAGTCTGTTTTCTGTTCATTGCATGGAGTGTGAGTATTGAAAGTAGAAGTGTTCTTCATTGAACATTTCACATAGAAGAGACGTCATCTGTGTTTCTTCTCAAGGCAAGGCTATAATGACGTTAACTAATTTATTGTTTTACAATGTTATTTCCTTAAGACTCAACATCTGCATAGATATTTAGAATGCTACCCTACATTCCTGTGTTTTTCTGAATAATTTTCACTGACCCCACAGGGTTCACAGGCTATAATTAAGTTAACCATTTAATGGACTTCCTCAGTATTATTATTCTGATATGAAGAAAGAATTGATATATTGTAAATCTCTTTGATTTAGAGCAGAATCATTTCAAAATTTTTATCGCCCTTTTAAAAAACCTTGTCATTATTAAAGTTTCCAATGACTAAATCCATTAAAGTCCAGCCAATGCTAAGCTTTATACTAGAAAATAGAATCTTAAACCTCCTAGCTGAAAAAGATTTGAAGAGATCGACTGGTCTATCCATGCTGTCTTTAGATACATAAGGTGTCATTATCTCCATTTTGCTATAAAGGCCTTAGGATGCTGGATCAACTTGCACAAAGTCATAAAGTTAATACATGGGAGAAGGGAGGGGCATGCACCAGAATACGGATGGCAAGTGCATGATATATCCCACCACTCCCCACCCCACACGCACAGCAGGGTCACTGATTTACCCCAGCACTCTTTCCCAATGAGCTTGAACCTGACTTGAGAATCTTTCTCAACTCAAACCAGACTAGATATGAAACTGTTTCCCTTTTTATTGCATGAAACCTAGATCTCTGGCATCCTGGCGGGGGTGTGCTTTTACTCCGTCATACAAACATTTTTAAAGAAGTATTCCTTTAATAAAGTTGGTGTTTTCAAAAGCCGGGTATATTACTGACTTCATGGAAGCAAAGAAGACACCAACAACATAGCTGGCAAATGCAGAGCTTATTTTGGCTCAAAAAGAAGAGGCCAGATTTGACTATGCCTCACATGTGACTCATCAGAAAGAATAAAACTCTGTGTTCATGCTGGGGTTTTATTGCCCTTCACTCTGTCCTTCACCAGGACTTATTAGAGACAACTGTACTGTGGGCATGCTGCTCAGCCTACTCCATGCTGATTCATCAGAAAATTAGTTCCAGATTATGATGAAAATATTAAGCCAGGCAATAGACTTTGTAGCATTTTCCCTGAGAGGGAAGCTTTTTTAAAGAAACATGCTGTAGTGGAAAGAACATAAACTCTCGAGTCAAATTACCTGCATATAAATCCTGCCTCTTCTAGGAACTTTGACCTTTGGGAAAAGTTACATAGTGTTTCTAAGACTTAGTTTTCTTATCTACATAAGAGCAATAATAATGCCTTTTTTCTAGAGTTGTTGAGAAGTTAAATGAGGTCATATAGTATGATGCCTAGAATAGTACAGAGTAAAAGAAACACTCGGGGTGTGTTCTTTTTCCTCCCCTCACCCTGTAGTAATAGACCCTTCTGGTGTATCTTAGTTAAATCCTGTGGCTAATTGGATAGCGACAGCCATCTTCTGCTGTTATCATTTTGAAGCACAAGATTTTAAAAAGAAACAATAAAAACAATCTGAGTCCTTTCTGTGAATTGTATGATGTTCCCAAAAGGATTTTACTATAAATCCTACTAGAGCTGTTGTCAATATTTAATACATAGAACTGGCAACTACGTATATAGGAAAAAGAAACTAATGTAGAATTGCATAATAAACGCTTTGAGATCAGTTCCCAGAGAAACTTTTCTAGCTGATCTGGGACCTTAGATCCTGGGACATCTCAGACGATTGAAAGCTGAGGTCCAAGGCAACCAGACTACCACTGAATTAATAGTATCCTTACAACAGATGAAATCCTCAGGGGCTCTCAAAGGAGAAAATATGGCTTTTATACAGCCATATCATGACTATACAGGCTTTGCCTTCTCAACATTGCCTATTAACTAGGAGTTTTGCAGCAACCGACTGATGCACTGGGACAAGAAGAGCAGGTACTTCCAACTTCAAATCCTGTGTAATCCGTTCCCTGGTGATTGAATAACATGGCTGCTGAGAAATCATCTTATTTCACTTAATGGCAGAGAGTAAAATTGTAAACAGGACCAGGAGTTATCAAAAAAAGCTTTCTTAGATTTCATTTCAGTTGGAACTCAGCCCCCTCCCCAGCAATGGCTGGCACCAACCTTGTTACTAAAGTACTAAAGTATTGATTGCAGTGCTTAGGGCTCCCTAGGTCAATGAGATGGAAATTCACTAAGAATTTAATACTATTGGCAAAGCCCAAGCTGGTCTTTCAAAGCAGGTGGCTGTACTTGTTTTCCATTTCAGGCAGGTCTGATTAGCAGGACTCTCTCCAGGCACAGTTGTCTTCGTGGCCTTCAGCCTCCACTTCTTGCACATTGTTTCTCCTTCTGTTCTCCACTTTCTCTCCAACTTCTCTCTAAAGCATCTTCCAGTAGATCAAAGAAGACCAATTTAGTGCCTCTGAAATCACACCAGGTAAGCCAGTGCCTGACATGTATATCTGTGGTGTAAGGAGAGCTTCCAGAGGCAACACAACATTCTTATCCTTTCTAGTCCATTTTCCTGGGCTTTCAGCACTCAGTTGTTCACCCTGAACTTGTTGACCTATTAGGAAGTTAGACATAGATGCAAATATTCTACTGATACCAAAAAGTAGTTGATCTTCTCCAGAAATAGGCTAACCAAGGAGGTTGCTTCTGCCTGAGCTGAAAAGAGTCAGTAATCTGAGAATGGTGCTGGAAGCAGGAAATAGCAGAGCCAGAGGTTAATGCTACAGCTGAGATTGAGTTTTTATTGTTTTGAATACCAGACTGCTTATTGTCTCAGAATCTGGGCAAGGACTTGACCTACCAGAGAGAGTGACCTAATGTTACATAGATGTATCATTGTCTCATTGTCATACAAATAAATGAGTAACAAGGTGAGTAAAGTGAGAAAGAGAGTACGTGTGTGTGTGTGTGTGTGTGTGTGTGTGTGTGTGTGTGTGTGTGTATGTGTGCGTGTATCAAACTGTAAGCAGAGTGTCACTGAAGAATCTTTTAGATTTGCAGTTTAGGTAAAATATGCCCCTTGAAGCAATTACAAACCTTAGACCATACCACCTCATTCTGCTCTCTGTTTCCCACTGTTCATCACTGTCAGCCTTCTGACATACCCTGAACTTAAGCTGTCCTATGTTTTATTCCCTTGGGCACTGAGATATCAGATTAACTCACTAATTTAATAAGCGAATTCCGGCTATTATGCTAATAGTAGAGAGATGGAAAACCTATTTGAGGCAACTTGTGCATTTAAAATAAGACGTTTGAGAGAAGTAGTCATCAGCCTTTGTTAGGCAACCTTTTAGTGACTTTCATAGTAGAAATTTAAGGCTGATAGAGTAGACAGTCGGAGCTACCAGCCTTGCGGTGCTGTCCAGTTACTGCTTAATATTTCTATATCGCTTTAGGCTCACCCTGAATAAATCTCCACTCTGTTCTGTTTCTATTCCTCATTATCTCAATTTTCATGGTATCTAGCTTTCCCTTCCATAGGAACGGCTCTCAGATTAATGTTTGTGTGTGTGTGTGTGTGTGTGTGTGTGTGTGTAAGATTTTGACGGAGATTAAAAGACTCTACTGCATTATGTGTGTATTTTTGTGGGGTTTGTTTTATTTTTTTGAGACAGTATCTCACTCTGTCACTCAGGCTGGAGTGCAGTGGCACAGTCACGGCTCACTGAAGTCTCAACCTCCTGGGCTCTGGCAATCCTCCTACCTTAGCTTGCTGTGTAACTGTGACCACAGGCACATGCCACCATGCCTAATTTTTTTTGTTTGTAGAGACAGGGTCTTACTGTGTTTCCCAGGCTGGTCTCAAACTCAGGTTCAAGCCATCCACCCACCTTGTCCTCCCAAAGTGCTGGGATTACAGGGATGAGCCACTGCACCAGCATTTTTTTTTTTTTCCCGAGACAGAGTGTTGCCCCGTCACCCAGGCTGGAGTGCAATGATGCGATTTCAGATCACTGCAACCTCTGCCTCCTGGGTTCAAGCCATTCTCCTGCCTCAGCCTCCCGAGTAGCTGGGACATTACAGGTGCCTGCTACCTCACCTGGCTAACTTTTTCGTATTTTTAGTAGAGATGGAGTTTCACCAATTTGGCCAGGCTGGTCTCGTACTCCTGACCTCAGGTGATCTGCCCACCTCAGCCTCCCAAAGTGCTGGGATACAGGCATAAGCCACCGTGCCCAGCCTAGCCAGCCTTATTTTTAAATGTTTGAATAAAATGCAAGAAGCTTGTTGTGAATTTCATGTAATGAATATTGAGTTGATACAACCTAATGAGATTGTGATGTGGGAGCCTAAGGTTGTGATGTGGGAGCCTAATTTAGTTTGATCTGATTCCTCAAATTAAAGAGAGCAAATCCTGTGATGAATGGAAAGGGAAAAGGCGACACAAATCCTATGGGATAGTTGAGTACTTACTTGATTCTTTATGACCAGAATTGATTGCTTATTGTAAGTGGTTTGTTGAGGCTTTTCCTAATTTATTTGACCATATTAGTAAGTGAATTACACATTGGAGACCTGATGCTCCAGAATCCATTGCCACAAAGCAGGGTGTCAGAGAACAAGCAGTTTGTCTAAGGAAAAAAAGAGGGTGTCCTCCCCAAAATGAAAAATAACTGTGCCAGAGGTCTGTATAACAGGGCTTCTTATAGAATAGATGGGGTTGGAATGACTACAAAATAAATGGTGAGTTGAAGTTTGTGTTGATTTTGTTTTTTAAATCTAAATATGAGCCTCCAGGCAAGATGACAATTAACCTTACCCTCACTGAAGCACAAACTCGAGGTCACCGCTCCTGATAACCATTGCAGGCTCCCAGAGCAGACCCTTAAACTGGAGGATAGGTTCTGCTTTCTCAAAGCATTAGGAGAGAATTCAGCAAAATGATGAAGCATGGGAAGGAAAAAGGGCCTCTTAGAACTAAATCAACCCTGAGGAGGCTTGGAAGAGTTAAAGCAGAGAGAAGAGAATGTACCAGACATCTTTTATTCACACTTTCAATTTTTTTAATTTTTAATTTTTGTGAGTACATGGTATATATATATATGTGTGTATATATATGTGTGTATATATACACACATATATATGTGTATATGTGTATATGTGTATATATATAGTGTATATATATATACACATAGTTACATGAGATATTTTGATAATAGGCATGCAGTGTGTAATAATCACATCGGGGTAAAATTATCCATCACCTCAAGCAGTTATCCTTTGTGTTTCACACAATCCAATTATACTCTTTTAGTTATTTTTAAACGTTTGATTAAATTATTTTTTACTATAGTCACCTTGCTGTGCCAGCAAATTCTAGGTCTTATTTATTCTTTCTATGTTTTGTACCCATTAGCCATGCCCCTGCTTTCCACCAATCCCTCCCCAGCCCTGACTACCCTTCCTAGCTGGTAACCATCCCCTACTCTATCTCCATGAGTTCAATTATTTTAATTTTTAGCTCTGACAGATAAGTGAGAACATGCAATGTTTGTCTTTCAGTGCCTGGCTTATTTCACTTAACGTAACGACCTCCAGTTCCATCCATGTTGTTGTGAATGACAGGGCCTCATTCTTTTTTATGGCTGAATAATTCTCCATTGTGTATATGCAGCACATTTTGTTTATCCATTTGTCTGTCGGTGGACACTTAAGTTACTTCCAAATCTTGGCTATTGTGAGTAGTGCTGTAACAAACATGGAACTGCAGATATCTCTTCAATATGCTGATTTTCTTTTTTTTGGGGTATATACATAGGACCAGGATTGCTGTCATATGGTAGTGTCACAGGATCTTTGGGGTGTTGCTTTGCCAGCCAGAAACCTCTGTGGCTGGCAGAGCTTTCTGCCTGAGTATTGCTCACACCCTTTGGGATCGTTCTGCCTACTCGGCTCAGCAGGCTGCACTCAGCTCGTGCTACTGGCCCAGATCCCACACCTCCCAAGGGTGAGCCAGGCACAGAGCAGTGAGCAGTGTGTGGACAAGAGAGCATGGGGTCCGGCCACTGCACAACCAGGCACGCTAGCTGCTGCAGCAGGGCAGGCAACTCCAGGCACCAGCACAGGTGCCAGCTGCATGTGAGGCTACGGTTGTACCAAACATATTGCACGCGGCTTCGACTGCAAGCAACCACATCTGGACAAGGGGAATGCGGTGGCGCCTGGAAGCTTGGAGATGCCGGGAACCACCGAGGCCAAAGAGGCTGTCACAGCCATGGCTCAGAGAGTCCCTAGGTCTGGGCTCCTCAAAGAACTGCAGCTCCTCTCTCCTTCTCATCATCCACAACGTGGCGAGCAGTGGGGCATGTTTCAGCCCTGTTTGTGTTTCAGCTCTTTCAGTCCCGCCATTCAGCAGGTCCTGAGGTCTTGTCCTGCATCCAGGAAGAATGATGTTCATGGACAACTGGAGAGTGAGCAATGCAGAGAGGAGCTTCATTGAGCAACAGAACAGCTCTCAAGAGATCCAAAGTGGGAAGCTCCTTTCCACAAGCAGGTCATCCCTGCAAGTATCCAGTTCTCACCAGAGAGGAGACCCGGATTGAGTAGCTCCTATGCACAGGCAGGTTGTGCCGACAAGTGTACAACCCTCAGCAGAGAGGAGACCTGGAATGGGTAGCTCCTATCTACAGGCAGTTTGTCCCATCAAGTGTGCAGCCCTCAGCGGAGAGGAGACCCAGAGTGGATAGCTCCTATGTGCAGGCAGGATGTCCTGACAAGTGTGCAACCCTCAGCAGAGAGGAGACCTGGAATGGGTAGCTCCTATCTACAGGCAGGTGTCCCATCGAGTGTTCAGCCCTCAGGGGAGAGGAGACATGGAATGGGTAGCTCCTGTCTGCAGGCAAGTTGTCTCATCTCCGTGAGTTTGGCTGAGTCCAGGGTTTTTATGGGCTTCAGAAGGGAGGACGTGCATGCTAACTGGTTCATGGGCAGGCCTGGAAAAAGCACCATAAGTTCTCACTCAGGGCCACGGACTCCACCCAGAACTGACAGCCCAGCCCCCATGCTTCAAGCCATTTCTGGCCTGAAAGTGGGGCTTCACTGGGGACCCACCCCTTTCCATCCAGGAGCCTGTCTGCCTCCTGCCACCATCAGTCACGTCATCCATGGCACCCAGGCTGTTCATGCCAAAAGGCACCTGCAGGCCTGCACCGAGCCACCCTCAGCCTACCCTCAGCCTCTCTCCCATGCTCATCAGCGCCCAAAGTCCAGAGGGGACTGAGGCAGCATGGGGCTGGCGTGTCAACACTGCCCTGAACACACATACACCTGGCTGGTTCACAACAGTGCCCAGCTTCAGCCTCAGCTTTGCTCCGAAATCAGAGTGGGCACTGGGAGCAGGGAGAGGCCAAGTAGAGCTGGCACTTCTGAGCCTGCGGGGGTAGGGGGGGTCTTCCCGGGCCCCCAAGAGCACATGGATGCCCAGGTCTGCAGCCATGGCTGGGCAGGGCTCCCACCCTGACAACTCAGGAGGGGGCAGGGCTCCCACCTGTTTACAGTTCACCCTAGACTCTATTTATAGTTTTTTTTTAGGAACCTCCAAACTGTTCTCCATATTGATTGCACTAATTTACATTCCCACCACCAGCATACAAGTGTTCCCTTTTCTCCACATCCTTCTCAGCATTTGTTATTGCCTGTCTTTTGGATAAAAGCCATTTTAACTGGGATGAGATGATATCTCATGGTAGTTTTCATTTGAATTTCTCTGATGACCAGTGATCATATACCTGTTTGTCATTTGTGTGTCTTCTTTTGAGAAATGTCTATTCAGATCTTTTGCCCATTTTTAAATCATATTATTAGATTTTTCCTATAGAGTTGTTTGAGCTCTTTTATATATTCTGGTTATTAATCCCTTGTCAGATGGGTAGTTTGCAAGTATTTTCTTCCATTCTATGGGTTGTCTCTTCACTTTATTTCCTTCCTTTGCTGTGCAGAAGCTTTGTAACTTGATGAGGTCCCATTTGTCCATTTTTGCTTTGCTTGTCTATGCCTTTGGGGTATTGCTCAAGAAGTCTTTGCCCAGACCGATGTCTTGAAAAGTTTCCCTAATATTTTCTTTTAATAGTTTCATAGTTTCCAGTTTTAGATTTAAGTTTCCAATCCATTTTGATTTGATTTTTGTATATGGCAAGAGATAGGGATCTAGTTTCATTCTTCTGCCTACGGATATCCAGTTTTCCCAGCACCATTTATTGAAGAGACTGTCCTTTCCCCAAAGTATGTTCTTGGAACCTTTTTTAAAAATGAGTTCACTGTAGATGTATGAATTTATTTCTAGGCTCTCTATTCTGTTCCGCTGGTCTACATGTCTGTTTTTATAGCAGTACCATGCCGTTTGGGTCTATAGTATAATTTAAAGTCAGGCAATATGATTCCTTCAGTTTTGTTCTTGCTTAGGATAGCTCTGGGTCTTTCACTAACACTTGACTATTAGTAGATGAGCTTACCTCCCTCGGACTATTAGTGCTTCATCTCTTTTCAGAGTCTAGACATTCTTCACTTCTAATTCTTCTCTATCGTCCACTGAGTGGTAATCAGTCTTCTGATATCATAGTTTAGTTGTGTGATTTCCAAGAAGATATTTCATTGACCTGTAATATTATTGGGGATTTATCTAATTTGCCAATGAATATTTTTTCCTATTATCCACTTTCTAACCCCCTATTGGCATCAAGAGTAAATCTGAGACTCATATCTGAAGTAGTGACCCAATGTCATGGTTTTGTGATATGACAAACGGGAGGAATTACATGAAATCTAATATATATTTTGAAATATGTTCAATTTGCCAACACATTGAATGTCTTTTAGCTTTACAAGTTTGTTTTGTCTCGGCATAAATCATGGGATCGACATCTATTAGTCAAATAGGCAAATGTTCCCATCTTTCACCCTGTCAGACCATTAGAAGACAGGCCACAGCAACGTTTTTTTTTTTCGTTTTCCAAATCCAAAATGAAATTTGGAAAAAGCTGCTAACTAGAATTCTTCTCCAAACCCAGTTAAAACCGAGAACTACTTATTCTGTCATAAAAACTTATGAGAGATTTCCTAAGTCTATATACATACAGAGATATAGTTCTGCTTATGGTAGGTTGGAAAGAGTGCATCGTTTTATGACTGGGCAAGAATATACTTGATCTTAGCCAAAAGGCCCAGGAGTGATGACTTGGCAAGAATAAATGCTTAGCATTTACTTATTCATGAAGCATTTACAGGCCAGGCAAGGTAGCTCATGCCCGTAATCCCAGTACTTTGGAAAGCCAAGGTAGGAGAATCACTTGAGGCCAGGAGTTCAAGGTTACAGTGAGGTATGTCATGCCACTGCACCCTAGCCTGGGTGACAGAGTGAGACCCTGACTCTTAAAAAAAAAAAAAATACAGAACAGCCAACTAAGGAAAACACAGAGGAGACTTATATCTATATTGTTTGTAAAAGGTAATACTGCTTTATGTGTTTAAAAATACATATAGAGCTTTTTTAAGGTGGATATGTTCAGTATAGTGAATACTGGTTACAGCAACTTAATCTAAAATGAGGTGGACGTAGGGCAGGCGATTAAGGGAAATTTCTTGTACTGAAAGTAGCACAGGAATTAGAGGCTAATTATCCTATTAATGAGTCTCTGAAGCAATACTGGCTGGATCAAAAGATAAGAACCCCACAAGTTTTCCTAGGTTGTCAAACCAAGGTTCATGGCACAGCAGTCAGGAGGAGCTATTGCCAGTGTAGTGGAACATGACAGCATATTCTCTTTTCTGCGAGTAAAGCAATTCACTCGGCCATCTCTAGAGACTTTCAAAAGCAGGTAGATCTCCACATTTAGTAAAATCAACACTAATAGCGTTCCATCCTCTCAACCATAAGAAGCCACAGCTGTGAGACATGAATTTACTGTAGCCGTCCACATATCCAGTTGGTTCTGCCACCCAAATTTTACTTGCAAGTATGTGTTTGTTTCCATCTCTAATGATCATAATGACCACATCTGGGATCTCACATGGATTACCTTCACCTCTTAATTGATCTCCCTTCTTGCCCTCTTCGAGTCCATTCTCCACCAGCAGCCAGAGCAATCTTATAAAAACACAAATCAGACTATGTAACCTTTTCCTGAAAATCCTCCAGTGGCTTTCTATGATTAGAGTAAAATCAAAGCCAGATTGTTCAAAGCCCTGAATTTATAGATATAGCTTCTGCCTCCCTCCCTGAATTAAGTTCATTCTCCCTCTTATTCACAATTTTCTGCCAGTTTCTAGAACTTGCACTTTCCCACCTCTGGGCCTTTGCACTTAACAGTCGCCTCCATCTGGAGCTCACTTTCCCAGGCATCTCATCACATAGAAAGATCTCTCACTCCTCCTTCAGATCTCAGCTTAAATGCCACCTCACTCGTTTTTGTCCACTTTTCTGTCTAAAATGAACTCAATGAGGACAAGAACCTTCTCTGTATTGCTCACTGTGTCTTCGTAATGATTAGTAGAGTGCCTGGAACACAGTAAGCACACAGTAAATTTTTTTTTTATGACGAACTAATGAGCCAACAAAGGAATGATAAGTGGTACTAATTTTAAGCTGGCAACTTAAAATATTTGAGAAACTCTTCCCACAACTCAACAGATAGTATCTTTTGTTCACTTTGTTACCTCCTACCATGCCTTGGGAGTTAAGTGAAGACACGCATTTCAGCAAGTATTCAGTGAATATTTATTAAGTAATATATTTAAGGCTCTGTTTTAAGCACTGCTGGGAATGCAAATACAAGTAAGATCTGTCTACCAAGACTTACAGGTTAGTGTTTTTAACAGACACATTTATAACTAGCTATAATTCAAGGCAGAGTGCTTTGCTAGAGGTATAAACAAAGAGCTGAGGGGCATGGAGGAGGAAGAGAGAAGTGATCAATTTTCCTATGACTACCGTTGGTGTTTCAAACTGTGACATTTCAGTGGAGTCATAGCTCTTCTGCCTCATGAAGCCCTGCCAGCTAACTAAAGACTTCTTGTTGGAACAGAGAAAAGATGACCGTTTTCCTAGAGCTAGAGATGCATTAACAGAACAGAAAGGCAGTAGGAAGATGTGAGGCAAAGTGGGAGAAAGCAGCAAATTCCTATTCAGATTCTGTATTTACAAGGAAATAATGCTTTTCCACTCATTTCTACAAAGGTACCTTTTGGTCATACTTATAATTTACTTTCATGAGGGTCATACATTTCCATATTGACTATAAAACAGTAGCACAAGGGAACCAGAAATATATTTTGAATTCAGCTTCCATGAGAAAGCCATAAAAAAAATAGGCCAAAGCAGTTACTGACTGATAAGTGAAAAATGGAAGAAATAATTTTCGCCAAGAAGTATGGGTATCATTTGCTGAGAATAGATAGCAACAAGCAGACTATAAGACAGCAACAACTGAAGTTTAACTGTTCGCAGAATTTTTAAGAAGAGAAGTGGAAAAGATCAGGATTGTTAACCTATTCTTAATACTTGAGTCATATGCACACTCATTTTACAGTCTAACAGCGACAGCAGATACCTGCAAATTCAAAGTCAAATTGAGTACTGAATTGGAAAGTGAATCTGGAAGTCCTTGCATTGCTCTTCCTTGTACCCACCTGCTTGGTTTTATTCATTCATGAAACATGAAGCACTTAGTGAGCTTCTTCTCCTCTACACCAAGGACTGTGCTAACCACTAGAGAAACTTAGGTGGCTTAAGACACCCCTGACACTAAAGCCATTATACTCTAAAGCAAGCTTGTCCAACCCACGGCCCATGGGCCACATGTGTCCCCAGGAGGCTTTGAATGTGGCCCAACACAAATTCGTACACTTTCTCAAAACATGATGAGATTTTTTTGCAATTTTTTTAGCTCATCTGGTATCTGTAGTGTTAGTATATTTTATGTGTGGCTCAAAACAATTATTCTTCTTCCAGTGTGGCCCCAGGAAGCCAAAAGATTGGTCATCCCTGCTCTAAAGGGAAGTCAGACACAGCAACCAACAATAGTGCCATACTACAAAGTATTGTAGGAACCTAGACAAAGAAGAAATACTTTTCAGAAGACGTAACATTAAAGTTCAGCCTTGAAGTATGGGTTGAATTCCGTTAAGCAGCAAGGGAATGCAGGAGCACTGTAGGCAGAAAGGAAAAGGTAATGGCAGTAACAGAAACAAGGAGGAGTGAGAACATATGAAATGCCTTTGGGGAACTGTGAGCAGCTATGATAAGAGAATAAGATGCATGATCAGGAGAGGATGATAGGAGGTGTCACTGGGAAAACCTTAAATGCCATATTTAAGACTTTATAATTCTGTAGATAATGGGGAGCCTCTGTAGCCTTTTGAGGAGGAAGAAACAAAGATCTGATAACTCTGGTGATGTGAAAGATAGCTCTGACAAGTGATGTATGGTAGATGAGTCGAAATGAAGGGAAGAGACTGCAAGTTGGGCTACTAATTAAGAGGTTTATAGCAATAGTCTAGGTGAGGAGTGGTAAGACCTATAACAGGAGAATAGAGAGCAGGGTGTATGTGGGAGAGATATTTTGGTGATACTCAAAAGCACTTGGTCTTTTTTATATGGTATGTGAAAGGTAAGGACAGAGGGATCAAAAGTGACGAGATTTATCTTGAATGATGGGTAATAGTGATGCTACTAACCAATATAGAACTTTCTGAATGGAGGAGGGGCTCTAACATGAGCAAAGGCAGGAGGAAGAACAGGCTTATGGGGAGAAAGTGAGTCCTATTTTGGACATGTTCATAATGAATTGCCTCTGAGGAAAGATGCACAGAATATATTTAGGAATCTGCCTTTAGAAAACAGACAAAGAGAAGGCT
Organism: Hylobates moloch; assembly: GCF_009828535.3. Classification (NCBI taxonomy): domain Eukaryota; kingdom Metazoa; phylum Chordata; class Mammalia; order Primates; family Hylobatidae; genus Hylobates; species Hylobates moloch. Next base: position 48,761,753 of record NW_026652294.1, on the reverse strand, counting down.
CAAGGCATGCAGCTATAAATTTGTGCATTACCAGCAAATAACTGACAGCAGAAGCCATAGTACTAAACAAGATCACCCAAGAATACAAAGTAGGAAGTTTAGAAGTATGAAACAGAATAGTTATATTTAAATGCTAAAAGAAGATGATGATCCAAATAGTAATTTAGAGGGGAATTAGAAAGAGAAACAAGAGGAAGTAAGGTCATAGAAGTCAAAGGAGAAGGCAGTTTCAAGGAGGGGATGCTCACCAGTACCTTTTACTGCAATAAGGCAAAGCATAAGAGGCCATATATGGCTTTTGCTAGAATACTTTGCATAGAATGGTTGGTAGCAGAAGTCCAGTTCCCGTAAGTTAAAAAGTACATGTGAAATGAAAAAGTAGAGACCACTACCATAGACTCAACTTCCCAAAATTTTAGCACTGAAAGAAGGGAAAAGTTTGACCATGTTGGTTGACATTGGGAAATGGGAAGATAAAAAGTAAGAGACTAAACATAGAAGAGAGGCAAAGAATGATGAGTTCTAGAAACCTGGCTATCAAAAGGGCAACTTAAAGTCCTTTTTGAAAAAACCTTTTTGAATTTTTGGAAACCCATATCTTTTTAGTTGCCACACACATTCCTACTGAGGCTCAGGAGCTACAGAACATTAAGAACCTGGCTAGAAGATGCCTTTGTCCAACTGACAGAAAGGGAAATGGAGGCATGGGGATCCTTGCCTGAAGGACTAAATTCCCCATGTCCTAAACAATGATTAGCTGATGGTATCATCTGAATTTCTCAGAGGAATTAATCTTACTGAAAATAGCACTTTATCAGTTCATCCTACAAGTTACTTTTTTGCAAACACAAAGATCCCTAGTAACACAAGAGAAACATCCATTTAAAGGAACTTCCCTCTTTCACCTTTCCCTCTTCATGGTGGGCTCTGGTAGGGAATCTATCGATGATACCATAGTTTGAATACTTTCAGCTAGCTGTGAGTTTGAAAAATTACTTCATATTGGCTAGGAATGAGTGGCAGTTGTTTGGAATAGACAGGCTTTTATACTGGAAGGCTGCTGAGGATAGAAAGTGACTCATTACTGTCACGGGACACAAGGACTCCTCCTTTTTTCTTCTCAGGGAGTGTGCTTCAACAATCTTGTGGTAAGGAATAAGAATTTCAGCTTTTTTTTTTTTTTTTTTTTTTGAGACAGGGTCTCACTCTGTTGCCCATGCTAGAGTGCAGTGGCATGATCTCAGCTCATTGCAGCCTCTGCCTCCCGGGTTCAAGTGATTCTCCTGCCTCTGCTTCCTGAGTAGCTGGGATTACAGGCATGTACCACCATGCTGGGCTAATTTTTGTGAGTAGCTGGGATTACAGGCATGCCCCACCATGCCGGGCTAATTTTTGTATTTTTAGTAGAGACGGAGTTTTATCATGTTAGCCAGGCTGGTCTCAAACTTCTGGCCTCAAGTGATCTGCTCGCCTCAGCCTCCCAAAGTGCTGGGATTACAGGTGTGAGCCACCTCGCCTGGCCTAATTGCGGTTTTTATCCCTCCATCCTTACCTTCCCTACACAAAAAAAAAGACCAAGTGCTTTTGAGTATCACCAAAGTGTCTCTCCCACATACACCCTGCTCTCTCTCCTCATTTAATAGGTCTTAGCATTTCTCACCTAGCCTGTTGCTATAAACCTCATAACTGGTGTCCCAACTAGTATCCCAAATATCTAATTTATGAGGATATTATTTGTTTCTGCCCATTTTCACTGATACTGAGATAAACAGTTTCTTAGTCCTCTTTATATTTTTTTTTTTTGTGAGACAGAGTCTTGCTCTGTCACCCAGGCTGGAGTGCAGTGGCACAATCCCGGCTCACTGCAACCTCTGCCTCCTGGGTTCGTGCCATTCTCCTGCCTCAGCCTCCCGAGTAGCTGAGACTACAGGCACCCGCCACCACGCCCGGCTAATTTTTTGTATTTTTAGTAGAGACAGAGTTTCATCGTGTTAGCCAGGATGGTCTTGATCTCCTGACCTCGTGATCTGCCCGCCTCAGCCTCCCACAGTGCTGGGATTACAGGCATGCGCCACCACACCTGGCCTCCTTAGTCCTCCTTTCTACTCTTTCTTCATCCTTCTATCCATCCCCTGTTAGCAATCCCTCAAAAAGTAATTTTCTTGTTTTATTTAAGGTAATGCTAACTACTGAAATAAGTAAACCCCAAAACCTAAGTGATTTATCACAATAGAAATTTATTTTTCACTCACATGAAGTCCAAAGGCACCACATGGTTTGGAAGAGGTCTGCCCTGTACCATTTTTCAGACACGCAGGCCAATGGGGGCTCTGCCATCTTTCACACACTGCTTCCCAGGGTAATTGTTTGTTTTCATCAACTGGCAGATGGGGGAAGACAAAAAACAGTGGAAGAGTGGAAAATTCTTCTGGGCCAGGTCTGAAGTGAATATTATTTCTGTCTGCATTTCATGAACCAGGACTGAGTCACATAACCCCACTTGAATGCAAGGTCCCTGGCAAGGAAGCCACTTGCCAACAAGAACTCTTGACTTGGAAGGGGAGCACAATCTTTGGAGGCAGCCAGCCATCTCTGCCTCATAATTCTCATCTCACTAGGTCTCTTTAAATAACCCACATTAACCTCTGTAATATAAAGACACTTCACAGCAGCACATATTATTTCCACCAAAATTATAAGATAGGCTTTAGATATTAAGCATTTTCTTGCCAGCTGGCTGTAACTATACCACTTTGTCACATCTGACCCTCACACAGAGTATCAAAGCACCTGGCCAGGCACGGTGGCTCACGCCTGTAATCCCAGCACTTTGGGAGGCCAAGGCAGGTGGATCACCTGAGGTCAGGAGTTCAAGACCAGCCTGGCTAACATGGTGAAACCCCATTTCTACTAAAAGTACAAAAAATTAGCCAGGCGTGGTGGCATGCACCTGTAATCCCAGCTACTCAGGAGGCTGAGGCAGGAGAATTGCTTGAACCCGGGAGGCAGAGGTTGCAGTGAGCTGAGATCACACCATTGCACTCCAGCTTGGGCAAGAAGAGCAAAATTCCATCTCAAAAAAAAAAAAAAAAAAATCAAAGCACCTAAGTATTATTTCTCTGAAACATTAGAAGGTTGTATATTAAGTTTGTCATCATAAGTTAATGAAATCTGTGTGACTCCATATTAGTAACTCTAACTAGAACAGTGAGAAACTATCCATGCTAGAAATATCCAGATTTATTTGTTAGCATGTTTTGGTACTACAAATAGAAACTTTAAGACTAGCTATCTCCTGGGGTGCTAAGTGAAAACCTATTAGGAAAACAAACATAATGCCATTATATATTTTGTGTAAAACAACTGTTATCCAACTTCCATACTGTTAAATGAGGATAGAGGGGAGTGATTCTTGCTTTAGAAAGGGTTTTTCTCTAAAAGACTCCATAGCTCTGAACTCTTGAGGTACAGGATCATCAAGTGACAGTAGTTCCTCACTGCCTTGTAACCCATAGTTATCCAGAAGTGAGTGTCATTTGTCTCCATTATCAAGGGACTACTCATGCCCACAAATGAGAATGCAAGTAGAATTTGCTCTCTGCTATTCTGGATACCACCTTCTCTGACTATTGTCAAAACACACATATTTATCCAGCAAAGGGGAGAAGAGAGAGTGCTAGGGGAAGGATCCTCAACTCTGACCTGTGATCGACTCTCTCCTAAAATATCTAAAATCAAATATACCTTGAATAGAAGATTTACTATCCTCCTGAAAACCTCTGGTCTACATGAGAAATTTATATTCTTCCTGTTAGCCTAACTTTTACCTTATTTCTTAGGGACCAGTTAGCTCTGTCCTTATCCTCCCCTCTGCCTGAAGTTACACTTCCAAGTTGCATTTGCTAGCAATGAATGGCATCTGTACCCCAGTAATTTTTCCCTGATCTATGGACTTCTCTTCTGGCTGCAAAGGTAGTAGGGTATGGTGTGGAAGGGTAAGGATCAGGGTTAAGGACAGGATATCACATTTCACCCCGCTACACACGTTCAAGACTAAAGTTCCATTTGAACACACAGTCGTCTTCCTATGTTTAAAGTCATTTGTGGTTACTGGTCGTTCCTTTAGTTTAGCGTTACATTAGTTACTCTGGAGAATATAAAAGAAATATAAAATAAAATACATTCACTTAATATGTCTCACTTAATTCTTACCACAGTCCTGAGAGGTAGATATTACTATCCCTGTCTCACGAAGAGGTTCAGTATCTTGTCTTAGCTTATAAAGTGTGTAAGTGGCAGAACTAGGATTTAAAAGTAGGTGTGTTTGACTTTTAGAGATGAAGAGGCAGCACTGTGAATGCCAGTAAGGAAATTTGTAAAGTAACTTTGAATCACAAGATGATATCATATAAGCTATGTGAAAATAATTATCTTCTGTCTTCACTTCCCTACCCCATGGCCTTTATGACCATATCTGAACCCATATTAAAGTTAATTATGATTACCATCTTTTTTTGTTTTTTTTTTGAGATAGAGTCTTGCTCTTCACCTAGGCTGAAGTGCAGTAGCATGATCACAATTTGTTGCAGCCTCAACCTCCCAGGCTCAAGTGATCCTCCCACTTCAGCCTCCCAAGTAGCTAGGAGCACAGGCACATGCTACCACACTCGGCTAATTTTTTAAATTTTTTGTGGAGATGGGGTCTCGCTGTGGTATCCAGGCTGGTCTCAAACTCCTGGACCCAAGCAATCCTCCTGCCTCAGCCTCCCAAAGTGCCAGGACTACAGGTGAGAGCCACTGTGCCTTGGCCTCATCATCTTTAATTATAAAGGGAAAGCATAGTTGTGCTCTGTCGTGCTTTAAAACATATCATGCTTCCTAGCGCTGTCTCTACTTTATTTCTTACCTACTCTTTCTCAAAATGCCAATCAAAAAGTGTCAAAATCATGGTTGCTGATTTTAATTATGTTAAAATTAAAGAATTCAGAGTTTATACTATACAAATGAGTATATTGTTCTTTACAGTGGTGGATTTTTTTTCACACAAATATGCTCTGAAACAAACACCAAGTTGCTAATCTTAGTGTGGTAACGGAACTAGGTTTCAGTAGAACTAGATTTCCGAAACACTGAAGTTGTCATTCTAGCTCTTTTACTTCCTAGGCGTGTGAGCTGGGTCTGTCCCTCAATCTCGCTTAGTCTCAGTCAGTCCTCTCCCATAATATTGAAAGTAGTATTTACTGCTACACCTATAGTATAATGATTTTTTGAGAATCTAAAAATTATTGGCCAGGCGCGGTGGCTCACGCTTGTAATCCCAGCACTTTGGGAGGCCGAGGCGGGCGGATCACGAGGTCAGGAGATCGAGACCACGGTGAAACCCCGTCTCTACTAAAAATACAAAAAAAAATTAGCCGGGCGTGGTGGCGGGCGCCTGTAGTCCCAGCTACTCGGAGAGGCTGAGGCAGGAGAATGGCGTGAACCCGGGAGGCAGAGCTTGCAGTGAGCTGAGATTGCGCCACTGCACTCCAGCCTGGGAGACAGAGCGAGACTCCGTCTCAAAAAAAAAAAAAAAAAAAGAGAATCTAAAAATTATTAAAGTATTTGTCTGGGTGCAGTGACTCAGGTCTGTAATTCCAACAGTTTGGGAGGCCAAGCCAGGCAGATAACCTGAGGTCAGGAGTTCAAGACCAGCCTGGCCAACATGGTAAAACCCCGTCTCTACTAAAAATACAAAATTTAGCCGGGCATGGTGGTGCACATCCATAATCCCAGCTACTTGGGAGGCTGAGGCAGGAGAATTGCTTGAACCCAGGAGGCAGAGGTTGCAGTGAGCCAAGATCATGCCACTGTACTCTGGCCCAGGCAATGGAGTGAGACTCTGTCTCAAAAAATAATTATTATTATTAAGTATTTTGATTTTTCAGTTGTTGGTGGGTTTTTTTGTTTTTTTGGTTTTTGGTTTTTTTTTTTTTTGTTGGTTTTTGAGACAGGGCCTCGCTGTGTTGCCCAGGCTGGAGTGCAACGGTGTAATCATAGCTCACTGCAGCCTCGATGTCCTGGGCTTAGGCAATTTTTCTGCTTCAGCCTCTGAAGTTACTGGAACTACAGGCACACGCAGGCACAACTGGCTAACTTTTTTGTAGAGAGAGAGTCCTGCTTTGTTACCCAGGCTAGCCTTGGACTCCTGAACTCGAGCGACCCTCCCACCTTGGCCTCCCAAAGTGCTGGGATTATAGGTGTGAGCCATCATGCCTGTCCCGAAGTATTTTGAAAACCATAAGATACACAGGTGTAAGATGTTATTATTTACTCATCCATTCTGCAAATATATACTCTTACCTAGACTCTGTTGAGGATAGAGGCCATGCTTTTTCACACGTGTGGAGTAGAGCAACATAGAACAGTGCCCTGCAGTGGGTGCTATAGTGGAGATGTGTACCAGGTACAACAGGAATCTAAGGAAGGAACCCCTGAGTTTATCAGGGGGCACCAGGGAAGGCTTCACAGAGGAGATGTTGTGAGTTGCCATTTGAAGAATGAGAAATTGTTTTTCTGATGAACTAAACAGGAAAGAGAATTCCAGGCAGAGGGAAAGCATGTTTGAAACCCTACAGAAAATTTACTCTGTCTAGAATTGAAAGGATAAGGTAAAAAAGGTAAAGACAGACAAATAGGCAAGGGACAAATTGTGGAAAGCCTTTGGATACCATGCTAAGGAATTTAAATTTTATACCAGAAGGAAAATAAAACTAGCAAATAATTTTGAGCAGAATTTTGATCAGGTTTTTGCAGTGTAGATTATTGGGATGGCCAGGGAGCAAGCAGTCAAGAATAAAATGAAGAGAATGAGATTCTTGTGATTTTTTTCAGGAGAGAAAGTATAGGAGAGGGGGGAAATAGCTAGTACGTTTTATGCCTGAGTAACTGGCAATATTTTTAAAAAAGAGGGAGAGATGGTTTTGAGGGAAAGCTCCAACTTCAAAAAGTGAGTTTGATAGTGATGGTGGTAGAGAGATCCAGCAGACTGGGAAGCAAAATTAAATCTCAGTGCTCAAGATGTCACCATGGGAGCCAATATAGAATGTACATTGCTGTTTCCCCTTATGTCCTACATACCACAAACTTTGAGTCCACTGTACTGATCAGAACCATCCTTTTAGTAATAATGTAGCATGCTTGTATTCAAGAAGAAATGAACTATAGTTGCCACCTTCATCTTATCCTTGACCTGTATTGCTTGCTGTTTCTCCTCAGTGCCTGATGCAAAAGCAAGCAGTTATCTCTAGCCAGCTGAAATGAAGACTAGAGAAATGCAGACATCTCACCATCATTTCTTAGTTATGGTGGTAAAATGAAAACACTAGGGCAAAGTCAATTCTATGTCTAACTGAAAATGCATTTCCTTGTCAAGCACAAGCTTTTCTACATTAATCCCAATAGGCATGAATTCTCATTAACAGCCTAAAGCATAGATAGTGGATCAGAGACTTATATTCAGAAGTTCTAGTCACAGTGGAACAGCTGTGGATGAGTAACTTAAAGTAATAATTCTTATACCAGGGAGGCTACAATAATTTTACTGTTAAGAGCTGGATGGAATTTTGAGATCTTGAGAGTAAGATACTTCATAAATGCTTTGTATTGTGGTCTAACTTTCATATGGTCCGTTAAAATAACTTATTTGAAAAGAACAATCTCTATTGAAAAAACTAAAATAGGCTGGGCACAGTGGCTCACGCTTGTAATCCCAGCACTTTGGGAGGCTGAGGCGGCCAGATCATGAGATCAGGAGTTCAAGTCCAGCCTGGCCAGCATGGTGAAACCCCATCTCTACTAAAAATACAAAAAATTAGCTGGGCTTGGTGGCGCATGCCTGTAATCCCAGCTATTTGGGAGGCTGAGACAGGACAGTTGCTTGAACGTGGGAAGTGGAGGTTGCAGTGAGCCGAGATCACACCACTGCACTCCAGCCTGGGTGACAGAGCGAGACTTCATCTCAAAAAGAAAAAAATAAAATAATCTATCAACTAAATTGAGTTTTCATGGGATAGATAAGAGTTCAGGGCCGGGTGCGGTGGCTCAACGCCTGTAATCCCAGCACTTTGGGAGGCCGAGGCGGGTGGATCACGAAGTCAGGAGATCGAGACCATCCTGGCTAACGCAGTGAAACCCCGTCTCTACTAAAAAATACAAAAAAAAAAAAAAAAATTAGCCAGGCGTGGTGGCAGGCGCCTGTAGTCCCCATATGTTGTGGGAGGGACCTGGTGGGAGGTAATTGAATCATAGGTACAGTTTCTCCCATGCTGTTCTCATGGTAGCTGATAATTTTATAAGTGTCTGGCATTTCCTCTGCTGGCATTCATTATCTCTCCTGCTGCCCTGTGAAGAGGTGCCTTCTGCCGTGACTGTAGCGTTTTTAAGTGTCAGTAAAGAACCTGGAACACAGGGGATGGTACAGCTCCCACCATACATAGGAATCATCAAATGGATTTCATTCCAATAAGATTTTTAAAAGGGACTGTAATTTTTGCCTTTACAGAATTTCTAAATTGTAGTGGATACCAGGTCACCTTGTTTGATTGGATAAATTAACCATAATAGAAAGGAAGTTATTTAATTGGGAGAATTTTTTTTTAGATGGAGTCTCGCTCTGTCGCCCAGGCTGGAGTGCAGTGGTGCAATCTTGGCTCACTGCAAGCTCCGCCTCCCAGGTTTATGCCATTCTCCTGCCTCAGTCTCCCAAGTAGCTGGGACTACAGGTGCCCACCACCACGCCCAGCTAATTTTTTGTATTTTTACAAAATGAGGTTTGGGGCTTGCACCCTCTGAAGCAACGACCTGAGCTGTATATTGCTCCCTTTTAGCCACAGCTGGGACACAAGGTACAAAGTCTGGAGACTGCACAAAGCAGCAAGGCCCTGGGCCCAGCCCACTAAGCCACTTTTTCCTCCTAGGCCTCCAGGCCTGTGATGGGAGGGGCTGCCATGAAAACTTTCAACATGCCCTGGAGACATTTTCCCCATTGGCTTGGTGATTCAACATTTGGCTCCTCATTAAGTATGCAGATTTCTGCAGCTGGCTTAGATTTTTCCCTAGAAAATGGGTTTTTATTTTCTCTTGCATTGTCAAGCTGCAAATTTTTCAAACTTTTATGCTCTGTCACCTCTTGAATGTTTTGCTACTTAGAAATTTCTTCCACTAGATACCCTAAATCATCTCTCTCAAGTTCAAAGTCCACAGATCTCTGGGGCAAGGGCAAAATGCCACCAGTCTCTGCTAAAGCATAGCAAGAGTCACCTTTACTCCTGTTCCCAACAAGTTCCTTATCTCTATCTGAGACCACCTTATCCTGGACTAAATTGTCCATGTCACCATCAGCATTTTGGTCAAAGCCATTCAACAAGTCTCTAGGAAGTTCCAAACTTTCCCACATTTTCCTGTCTTCTTCTGAGCCCTCCAAACTGTTCCAACCTCTGCCTGTTACCCAGTTCCAAAGTTGCTTCCACATTTTTGGGCAGCACCCTACTCTCTGCAGTACCAATTTACTGTATTAGTCCATTCTCACACTGCTATAAAGAAATACCTGAGACTGGGTGATTTATAAAGAAAAAAGGTTTCGTTGACTCACATGGCTGGGGAGGCCTCAGGAAACTTATAATCATGGCAGAAGGCACTTCTTCACAAGGCAGCACGCACCTCTTCACAAGGCAGCAGGAGAGAGAATGAGTGCCAGCCAGGGAAATGCCAGACACTTAGAAAACCATCAGATCTCACGAGAACTCACTATCATGAGAACAGCATGGGGGAAACCGCCCCCATGATTCAGTTACCTCCCACCAAGTCCCTCCCATGACATGTGGGGATTATGGGGGTTACAATTCAAGGTGAGATTTGGGTGGGGACACAGAGTCAAAGCATATCAGCCATAGAGAGATGGTTCTAAGAGTCTGCAGTTCTTAGAGGCCGTAACAAATGGGGTAAGAAAACACATCTCAAAGGTGATCTAGTGTCCTCTCTTTAATGCCAGATTTTTTCTTCTAAAAAAGTTTTATTGAGCATTTTTATATGCAGTAGACTATGTTAGGCACTATGGAAAATATAATTCAGATTTCTTTTGTGAATGTAAATAGAAATACAACCCTAAATATACATCCATGTCACGCATACATACACACATACATTAACACTTAAAGAAGTGTATCGTTAGGATGCTTTGAGCTGAAAAAAAAAAAAAAAAAAAAAAAAAAAAAAAAAAAAAAAAAAAAAAAAAAAAAAAAAAAAAACAGAAAATTCCAATTCAAATAGATTTAACAGAGCAGAAATCTGTTACCTCATATAACAAGTTCAGAATTAGGGCAGCTAATAGGGCTCAAACTTTATTTTTCTGCAATTCTTTTAGCCTAGCCCTCCTGTTGACTTTGTCCTCAAGCCAGCTGACCACATGATTTACAAGAAAACTAAGGCAGTTTTGGACATCATGGGCAGATAAGACAATATCCAGAGGCAGACAAAAGAGCTTTCTCTTTCATAAACAGATTTGGGATCTGTTAGCAAGGAGATAATGGGGAACAGATGCTATCAGGAACCTCAGTCTAGTGGAGGAGAGAGTATGTGACAGTATGGCAAACACTGTGCTTGAGGATATACAGTATACACTGGTGGCCATAGAAAGAAAGCCCTCCATTCTTCTCAGCTGGAGGGAAAGAGTAGGGGCTTGGCAGAGGCTGATCAGAGAAGACTTCACTTGGGGAAGAGGTTGTAAGTCCGGTTTGGGTCATGTTGAGTGTGAGATACTGAGACCTCCAAATGGGGAAGTACAATAGACAGTTGGATATATACTGGCCTAAGGCTGAGAAGAAAAGTCTAAATAAAGAAAAAGATACAGAATATAGGTGGTGGTGAAGGCTTTGAGGATGGATGAGCTAATCTAGAGCGAGGAAAGAATAGGACCAAGAATGAGATCCTGAGGAACACTGACATTTAAGCATGGGTGGAATGAGAGTTGCTGACAGAGACAGAAAATAAAAATGAAAATCTTGTAATGCCATCTGTGTGTGGGATGGGTGTAAGCCAACTAGAACTGACATTTTGTGGTATTTATACATGTGATTTGGATAAGGAAATGCCTAGGAACCTTTCAATACCCATTCTTTGCCCAGGAGCAGGTGCCCTTCCCCAAAAAACCAGTTGAACGATATAGTTTTGTTCGAGGTATGACTGGACCTGAAGAGTCCCCCAACCAAAGCCGAATTGGGGCATTAACATTTCTGTTAAAATGAATCAGACCGGACGCAGCGGCTCACGCCTGTAATTCCAACACCTTCGGAGGCCAAGGCAGGTGGATCACCTGAGGTCAGGAGTTCGAGACCAGCCTGGCCAACATGGCGAAACCCCATCTCTACTAAAATAGAAAAATTAGCCAGACATGGTGGCAGGCGCCTGTAATCCTAGCTACTCAGGAGGCTGAGGCAGGAGAATCACTTGAACCCAGGAGGTGGAGGCTGCAGTGAGCCGAGATTGCACCACTGCACTCTAGTCTGGGCAACAGAGTGAGACTTCATCTCAATAAATAAATTAATTAATTAATTAAAATGAATTTCTCTTTTTTTGCAGGAGTGGTCACACGTTACTTGCCTTCTGGTTTTCCCGCCAAGAGGGAAAACTAAACCGACAGCAGACTATTGAACTGGGACATCACATCCTCAAAGCACACATTTTTAAGGTAATTAAAGCAGTTGGAACCATTTTTCCCCCATCTCTAGCAGACTTTCATATGCTTTATGTAAGATACTATTTCAGTGTAGTCTCTGCCTTCTGAAGTTCTTTTGCTGCAAACTTGGTTCATCTCCCAACGTGTATGGCCTGTTCCTCCCTAGGCCTTTAGAACTACATTGTGCATCTCCCAGTGTAACAAACTGATAAGCTTTTCAGAAAATCTATATGTATAATCATTGACAAGGTGCATATACACCTATAGATGTGTGCTCCATACATGACCTATCATCTCCTGAGGACAGTCATATTGTAGCAATTAGTTGCAGGTTTTCATGTTGTCTAAAAAATCACTGAGGGCAATTACTCTTTTAATTTTTTAATAATTGTTTTAGTGACGATAATAACATTCCTGGTGCTATGATTTTCAAACCAACACTAACCTTCCTTGGGGCTACTTCCCCTAAATCTCTTTTCAAATTATATCCCAGTTTTTCTCCCATTAGTTTGAAAACCTTTAAGAACTCTATAACATCAGCTTCTCTCTCAGCCTTCAAAAGGCTGAAATGGAGGACCAAAAAGAGGACACATAATTTGTTTGTGCATGTATGCATTCATTTGTTTATTCATCACTTACTGAGGCATTAAACTAGGTACTAGAGATACAAAAAGAAAAAAGATACAATCCCTAATCTCAAGGAATTTGTAGTTCAGATAACGGTTTTGGGTTAACCCACAAAAGTGGAGAAGGAAGTTACTGTCCTAATTTTTCTATCCCACAGTCTGAGAGTTCCAATCCCTACAGCTTTTTCAGAATTCTTTTCCTGCCTCAGGATGGAGAAATATGAGTATCTTAAACAGTTCTCTGGGTCAGGCTTCCCCCACAGGATATTGTTAAAAAATGAAACCATTGTCTTCAGAGAGAAAGATGGCATTAAGGGTAACTTCAAGAGCCTAGCAAATTCTTCCCAATATATAAGCACAGAGCCAGAGCAGCCTGGTCATCAGATGGACAGAAGTGAAACCCACAGTGACAAATCTTTTATTTGAATCTTACTTGTCTAACAAATCACTGTACCAAAAATGACCTTACTTAGTAGGAGCAGAGTGGAGCTAAAATAACTGGCAAGGTATGGCATTCCAGTTTCAAGCAGACTAAAAAGAAGCTAATAATTCCATAAACTCTAAGAGCATTGTCCTGCTGTTAGCTAGTAACTGAAAGACAATAACTTAAGTATTAACCTTTTAGCATCACCATCTGCCTAGAATCAGATGCAAAGATGAAGCTAATCCCTGCCTTTGCTGCCCCATAAAATAAATACCACATTCACAGAGAAGTAGCATGAAGCTTCATTTGACCAAGCTTCATTTGACCAAGTATTTTATCCCGTACATGGAAACGTACATTTAAACATGCCCTCCTGTCATTAGCACAGTTTTATCTTAAATTGATGCAGACAGCATGGTTGCCTGAGATAAGACTGGCTCCATGTGTGATTCAAGCCATAAATACTCTAGTGTACAGCATATGGTGATGACGTGACTGCAAGCTGAAGAATGAAGACTTGGACTATAGTTTTCCTGGTGCTGCAGTTTACAGGATCCTTTAAATGCAGAGTGTTCCCTGTTGAGAGGCTTTAACTTCTCCCAAACTGCTAGAATTCTCAATCTGCACCAGCTGTGGGTCAAAGACAAATATAGACTTTACGGTTAGAAATAGTTCCACTTGAAACTTCTATTCAGCAGTGACACACAATCCAATGGGTACTTTTTTCCAATTAATTTTACATTTCTCTGGGTTTTTCTTCATAAAGGTGATGTTTGTAAATAACTCGCTTTAAAGAAGCTCCTTGGATAAGCCCCCAAGGTTAGTTTTTGCCATGATCTTAAGATACCTGAGCCACAGCTAAAGATCCCTAAGATGAGATTGCTCGTTTCTTCATGCTTTCCCTGTTTTCTTAAGTATTCAAAAATCTTGAGCAACCTTATCACTGGCTGGTAAACAGTTTTGTAAATTTAGATTCCAAGGAAGGGACTCCATTACCATTTATTGCCAACAAAAAGATCCCTTACCTGAACAATAGTTACAGATACTGAAGAGGTACTTTTTCAAGCTATTTGAACATAAAAGTCTCTTTAAGAAACCATGAGCTTAGAATTTAATTATGCGTTATTTTTGGCTACATCCTGCTGGGTAATGGGATCACACTTCTCTGCCTGTCATCTTTGTTGAATTGAACCAAACTGAAGCTCTTTTCTGCCATACTTCACAGGAACAAAGGGTCAACTCCACTAACCAGAAGAAATCAAAAGTCCATAGTACAAGTAAAGCTAATATTCCAAATCCAAAGCTATGTATTTCAGGCGTATTTCTTATGTATCTACTCCAGCCTCAGTGTGGTTCTCAGTGTTGCTTTGTGGTCCATTTACTGGACCATTTAGTTGACATTCATTTACCAAGGTCCATTCTTACTCAGCTTCTTTTCCCATTTCTTTTTCCTCTAGCTCTTAATAAAGCCAACTAATGAAACAAACAGCCTAACTTGTGAGTCACTGAAAAAGATCAAAGCTACCAAGTGTGACTTCCTTTAACTATTTTCCTCCCCTCACCAGCAAATCAATCTATATCATTATCAATTCTTACCTCTTTTTTTCTTGTTTTAGGAGAAAAGATGTTCCTATTCCTCTTTAATTGCATTATGAAATATAGGAAAGTACAGATAATTGAATCTAATCAAATATTATCTACCAGAGTTAACAAATGTTAACATTTTTCCATGTTTGCTTCAAATATTTTTATTTTTAAGAAACGAATGTAACAAATATAATAGATAACGCTTTTGTATTTCTCTCTAACCCCATTTCTCTGTCTCCCCTAGAGATAACTCCTATTCTAAATGTGTTAGGATTTAGCACATGCTAACACCCCTAACATGTTCTTCTCATCTATATTTTACACTTTTCCAATGTAGGTTCCTATTCATAAAAAATATATACAACTATTTTGGGTTTTTAATACTATGAGATTCTATGACTTTTTTCTCTTTTTCACTCCACATCGTGTCTTTGAGATTTCTCTATAGATGTAGGTCAGTGATTTTCAACTCTAGCTATACATTAGATTCTCTTGCAGAGTTTTTTTAAAAATACACACACATTCCTGAGCCTTACTCCCAGAGATTATGAGTCATTGTTCTGGAGTAGAACCTAGGCTTCATTTTTAAAATAGACTTTATTTCTTAGACCGATTTTAGGCTTATATAAAAATTGAACAGAAAGTACAGAGTTTCCACATACTTACTCCCCCAACCACAATTTTCCCTGTTATTAACATCTTGTACTGATGTGGTACATTTGTTACAATTGAGGAACCAATAGTGATACATTATTATTAGCTGCAGTCCATCCTTTATGTTAGGGTCCACTCTGTGTGTTGTACAACTCTAGATTTTGCCAAATGCGTAATGTCATGCATCCACCATTAAGTAGCATACAGCATAGTTTCATTGCACTAAAATTCCTTTATCCGCCACCTATTCATTCCTCTCCTCTTACCCTCCTCAACCCCTGGCAACCACTGATCTTTTTACTGTTTCTATAGTTTTGCCTTTCCCAGAATGTCATATAGTTGGAATCACACAACATGTAGAATGTTCAGACTGGCTCCTTTCACTTAGCAATATGCATTTAAGGTTCCTACATGTCTTTTTTGGCTTAATAGTTTATTTCTTTTTATTGCTGAATAATATTTCACGATATGGATTTACTACATTTTATTTAGCCATTCATCTATTAAAGGACATCTTGGTTGCTTCCAATTTTGGCAATTATGAATAAAGCTTTTATAAACACTAAGAGGCAGGTTTTTATGTGAACATAATTTTCAACTCATTTGAGTAAATGCCTTAGTAGTGCAATTACCAGATTGTATGGTAAGACTATTTAGCTTGTAAGACATTGCCAGACTAGTTTCCAAAGTGGCTGTGCCATTTTGCATTCCCACCAGCAGTGACTGATCAGTAGTATTTTTGAAAAGCTTCCCAGGTAATTCTAATGCGCACCCCAGCTAGTTGAGAAACCACTATTCTTTTCTTTTCCTGTTTGAAAAATCACTATTCCACATCATTAATTTAAAGATGGCAGTATAGCAAGCATGGTAATTAAGAGATCAGACTCTAAAAGCAGACTGAGTTCAAACCCTGTCTCTCTTAATTCCTGACTGTATGACTTTAAGCAAGTTGTTTAACTTTATTTTTTTATTTTTTTGGAGACAAGGTCTTACTCTTCACGCAGGCTGGAGTATAGTGGCACAGTCACAGCTTACTGCAGCCTTGAACTCCTGGGCTCAAGCAGTCTTCCCACCTCAGCCTCCCAAGTAGCTAGGACTACAGGCAAACACCACTACACCTGGCTAATTATTTTTATTTTTTGTAGAGATGGGGGTCTCACCATGTTGCCCAGGCTGGTCTTGAACTGCTAGTCTCAAGCCATCCTCCTTCCTTGGCCTCCCAAGTGCTGGGATTACCACCACTAATCTTACTAATCTTTAAAATGGGAATAATATTAGCCCTTGGTGATTGTGAGGATTTAATTCATTAACATATATATTCCTCAGGAGAGGGGCTAGGATCTCTAAAGGCTACACACATATATATATTTGGGGTTAAGAGTCACCAAAATGTAGGTGACTCTTACCTACATTTAATAGTTATATATGTAAATGTTATATATGTAACAATTATAGTAGAAGCCCCTTTCTCTTCTTTCCCTTACCGCATATCTTTCATATCTTTCCCTTACCCCATTCTCCTCCCTCCCCAGAGATAACACTTATCCTAAAGTTAGCATACATCTGTTACAGGTCTTAGACGCAATTTTACTTTAAATTTAATAGTTGGGAAAAAAGCATATAATGCTTAGTTGGATTCATAAGTGTAATGTCTTAGGAGTAGAAGAAATTGTCTGGGATTAAAAAGGACAATTTTGGAGAAGAGGGCCAAGGATGGAAAATGGTTTTGAATTAAAGGTAAAGGGAGAAAGCAGCAATCAGCTGTTTTGTCTGTTTTCGTCTATTATAGTTGCTACTTTTTCAGCTAAGATCAGAAGTGAGGTCCTGAATCAGGTGCCAATTACTTTTCCTTTTTTTAGTTGGTATAATGGAAGGAACATGAACTTTAGAGTAAAAACAGATTTGGCCTCTAATTCTAGCTCCAGTAGTTGTGTGTCTTTGAGCAAATTACTCAATCTTCTCTAGATTGTTTCCTCCTAAATAAAAATAGTGATAAATTCTACCTCCTAGGGCTGTTGTGAAGATTAGATTACATTAGAGAAGCTAAATCTGGAAAGGCCCTAGCACAGAACCTGACACATTGTAGATCTGAATAAATGTCAGATTTCCTACCTTTTTTTTCCTTCAACCATCATAAGTAAGACATGTCTTCCATTGCTAAAAGTTTCCTCTGTTAGACTATGGATATTTCTTAATGCTGATTTTTCTCTCTGAATTCGTTAATATAATTTATCGTTCCTCAAAAGGTCTTGAGGCCCACACATATTATAAATTAGGAGACTGAGGCCCAAATGGGGAGTCACAGCTAAGTTTCCTGGTCTTCCAGGATCTACAATGGAGGTGCGCTCAAGAACCTAACTTGTCTGGACTCCAACCCTGAGTAACATTTAGAATTCTACCTCAAAGATCTGGAACTATTCTATTTCACGTGTCAAAATAACAATCAGAACTACTTAGTGATGTGTTTGCTTCAGTTTTGTTTGCATGTAAACTGCACGGCCAAATGAGAATTTGTAATTGATGTCCCTGTTACTCGCACAAATTAAAAGAGCTTCTGAGTAATAATGAGCAATCAGAAGCTGCCCTTAGCCACCTTTCCTACTGTTTTCTGTTTACCCAGCTCTGGGTGCCTACATGGGTACTACAGTAGACAGATTCAGAACAGAGCCCAGCCTCCTCAAGGCCAGAGACAGTATGGACCATGTAGAAATTAGGTAGCCATTTTTAAATAATCAAAGAGGATGAAAAGGGAAATAATCTTGTGGTGTGAGGGGTTAAAACTGGATTCAGTTTCGGCCTCCCAGCATGGAATTGTGTTTCTGGGCACTCAAAGGTCTACTCTGCTAGGATTTGACCCAGCCTTTTGGCTCATGCTCTTAGGATAGAATGGAACAAGAGGATGCGTAGAAATAATTAGCACCATCCTTCCTCGTTTTATCAAGCTGTGGATTTTTTGTTGAGAATGTATAAACACTTACAGCCACTTTGATAAAGCCATGTCAAAATGTCGCAAAATATAAATATATCAACTTCTTGAGGCATATTCTATGATATATATGCATAGATGTATAAAGATACATGTACATGGATGATTATTAAAGTTATAATAGTGAGGGAGAACAAAGCCTAAAACTACCTAGTAATATGAAAGTGTTTTAAAGCCGGTAACAGTATATGGACCTTATGTGAATCCCAATTCAAACCAAAAAAATTTTAGTTCCTTTTTTGAGCTAATCAAGGGAATTTGAACACTGTTGGAATATTTCATATTATAGAATCCTTCTTAGCTTTAGGTATGTGTTAAAGAGTTCATATCTGTTTAGAGACACTGACTAAAATAATTAAATATTAACTGATAAAATATCTGGGATTTGTCCAAATAATCCCATCAAGGGAAGAGGATATGAGCAGGACTATAAATAATACAAGGTTGGCCATGAGTTGAAAATTACTGAAGTGAGGTGGTGGGTACATGAGAGCTTTCTTATACTATTCTTCTCTACCTTTGTAAATAGGTTTTAAATTTTCCTTGATAAAAAAATGTTTAATAAAGTAAATTTTACATTGTTTATATGCACTTGTGTGTATGTATTTTGCATATATATAGAAAATGTCTTAATAAACACTGATGTGTTAATAGGAGTCACCTCTTAGGATTGAGATGGGAGGTTTATTTTTAATACCATATTATTTTATTTGATTTTTATAACAAATTTGTATTATTTTTATAATTTTAAAAACTGACATGTAGAAGTCTTTTTTTCTTCTGTTTTTTGGTTGTTGTTGTTTTTTGGCTTTTTTTTGAGACAACGCCTCACGGTGTTGCCCAGGCTGGAGTGCAGTAGCACGATCACTGCTCACCACAGCCTCAACCTCCCGGGCTCAAGTGATACTCCCACCTCAGCCTCCCAAGTAGCTGGGACCACAGGCATGCACCAGCATGCCTGGCTAATATTTTAATTTTTTCGTAGAGATGTAGTCTCCCTGCATTTCCCTGGTCTCAAGCTCCTGGGCCCAAGCAATCCTCCCACCACCACCTCCCAAAGTGCTGGGATTATAGACATGTACCACTGCACCTGGCTGAAAATAAAATTTTTAATAGGAAAGTTTAATGCTTTAATTTTTGGTTGCATCAGAATATCCCCACAGGGAGAAAAAAAGGTGCCTGTGTTGGAAAAGCCTTTAAAACGTTCATATGTCTAGCCTTCCCACAGCATTATTCACCTTTCAGCCTTTCCTCTAGTGTGAGAATTCCCTCTACAAGAAGTTTTTTCCTAACCCACTTTAGAGACCTTGAACCTTCTATGGGAAGACCTTGACCACCATGACTAGAGGTCTTGTTAGATGAATTTATAACTCATAAGTAACTGACATATTCCTCCTTTGTAGCTGCCCCTTCCCTAGTATGCCGGATAAACACACCTTGCTGATTTTGGATATATGTAGGTATTCTAGGCAAGAACATTCTATATTTCAGGGACAAAGAAAGCAGAAATAGCTTAAGTTTTTAAAAGAAATACCTCCCTATATCTCTTATTACAACCCAAATTTCATTGTTAATATCTTCCTGCCCTCAGGATTTCCTTCTTTAACTGATTTGATCCAGATACTGACAGAAGAGTAAGATGACTGTCAGAGAGTGTCTAACAATCAGGAGATCTGAAGAACAAATTATTCTAACTTCCTTCTGGAGAAGCCCATGTGAAAAGGACAAACATTAGTACATGTCGTGGGACCTGTGCCAGTGATACTAGGAGAAAATTTGTTGTGGATGGCAATCAAGCCTGTATTGCTGTTTTTTCTCCTGAGAATAAGCATATGTAATCATCTTAGGGTATATTAGTTAAGGTGAAGAACACTAGCTACTATGACAAACCTGCAAAATCTCAATGACTTAACAAAGATTTAGTTCTCCTTACATCGTGGTACAGTGCAGATCTCTGGGCAGGCTCCTTCCATGTAGTAGTTCTAAAATCACCTTGGGCCTCAGAATTCTCCATTGGATGTTCTACATCTGGCCTGTAATCAAAAGGAACAATAGAAAGTGTAGAGAAATACACAGGAAGTTTTGGAGCCAAGCTTGGACATGACATATTATCTATGCCTAATTTTATTCACCAGAATTCAGTCACATGGCCTACCTAACTGTAAAGGAGGCTGGGAAATAGAGTTTTTCCAAACGTTCAGGAAGAAAATGAAATGGAAATCAGTGATCACATTGCATTATTTCTGCCACAGTGTGTACTTTAGTAACTTGAATTTAAGAGATTTATTGAAGAAGGCTAATAAAAAAGATATGGAAAAATAAATTATATCCAGATATAACAGAAAAGAGAGGTGTTGAGTAGATGTGTTGCTAAGGGCTGCAGAGATAGGGACTGTTTAAGTTAGCTTGTTCCTGCAGGACTGGTCTTTGTCCCCCCACCTAGGCTTTGCTTGGCGTGAACATTGTTAGGGTGAGACTCCGCTCTCATGCATTAGTACTAAAAACAAAGAGGCCACTAATTCACCACTGATGCTACTTTTTTTGGTTGGGCTACTAATTTAATTGTCTGTATTTCTTATTCAGGGTTTGAGTAAAAAAGTTGGTGTATCATCCTCCATTCTCCAAGGTCTCTGGATCTCCTATAGCACAGAAGGTCTTTCCATGGCACTGGCGTCTTTACGAAATCTCTACACTCCAAATATAAAGGTAAATTTATAAAGAAATTATAAATATGATAAGGAATTACTATGAAAAAATAAAACTAGAAGGACATTAAGTAGCTATTTATTTGATCTTTGACTTGCCTCTTATTAGCCTTTTATTGATAATTTATTTTAAATTGTTAAATTTTATTCTATAAATTAGAGACTAGCTCCATTGTCCTCTTACCTTCTATAAGCTGACTCTGACATATGGGATCAGGTCCTGCTGGTTCCAAAGAGTAAATTGATCTCATGTAGCCTTTGTCTTGGTAGGAGCTTTTCTGACCAAGAGCTCACGTCGTAGAGACTATGTTCACCACTACAGTATGGGAGGCAATTGCTCTAGCTACTACGCCGTTTATGTAAAGGAGATATTTACATTATCTACCAAAGGAAGAGAAAAAGGAGCAAATGAGATTATAAAATAAAGCAATTACTAAATGCTACTAGACTCTGTTGTAGAATGTTAGATGGTTTAATAAAAGATGACTAAAAGGATGTGACTCCTGTTCGTCTACTTATTAGTTCTGTTTATTTATTTCTAGGTCAGCCGACTGCTGATTTTGGGAGGTGCCAATATTAATTACCGGACAGAGGTTTTAAATAATGCTCCAATTCTATGTGTTCAGTCCCATCTTGGTTACACAGAAATGGTAGCCCTGCTGCTGGAGTTCGGGGCCAACGTGGATGCCTCTTCTGAAAGTGGCCTGACTCCCCTGGGATATGCTGCAGCAGCAGGGTACCTGAGCATTGTGGTGCTGCTGTGCAAGAAACGGGCCAAGGTACTGTCTGCCCAGCTCTGCTGCTTTTCTTCCCTTTTTCTTTCTTTTCGATACATACTCTTTCTTATCTCCAATGTTACCTCATGAGTCTGGGTAGAGTATATCAAACCGTGATGGAGAGCAGATCAGAGAGAGTGCTGGTTCTGCATATGTGCAGGGCTACTGCCATCCATGCTGCAGGAGCACACAGTTCTAAACCCTTTGAGAGGGGCTTGGGAAACTGCATTTATCAGTAACCACAAAAAGTTTCTACCTAACAACCCAGAAATGATCTATTGAGCTCAGAAGAAGCCTCTTTTTAACAAAGACAGGAAGGAGAAGTGAGGGAGCAAGGAGACTGCAGTGGCAGGTCTGGACCAAATGACACCTTCAGGCTCTAAGCCTTTCATGTGTAGAGAAGAAAATTTAGCCCTGGAGATGAGAACAGGACCAGACCCCTCATCCTGTCCTTGAAGACCACCACTCTAGAGA
Source organism: Hylobates moloch (assembly GCF_009828535.3). NCBI lineage: Eukaryota > Metazoa > Chordata > Mammalia > Primates > Hylobatidae > Hylobates > Hylobates moloch. The sequence goes on along the minus strand of NW_026652294.1, from coordinate 48,739,808 downwards.
TACAGGGAGAAGATGATTCTCCCTATTTATACTCCGACTGACCGAGGGCACCTCAAAGTGCTTCTGTTAGTACTGATCAGTTCTCTGAAAACATTTCCAAAATATGTTTGCTTTATGTATAAAAACTCAGTTTCACAATATTGGTGAAAAGAAAAATGCTGGCCTCACAAATGTAGGCCTCTGGGAAAAAAATGTTGGCCTGATAGTATTTTGTTTCAGTCCTGAAAACAAACTGAGGACTTTAGTGGTTTCATAGTGAAATACAAGTCATAGTATGACTTCATTCTGCGGTGTCCAGTGCTAGTACCAGGGGAGAAAGTGGGACTCCTCCACTCCTTTGGGAAGTGAGACATAGGCCTCTCAGTGACATCTCAGAGCCTTAGAAGTTTACTGTAGCATAGTGATTGTCCACCTGTGACATCCCATTCATTTGAATGGACACCTCTAGAAACAATGATAACTGGGCCTCATTACTAGTTTTGTTTTCTTTTTAGAGACAAAGTCTTGCTCTGTTGCCTAGGCCAGAGTGCAGTGGCATGATTGTAGGTCACTGCAGTCTTCAGCCTCCCCAGTAGCCAGGAGTATAGGTACGCGCCACCACACTCAGCTTTATTTTTTTCCTGTTTTGTAGAGGCAGGGTCTTGCTATATTGCTCGGAGGTTTCCTAAAACTCCTTGGATCAAGAGATCCTCCCACTGTGGCCTCCCAAAGTGCTAGGATTACAAGTGTGAGCCACGGCACCCAGCCCTTCTTACTATTGCTGTCACTTCATATTCTGATCTTAGCTGGGTCTTTCCTGCTGCTCAGCCCTTACACTGCCAAGCCATCCTTTTCTTCATCTTTCATTGTTTTCCCCAGAGCAGAAATGTAACTCATATATACTTCTTTCAAGATCCTATCATGCCTCTTCTGCCCTTCATCACTGTGATCAAGCTCATCTCAAGGTGCCTGTATCTCAAAACTCTTATCAGTTCTTACCTATGCTCACCTCTACTTTGCCTTAAAGAAGGAAGTACTTACCTTCCTTTACAGAGCAATTGTCTCCACCTCTGCACTCTTAACCCACGGTGTTGCTCATTCTCTCACGTTATTTCATTCTTTTCTAAATTCACACTACCTTTTTTCTCAGTTTCTACAAGCCTATGAATGTAGAACCTACCTAACCTAAAAAAGAAATGTTCCTCTCCCTTGCTAACCAGAAGCAACATCCCATCTCTTCCCTTTCAGCTCTACCAAACCTGTCCTAAGAGTCCTCTATACTGGCTACATTCACCTCCTTATTACTCCTTAACCACTTGCATTCTGGCTTCCATGAATGAGAGAGGAGGCAATTCATTAAAATGATAAGCTTTAGGATCAAACACAACTGGGTCAAATCCTGTGTCCATACTTAGTTTATACGAGGACTTGAACAAGTCACTTAACCTCTCTCAATCGCACTTTTCATCTATAAAAAGGGTGTTAAAAGAGTCAGTGTAAGCATTGAAAGAGATAAAGCCTTTTTTTAAAAGAGGTGTTAAAGTCTTTTTTAATCTTATATAGTGCCTAATAAATAGTATCTGTGAAAAAGAAAATAACGCAACCTCCCTACATTCTACCAAGCTACTCTTTTAAAAGTCACTGATGACTGCCAGTCACCAAATAAAGCAGCTTTGTCTCATTCCTCACCTCTGTGAGCCCCTCCGTAGTATTAGCAATAATAAACTTTTTTAGACAGAGCCTGGCTCTAAATGCCTAGGCTGGAGTGCAGTGGCACATTCTTGGCTCACTGCAGCCTCTGCCTCCCGAGTAGCTGGGATCACAGGTGCACACCACGACACCTGGCTAATTTTTGTATTTTTAGTAGAGATGGGGTTTCACCATGTTGGCCAGGCTGGTCTTGAACTCCTGACCTCAGGTGATCCACCCACCTTGGCCTCCCAAAGTGCTGGGATTACAGGCATGAGCCACCGCGCTCGGCCAGTAGTAAACTTTTAATGTCATTTCCCACTTCTCTGGCTGCCCCTCTCTTCTTCTTCTGCTAGAACCGTTCACTAAGATCCTCTGGTCTTCCTTCCATCCTCATACTCGCCATGGCTTCAGCATTAAAGTCATAGGCTTTGGCGTCAAACCCGACTGGGTTCTAGTTCTCCTACCTATATTTTGGTGACTCTTAACCCCAAATTGCTAATTTCTGAAAATGTTTTTGAGCTGTAGTTTCACATTTGTAACTACTTCCTTGGCAGGCATGTTCAGATCCCTGACTAGTTAGTTCCTCAGATCCAGCTTTCTAAAATCACTCATCTTTACCCTCCTCTTTCTGGATTTTCAAAGTCTGCTAATGTAGCCTCCGTTTTTCTCAGAACTAGGGAGTCATTGACATCTTTCCCTCCTTTGCCCTTCCTAATTCATTTAGTGGCCAGTACTTTTCAATGTTATCCTCAAAAGAGCTTGAGAAGCTACTCCTTGGTGTCCACCCCAACTGCCACTATCCTCCTGAATTATTCTTGGAGTCTTCTTATGTAACAAACCCCTTTTTCAGATTCTCATCTCAACTATTACACACCGTCCCCTTAGCTTTTGTAGAACTTTTATTTTGAAGTAATTTTAGACTTTCAAAGATATTGCGAAAATAGTGCGGAGACCCAACACAAAGAAATGATACACGTTTGAGGTGATGTGTATGCTAATTGCCCTAATTTGATCATTACACATTGCATACATGTATCAAAATATCACACTGTACCCCATATAGTGCGGAGACCCAACACAAAGAAATGATACACGTTTGAGGTGATGTGTATGCTAATTGCCCTAATTTGATCATTACACATTGCATACATGTATCAAAATATCACACTGTACCCCATAAATATGTACAATTACTATGTGTCAATTTAAAATAATAAAAGCAAATAAAATAATTCTCTTGTAGGCAAAAAAAATGCATAGAGTTTCTGTATATCCTCCATTCAGCTTCTCCTAATGTTAACAGCCTAAGTAATGGTAGTCTTATTATCAAAACCAGGAAAGTAATTTGGTGATAATACTATTAACTAATCTACAGACCTCACTGAAGTTTGTCCAACTGTCCCACTGATAATCTTTTTTGCATTAGAGAATCCAGGTCAGGATCCCACATTACATTTAGTGTTGTGCCTCCTTAGGCTCCTCCAACCTGTGAGAGTTTCTCAGTCTTTGTTCATCTTTTATGAGCTTAACAGTTTTGAAGAATACCAGCCAGTTGTTCTGTAGAATGTTTTTCAATTTTAGTTTATCTAATGTTTTCTCACTGTGAGATTGAGTGTATATATTTTTGGCAAGAATACCACGTAAGCAATGCTGTACCCTTATAAAAATGCAGCACTAGAAGTCCCTGCTGTTGATAGGTCTTATTACAGGTGGTGTTAACTTCAGTCACTTGGCTACCCTAGACCTGCTAACCAACACACTGATCATATATCAGTGATGACACGACATTGTCCGAGAAAGTACGTACCAAGGCCACCACACAATACCTGTCCAAAAAGGCCTCCGATACGGAATAATCTTCATTATTTCAGAAGTCTTTTTCTTCGCTGGATTCTTCTGAGCATTTTATCTCTCTAGCTTAACCCCTACTCCAGAGTTAAGAGGACATTGACCCCCAACAGGCATCTAAGATAGTGTCTTCCAGGTTTCTCAGCTCTGAAGTTACTGTTTTTCCTTTTATAATTAAGAAATATCTTTTAGGGTTATGGTTTTGAGACTAGAAAGATAGACATCCTGGTTCTTGTCATACTTTTATTCACTAATATTAGGATCCATCAGTGATTCTTGCTGCAGTAATTATTATTATTATTATTATTTTTGAGAGGAGTTTCACTCTTGTTGCCCAGGCTGGAGTGCAATGGCATGATCTCAGCTCACTGCAATCTCCGCCTCCCAGGTTCAAGTGATTCTCCTGCCTCACCCTCCGGAGTAGCTGGCATTACAGGCACCCACCACCACACCCAGCTAATTTTTGTATTTGTTAGTAGAGATGGGGTTTCACCATGTTGGTCAGGCTGGTCTCGAACTCGTGACCTCAGGTGATCCACCCGCCTCGGCCTCCCAAAGTGCTGGGATTACAGGCATGAGCCACCATGCCCAGCCACTGCAATAATTATTGCTTTGATGTTTGCCTGACAGTGATTTTCTACTTCCATCATTCCCTCAACATTTATTAATTGAAATGTTACTGAAAGGGAAAGCGATCCTTTCTCCCCCATGTATTTATTCAAGTATTTATTGATATTACTATGAAGTCATGGATATTTTATTCCATAGCCTGAAATCCATTACCATTATTATTCATTTTCATTGTTCACATTGCCCCAGATTTGGCCATTGGGAACTCCTTCAAACTGATTCCTATGTCCTTTCAACTTCCCTTTATTAATTTTTTAGCATTTTCTGACTTTCTGACACCACAAGATGTTCTAGTCTCATCTCTTACCCCAGTCCTGGAATCAACCATTTCTCCAAGGAGCCATGGTTTCTTTTATCCATTCGCTTACTTTTTGAAAATACAGTTCTGAGCATGAAAACACTCAATGACTTCACTGCCTATTGGTTACAATTCAGACCACTTAGCCTGGCATTCAGAAATATCCATGCTCTGTCCCAAAAGACCTTTTCAGCCTTAGAGTTTAAGCTTCCCTTTCATGTGCCCTACTCTTACAAAAAGTAGAATACATTAATCATTTTCCATCTCAGCCAGTCAAGATAGACCTTTCTGTCTGAATCTGTTCCTGATTCTAGCCAGAAATTAATCTTTCCTTCCTCTGAAATGTTATTTCACTTTTACTTTCCTTTAAATTTATTGTATACTCCTTTGTTGGACAGGCTCTTGTCACATTGGTCACATCTCCCCTACCTTGTTGGAGAGTACTTGAGAGCAGAACCTATATATTACTGTCTTATTCACCTAAGTGGTACTTTGCCACATACTCTGTATTCAGTAAATATTCACTATGTGGATGGCTGGGTGGAACTGAAGTCAGTAGGAAAGCCAGAAACAGAACTTATATTTTCAACTGATCTAACTACCACAGGACAAGTACCACCTACCTACCAGAAAAGGCTACTCATCTAATGAAAGGCTACTCATCTGTTGAAACGAAGGCCCTTCTGGTAAATCAATCTTGATCAGGGTCTTCTTTCAGCCTAAACTTGTAACCAACACTGAAATTATAAAGACTGCTATTGATGCAATCAGCCAGAAGTGCCTCTAGCCATTTGGGGCAGATCTTTGAGAGTCTTCCCTCCTGCTGGAAGAGAGAAGCAGACTTTGCCAAAGTTGGGTGGTCAAATGATTCATGATGTAAGATGTTTTGCTTCTTTGGAAGGCCAAAAAATTGTAGCTTCATAAAGTTTTTCTTCCCTTTTTTGATTTCAAAGATAATTTTTTTTATGCCAGCAGAGCTACCAGTTTCTCAAATCTTGGTCTAAAAAGAACTATTTGAGGAGACAAAGAAGAATTTACCTCAGGAAGACAAAGCTCAAACTGAGAATTTTGGTTTTTGTTTTTCTTGGAATGCAAAAACAAAAGTCTGACCTTTTCTGAGGAAAAGAAGTTCTTCCCAGAGGGACATTTAGCATAGTTGTAGCTCAGTAATAATCTAAGCTAAGCAGAGTCTCCTGAATTTGCTCAGAGATTGGTTCCAGGAGTGGAAAGGATGATTCTTAGTAGTCTAGGCTTGTGCAGTGGCAGATGTGACTAGATTGCGAGCTCAGCCACAAGTGTGTGTTCACACAGATCTCCTGTCCTCTCCTCTTAGGTGGATCATTTGGATAAGAACGGGCAGTGTGCTTTGGTTCATGCTGCACTCCGAGGTCATCTGGAGGTTGTCAAGTTTTTGATTCAGTGTGACTGGACGATGGCCGGTCAGCAGCAAGGAGTATTTAAGAAGAGCCATGCCATCCAACAGGCCCTCATTGCTGCAGCCAGCATGGGTTATACTGAGGTAAGAAGTAGGCAGTTGGATTGTTTTTTCAAGCTACATATTGAAGGACCCAGGAAACCAGGAGAAAAGATTGCACGAAGACAAAATTGCCAGCTAAATTAATGTGAATTCGTGATTGCTGCTCTGAATAATAAGGAGATTAAACTCCATGAAGCACTTTACTCAAATGCCAAGGTCCCTCAAATTATAGGTATAGAAAGGTGCGAGTTGGAAAGGACCATGGAAAGTATCTAATTATTCTCCATGTTTTCCTCCCTGTTTAACAGACAGTGGCACCAAGGCTCAAAGAGATGAATTACTGAGGTGTAGTCACATGGTTAGATAATGTGGCACAGGAACAGCATAACATTTAGAATCTCAGAAGGACCAGGTTTGAGTCCCAGCCTTGCTACTCCTTAACTCTAGCCCTTGAACAATTTACCTAATCTCTTAGAAGTTTAGTTTCCCATCAGTAAAGTGAAGCTAATAAACTCCTTTATACAAGGCTGTTATAAGGGATGCTTGGTAAACTGTTAAACATTATACAGTTTATTTATTAATGATAGTAACAATAATAGTGGCAAATGTAGGGAATTGGTAGTGTGCTAGGAAATGTTTAACAGCCAACCCTGAAGAGGGGTGTGGGGTGGAACAGGGGTGTGTGTTTGTGTGTGTGTGCATACGTTTTTTATAAATTTTACTGACAGAATGTGTTTCCATGGAATAGTACACAGCCATAAAAAGAACAAAATCATGTCCTTTGCAGCAACATGGATGCAACTGAAGGCCAATATCCTAAGTGAATTAATACAGGAACAGAAAACCAAATACCACATGTTCTCATTGATAAATGGGAGCTAAACATTGAGTACTCATGGACATAAAGAGGCAACAGTAGACACTGGGGACTACTGGGAGGGGAGAGGAAGGGGAAAGGGTTGAAAAACTGTTGTTATCCTCACTACCGGGTGATGGGAACATTTGTGTCCCAAACCTCGGCATCATCCAGTACACCATGAAACAAACCTGTACATTCACTGCCCTTGAATCTACAATAAAAGTTGAAATAATTAAAAAAAAAAAAAAGGCTGGGCGCGGTGGCTCATGCCTGTAATCCCAGCACTTTGGGAGGCCAAGGCAGGCAGATCACCTGAGGTCAGAAGTTTGAGACCAACCTGGCCAACGTAGTGAAACGCCATCTGTACTAAAAATACAAAAATTAGTCGGACGTGGCACGATTACAGTAGGCACCTGTAATCCCAGCTACTCGGGAGGCTGAGACAGGAGAATTACCTGAACCCAGGAGGCGGAGGTTGCAGTGAGCTGAGATCATGCCATTGTACTCCAGCCTGGGCGACAAGAGCGAACTCCATCTCAAAACAAACAAACAAAAAGAATATGTTGCACACAACTTACAAATAATAATGAACTATATAATACTCTTAATTGAATGCTTTTGTTTATTTTTGCCAAATTTGTATCTAACCTGTGGTTGTAACTTATAACCAAAGTTTGACAAATGGAGCTGCATCCCAGTTTGCTCTTTTCTCAATAACTGTATTGCCGTTAAACCTGATATGTGATCTACTGTAGTAAACTACTTCTCATCCACATACGAACTATATTTATTGAACTGAATCCCCTTTCAGCTTTAGCACTAAATGAAGCCCTGATTTATAGTGTTTGCCAGTTTCAAGGGTGTAAATACTCCCATCATAGCCAATTTCAAGCTACCAATGTGACATCACTGAAACAAAGATGAGAGAAGATGCACAGTAGCACATTGTGGTGTAATATTCCCACCATGCAGACATGCACAATCAATCTAAATTAACCTCAACAGCATAGATAATAGTAAGATATAGTTAAATAATAGGAAGTTGCGAGATTTGAGTATTCTTTAACCTTTGTTTTTAATGTTTATTTAATTGCTATTTGATTTCTAATAAACAACTGGCTTTCAGAATTTCTGAGAATTTAACAGTCAGCTTACATGGGCCAGTGCAAGCATGGGATAATCATCAAAACAGCTACCATATCAACTGAGCTGACATGTCACCAAGGGAGTGTTAAGTAATATTAAATTTGTATCATCTATGGGAAGTTTTTTAACCCTGTTCAGTCAAATTCCCAGAAACAGAACTGTCACTTTTCGTTGTGTTTAGAGATTTTTCTCCCTTTACTAGTTCCAGAACAGTCCTTATACATCTGAGAGGAAAAAGGAAGATAATCACTTTACTCTGAGGAAATACAGGGCCAGGTGCAGTGGCTCACACCTGTAATCCCAGCACTTTGGGAGACCAAGGCAGGAGAATCACTTGACGCCAGGAGTTCAAGACCACCCTGGACAACATGGCAAGACCCCCATCTCTGAAAAAAAAAAAAAAAAACAAAAAAAAAAACTTTTTTAATTAGCCAGGTGTGGTGGTGCATGCCTGTAGTCCCAGCTAATCCGGCGGCTGAAGTGCAAAGATTGGTTGAGCCTGGGAGGTCAAGACTGCAGTGAGTCATGAACACATTACTGCACTCCAGTCTGGGTGACAGAACGAGACCCTGTCTCAAAAAAAAAAAAGAAAGAAAGAAAAACAGGCCCTCAGTTTTCTCATATTTATTTTCTATGGCTTTTTTATAGGGAGGAGGAAGGATTGCTTCTTTAACTTAAATATGAAGAATATGTAATTTTTTTAAAAAATCACATGCTATATAAGTGAATTGCATTCTGGAGAAATGTGTAAACCATACCTGATAAGACAAATGCTCATCATGGAAGCTGTGGGTTTCTTTATTAGGACAGTCAATTCTGATTCCTTTTGTGTGCAAGAGATTTAGTGATACTTGGATCATCCAAGCATCTTCCAGACCTCACAGGCTAGTGTCAATAGCATAGTTTTCCACCTGAAGTTTGAGCTGACACAACTTCTTGTTTCAGATTGTCTCCTACCTACTTGATCTTCCAGAAAAAGATGAAGAGGAAGTAGAGCGAGCACAGATCAACAGCTTTGACAGTCTCTGGGGAGAGACAGGTACCTCTCATGGACGTTGCCCTCAAGAATGTGTTGTGTTTGTGTGGACTCTCGAATCTTGCCCCCTTTTTTTTTCCCTGGCATACATTTGGCAGTCTTCTGTCTCAGGCTTTTGTAATGGAGACTGATTCAGCCAAACTAAACAGTCAAGCAATTTTCCTCTTTCAATCCTCTTTCCCTGTGAATTCTCCATACTCTTTGCACCAGAGTCTTCTTTCAAACAAAAGTTTTTCCCTCTCGTTTCCAAATATTTTTAGAAGACTGAAAGTTACCTTACAATGTGCCAAACCAGAGCAGAAAATAATTGTGGCCTGTCTCCTTTTTATGTGATCCTTGTAGTAGTTAGGAATAAATATTTCTCCCATCACAATAACTCTTTCCCCTTGCATTTGTTAACCGGGATGTTAAATTTTCACCCGCACCTCTGGCTTAACCAAATGTTACTGTGGTAGCCTGGTATCTGACACAATCCAATACATTTTGAGTAAAGTTGCTATCTGGATGCACAATGAGGGCCCAGCCTCATGCAGTTCCTGTTGGTCTGTAGCAAATCAGTTTCTGTATCATTCGGTACTTACAATGCAAACAGAAGCCTCTTCCTTGTGGCCTTTGCAGGAAATGATTGTTATCTTCCCTCCAAGTCTCAACTGCAGCATCTGGAGAAACATTAGTAACCTTGGATGTGTTTTTATGAAACCAGGGCAATGAAAACTATAGAGTAACCCCAGATATGTGTCATATTTTCCAGGAGAAGTAGACCAATATTGAGATGGCCAATTTAGGGAGAATATTTTACTAAACAAGAAGTATGCATTTGGGTTAGGATAAGAGTGTTATTAAAAATAAGAGGTTCTTGAACTCATTTAAAATTTATAAAGACCTATTGTGGCATTTCTTCTCGTGACAAAGTCTTACACACATTTCCTGACTTCTTTAACATCATGTGGAATGGTCCAAAACTCAGGAATTTGCTTCTCGAATAATCCCTCCTTTTGTAAGATCCAAAGGGAGCAGATGCCTGGCAGCTGCAGCTTAAGAGTCCATGACAGATTAAAGAAAAGTGTACAGCTGGAAACAGCTGCTGTCTCTGGAGCCCCACTCTGAGGGAAGCCAGAGGACAGGCTGAGGGGAAGGAACTGGGCAGGACATCAGCCACTCTGGAGTATGCATATGTGTGGGACCTAGAGCTGCAGGAGGGACATGTTGGTGTGTTTCTATCAGCACAGCCTTCTCCAACACAGTGTTGCCACATCTCCAGCAGACCCTTTGTTGCCAAGGGCATGGCGGTGTAACCACTGACAGCAGCAAAAAGAGTCATGTCCCCATGGTGATAATGAATAGAAATTACAAGACCAATAGTCATAGCAATGAATATCAAACACATTCTAATGGTGTACTTGAAAGATACCCTTTAAAATGTTCAAGAAGGGCATGAATTAAATGGAGGACTTATTTTTGTTGACGTGAATTTCTTATTAGATAAAATTTCATGGCCTCAGGATTTTTTAAATATTTCATTCCTTAAAGTATACAATAAATTTTTACAGTGAATTTTGTACATATGTACCATATCTCAAGATTTTAAAAAATCAAAACTTCATGTGTTTGCTTGTAATCAGAATTGTGTTGTGTTTGACTTATGCATATATGCAATATAATTATAATATTATAAACATAAAGAGCTACTTAAACATGAGTTAAGATGAAATTTATTTGTAATACGATTTCTTTTTTTTTGTCTTTTTTTTGAGACGAAGTCTCACTCTGTCGCCCAGGCTGGAGTGCAGTGACACAATCTCGGCTCACTGCAACATCTGCCTCCTGGGTTCAAGTGATTCTCCTGCCTCAGCCTCCCGAGTAGCTGGGATTACAGGCGTGCACCACCACACCTGACTAATTTTTTTTTTTTTGTATTTTTAGTAAAGATGGGGTTTCGCCATGTTGGCCAGGCTGGTCTCGAACCCTTGACCTCAGGTGATCTCCCCACCTCAGCCTCCCAAAGTGCTAGGGTTACAGGCGTGAGCCACTGTGCCTGGCTGTAATGCAATTTCTATATCCATGAAAAATTATTTTATTTCAGAAAAAATTCTGGAAAATAATGTTTATTATGTGACAGTGACCCTACAACTCATCACTAGTATAGAATGGACTTTGATTTACTGTTCTATCTACAGTGATGTTTATTAAACATACATGTGCCTTTCTAACTTATAGCACATGATCGTTTAAATTTTATAATGACCTATTGAATAATGATGCTTCCTCCCTTGACAAAATCTTATACGTATTTTCACAGATAAAAGTAGTCTGTGACCCAAAGCTAGTTGGTGGGGGCTCATATCTGCAACCAGGACCTAAGTGACAATTTTTAACCTAAGGAAAATACAATGGTCATGATATTTCCCATAATATGTATCACTTACTCTATCAAATCTAAGACACCATTAACTTTAAGAAACTATGTAGCCATCATTTTATGTGCCACTACAAAAACAAACAATTTCTTCCAACTATACTGACACGATTCTTTATTATCACATTAATTGTAAGATGCATTCCAATTTCAGAGATGTTAAAATGTAGAGGGAGAAAGTGAATCTTAGAATATTAATTGGGATGTGATTTTTACATATTAGATTTTCTGAAGGCAGATCACTAGAGCATCCTGGTTGCTTTCATCTTCCATTTGCAGCCTCTTTATCTTTCCAGATGTCATCATCTTACATCCAGCTTTCACTATCTGCTGACCCCCTCCCATCCCATAGAGTTTTCACAGACTTCTTATGGAACACCACAGAAGAAAAGCAAACAAGGTGACAAGATTGTTCACCACACCCTCCTCTCCCTTGTGTTGTGGGCAAAGACCAGGACCAGCACTGAGAGCTTCTAGCAACTCTGGAGGCCAACCCTGAAAATACATGGCCCCAAAAAGAAACCAGAGTTTACAAAATAAACTTACTAGATTCCTTTAATTCCTGCCCTCATCGTCTTTTGCCTAGATTATTGCAGCTACCTCCTAATTGAGCTTCTGCCTCTAGCCTCACCCTTTTGTGATACATCTCTCAGACTTCAGCCAAAGTGATCTTTTTAAGCCATAGTCTGTTTGTGTCACTTTCCTGCTTTCTGACATTCATTTACTACTTGTAGGATTAAGTCCTTTAATGTAGCATAAAAAGACCAGTAGTAATCTCCAGCCTCATATATTGCCTGTCTTCTCCAGTAACTCCAATAACAGTAAACATGTTGTTTTCTCCTCAGTGCCTTTATTCATGCTCTCCCTTGGCCCACCCCACAACTTCATAAATCTCCTGTTCATCTTTCAGCATCTAACTCACATTATCATCTCTACCTGGAGGCCATCTCAGAAACCTCTTCCTCTGTGCCCTCCCTCATACCAAGGACATATCTCCATTGTGCATATCACACTCTATATTAACATATTCGTCTGTTTCCTTACTCAACCATGAGTTCTTTGAGAGCAGTGTCTGACATATAGCTCAATAAATGTTTTATTAATGTTATTTTGAATAGCAGTGATCAGTTTATTTCTCCCCAGCCACTTCCCCCTCCTCCCCCACCCCTTGATCTTACATGACCTGTCTGTGCTGGACTCTTCCAAGGTTGAAAGTAGATGAAAGAGTCATGTGCATCTCTGCATTCTCTTTAGTGTCAGCATCCCATCCAGGCAGACTCTGGCCGTTTCCCCAACTCTGAGCTACATCCTGTCTGCCTCTTCCAACTCCTTAGATGTGTCCCGTTGAAAAAAGACCATTTCTGTCAAATCATCTCGTCAGATGCTGACAAACCAGGGAACAAATTCTGTTACTGCTCTTTTAGGAAGAAAGTTGGCTCCTAACTGCTCTGTTTGCAGTTTGGTGTTTTATAGAATTGGCTTTACCTTCATCTCCTTTCTTTTAGAAAGTTTTAACAGTTTTTGATAAATCTCATATAAAATCCAGCCATACAACTCCTTGCTCTTGGATTTTGAAAAGCCCAGATTCCATTTTACATAGTTGTGTTGTTCTGAGATGAAATTGGCCAGCTGTGTTAATAACCACGTCCAACTATCTGCTGAAGGTTGCTGCCAGATGACATCATAACCTAAACAACAGAGATGATACAACAAGGGAAAGGCCAAATGGAACATTCCCTCATATATAAATGTGTTATCCAGTGGGGAGAAATGGGGCAGCCAGAGCAATAGAATTGTCAGACTGGACAGTATGGCTTTCCAGATGGGCACTGGTTGTGAATATTCAGATGTGTTCTGTGAACTGGCATCATTAGTGAGAGGCTTGATTCTGAAATACTGTGTATATTTTCTCTAGGATGCTGTAAGTTCTTTCGTGAAAAATAATGTATTTGGCCCCCTCACATACAGAGGTTTGCTGCAACCTTATCAACCTAGTAACTAAACGGGTTCAGAATGTGGGTTAGAAATTTTCCAAATGGTTTGTTATATGCACTGAGATAATTCTTATGGTTCCTAATAAGTGCCTATCCAGTCAAATTATTAAACTACTCTTGTGTTCTGACCCATATATAGAACTCACAATTTGTTTTCTAACCTATTAGAAATATGGACTTGATAAAGAGGGAACATCACTTATATTTAAAAAACAAGAGATAAAACTTCTTTGTCCAGTAAATAATTATAGCCATTAACACCTGATGAGCTCATCCACTCAGGGTTGGAAATGACCCTCACCTCAGATGCCACTGCCCTCCTGTAAGGAACTGAAAAGAAATGCCAATGTCAGGAGTTCCAACTAAAATTGAAAATACACATAAGACAAGCCATAGATATAACTGGTTTAAGAGTGCATGTATCTTCTAAAATTACCACATTTTACTTCATAAGTCCTTCTTATCCTTGCAGAAGGAAGGAAGATGTTACTTGAAGGTTTATATTTGCAGAAATTACAGGTAGTTTTCATTTTGCATATGACTCAGTGGTGGATAAATTTGGCCAAGTCCAGAGACAAAATGCCATAATTTGCACTTAAGTGGAAATGAATGCAGATGTCCATTTGATGTAAATTTTATTTGCTTCTCTGAATACGTTTTAAAGTTTGCAAAGTGCAGTATCTGTGCCTGCCAAATATTATCATTTTCTGATTTGTTACTGGAGTTAGGAGGCCATAATAAAAGAAGAACCTGCTGATTACTACATCAATTTTTTAAGTCAATTTGGAAATTTATCCTCTTTCTATAAAATGAAGTATAACTCCTACATGTTCTGTTTCCATCCTCCATACCCCTCATTTTTTAAAACAATAGACTTGTACACCTGAGATCCCATGGTTAAATGAAACAAATACATATTTGTTAAAAGATAGACTTCATATCTCCAAACTCCTCTTTCTACTGTTGAAATGATACTCTGAGGACAAAATAGGCGTTCTTAAAATCTCCTTTGTATCAGAGATCATGTTGTCAGTGGACAGCGGCACAAAAAGAAGAACGTTTCTGTTTTTTTCCTAATGTGTCTCTTAAACTCACTGTAGCTATTTTTACCTGTGACTTCATTATTTTATATTCAGAGGAAAAATGTCATACCTCTTCTCACATCTTTAAGACTGCTACCTTGAATCATTCTAATCCTTATATAAAAAATGATTGCAAATGTACCAGAAACTTCTGGATCAACTAATGAAGAAAAAGAATGAAACTGGCCCAAGACCTTGGACTGCAGTTCCTAACTTTGGTTCTCTAGGCTTAAAAGCCCAGGGGTAGAGCTTGGCTGGAGGTAGTTCCCAGCTAATTATAAAAGAAATAATAAAAATAAAAATAAATTTAAAAAAAACTTTTAATCTCTGCAAAGACTCTTGTCTTTAGATTCCACCCACACGTAGACTAACAGAAAGTTTGTAGCTAGGAAGAGGCACCAAACGAGAGGTAGACCAAAGCAGAGAAGACAGTCTTGTGAGGAAAAATGAAACCAAGTGAGTTTGATTAAAGGTGAATTTTCAATAGACTTATTATTATTATTATTGTCCCCAAATATTGTGAGGCAATTTAAATGTGTCTTTATTCATTATTTTTCTTTAGAACTTTTCTTTATGGAAAAGGTGGCAAAAATCATTATTCTTAGAAGTAGCAATTACATTAATGAAACACAGGGATATGTCACATTTAACATGGAGCGCTGGAGAGGACAAGAACCACCTATCCTCAATCTTTGTTCTCTGCCCTTAGCCCTAACAGCTGCAGCCGGAAGGGGCAAACTGGAGGTGTGCCGTTTGCTCTTGGAACAAGGGGCGGCAGTGGCCCAGCCAAACCGCCGAGGGGCAGTGCCACTATTCAGCACAGTGCGCCAGGGCCACTGGCAGGTAAGCCGGGTGACCGCTTCCAGTCCCTCAGGCAGGACTGAGTTCTAGGTGAGGAATTCTGATGCACAGAGCAAAATGATCACAAGTAAAGTTTGGGTTACCCAGCAGTGATCAGGTTTGAGGACTTGGACGTTTGTTATGAATATTCTGGTTAATTGAGAATACAACAGTTAACATTCAAAACCATCACTTGATACAGATTGTATAGAAGGACTAACTACTTTTGTCCTGGTAATAGAGTGACCTCCTTCTCACATTTCACAGTATCCAAAGACTCCTTGGAAGGTTCATTTCTCAGCAGACTTCTGCTTATCACTTACTTGCAGATGTCTGAGACTTACTAAAAGAAAATACAGCGAATGCAAATTCTAATGACACAATCCTTTCAGATGTTTGGATTCTGGATAAATGTTAATTTATACACTCAGGATGGAAAGGAAAGCACACTGATAATAATCTTCAGAAGTATTTCAATAGAAAAAAGGCTGTAGAAGCCAAACAGCCCTTAAGAGTTATCAGAGTCACTTGATTATGTTCAGTTCAGTTCCAAGTATTAACTGCAGGCAGATTTGCAACCACTAGAGGGCAATAAAGGAGTGATTTATGTTGGAACCTCCACTATGGGATTGTTTAATCCTACATCTTGACCTTTGTTAAGTTCTTTTTTACTTAGTAGCTGGGTCAGACACTGAGAGTTGAATCCTTTTCATTTGGCTGTCCCTAAGAGAGTTAGAGATTAAATCACATGGTACTAGGACTATACAGGTACTTATAGGGGGAAGTGGAAAGATACATGGATGACTCATACAGCAGTAGGAATTCCTACAGAGTAAGAGATAGTATGCACGTGTCTTCTCAGCAGCTCTTCTTTGGGCTAATCGGTCCCTGTTTCTCTGCACTTGCAGATTGTTGATCTTTTACTCACCCATGGAGCTGATGTCAACATGGCAGACAAGCAGGGCCGCACTCCCCTGATGATGGCTGCTTCCGAAGGCCATCTAGGAACTGTGGACTTTCTACTTGCACAAGGTTAGTCTTGGGATGCTAGAGCTGGCTGGCCAGTGTCCATAATTACCTGGTGAACTCATGATTTCCAGCAATGGATCCCAGGAGATGCTAAGAACAGATATTAATCCAGTTCGTTGGAAAATGAAAGGCTATCTCCTCCCCTCTTGTATTCGGTGTAATGCTTCTAACTCTGATACTCTCTATTTCTTTATGACTTGAGGGATTTAAATGAAATTAACATATTCTAAATTCTCATTCAGATCAGTAGTCTCCAAACTTTGATTTTTAAAAAATATATACTCAATAAATGTTCATCTTCCGGGGATTGTGTTTTGACTTTATCAATTCTTTTGTAAGCCTGCACAACTAATATTTTTCTTGAATTCAAAGGAGGCAAATGCCAGTGAAGACCCCTGCTGACTGTGGGATCCTATTTGGGGGATCAAGATTATTACCCTGTTGTAATAAATTCCTTTTGACACTTACCAACATCCACAAATTCCTGGTGAATGGGAAATAAGTTAAAGGAGATGGTGATCACACCACCATCATAAAGCACATCAGGCTCCTATTGGTTGCTGTGACCTCCATCACCTGTGCGTAACGGTGGCTGCTGATGGTGGACCTCTGTAGTAGAAAAAGCTCATCACTGGTGACTCTGCAGTGCCATCTAGTGGAGCTTGAGCATTTGCTTGAAGCAAGAGGCAGAGGCAGCCATTCCAATTAGCCTCCACTGTTAGTAAACTGCACCCCAATGTCTGTAATTATATCCACAAGCACATGTACTTTGCTTCAAGGAAACCAACCTCCTGAAGAATTATGCCTAGGCCAGAGCAGCTGAGGGTAGTTTAATTAGGAAGAAATTAGGTTTCTTCTAAGATTGCAAACTACAGCTCAGTCAAGAGACTTATTGGATCTTTAGCTGTATCCCTCAAGTAAGATTTTTTTCCACAGACTCAGACTCAAGGCTGGGTCAGAATCAGAGAGTTGCTCTTACAGGATGCGAAATGGCTCTTACCTTCCCCATATAAACTACCAAAGAAATTTGGCTTCATGATATCTGTCTTCGTTCTGCTGGGGAAGCAGGGAGGAGGAAGGATGTGCCTAGATTCTCAAGATAAGATGTGTCCGGAGTAAATATTCCAGAATAAACCAAGTCCACTGAAAGAGGCAAGAACTCTTGAGCCACTGATAACCTTTAGATAGCTGCAAATTACCTGTCATGTGCCAGTAGAGGCTCCGTAGCCATAGAGTCCAGGTATTTGTTCTCCCTTACCAGTGAAGACATTTTCATCTTTGGACTGTTTCATTTTTTTCCACACTTAAATGAGAGGATTAATGAATTCAACAAAGATTTATATAGGCTGTGTTATTACCAGAACACTATACTAGGAACTATGAGTGGTTCTGATTTTTTTAATTAATACACTATAACCTGTGCCCTCAAAGGGTCTATAACATTATAGGTTTGCCACATGGCAAGGAAGAGATGAAACAAAGAAAAATGCCTTAAAAAGCGGAGAATCCTGAGTGCTCTGATATAGGCGTCCTTTGAGTTAGACTAGGACAGACTTTGAAATTTGAAGAGGAAAAAGGTTCTGTATTTAGGGAGAGGAAGTAACATAAATGAAAGGCCAAAGAGGAGTGACAGGTTTGGAGAAATATGCAAGCTGTCTCGTAAAGTGTAAGGGGACTACGGAAAATAAAATTGGAAAGGTATATGGAAATGGAAAAGGACCAAGTTAGAAGAATCTGGACTTAATTCTAAAGGAATCTGGGGAGGCTTTAAAAAATTTTAAATAAGGAATTGATGGCAGAGTTATGCTTTAAAAACAATCACTCTGGCAGTATGTGAACAGCAGATTTGATAAAGAAGCCAGGAGATCAGTTAAGACGCCATTGTTGGCCGGGCGCGGTGGCTCACGCTTGTAATCCCAGCACTTTGGGAGGCCGAGGCGGGTGAATCACGAGGTCAGGAGATCGAGACCACGGTGAAACCCCGTCTCTACTAAAAATACAAAAAATTAGCCAGGCGTGGTGGCGGGCGCCTGTGGTCCCAGCTACTCGGAGAGGCTGAGGCAGGAGAATGGCATGAACCCGCCTCCCGGGTTCATGC